>NC_052612.1:25687463-26011639 GCF_016545825.1 Eucalyptus grandis
CTCATGTGCAAGCCATGTGCAATTTACGTGCATACAAATAGAAGAAGACCACATGAATATAAATAGCACTTATGATCCATTGTCTAGTGATGTGGGACAATAATTTAATACCTCCTCTCATGTGCAAGTCACGTGCAAACCAAATTACAAAAGTTTAGACCACTAAACTTGGAATTTTTACCATGTTAGAAAGTTCGATCCCAAAGCTTAAGCAAAATGCTGGAGGAAGTTCATAAAATATATAAAAAAAAAAAACATTTATGATCCATTATCAAGTAATGTGAGACAATACTTCAACACTAAGCAAATGTTATCCCCTTGTCTTCTTACTTCCTTGTGCAAAGGGGCTAGAGCTGCCCTCCCTTAGACAAAGGGGCTAAAGCTACCCTCTAGGTTCTACCTTTGTATAGTATGAATTATGATAATCTATTTGCTCATAATTATATAGCCATGTGCTCCCCCATTGTTACATTACAAAAAAAGCTACTATAAAGACAAAATTGATTGTTTTTCGTGTTTGTAATGTTATTTACTCGTTTTCTTAAATTTGAGAATACTTTTAGTTCTAAATGAATGCTTGTGTTCATTTACAAGACTTCCTATGTTGGTAAGGGTGATAGCTCTCACATCATGTTCTACCTTTGTTGCCTCACTAGCTGCAAGGTTGGGTTCAATGCTTATGGCTGTAAATATGCTTACAAGTTTGGATGACATCATCTACCTTTGTTGCCTCACTAGCTGCAAGGCTAGGTTCAATGCTTATGGCTGTAAATATGCTTACAAGTTTGGATGACATCATCACATAATGCTGATGGTTTGGTTATTGTTAGATAAGTAAAACCACTTCCTTAAATCTTTTCTAGAAACAAGGAGCACTTCCTTTGTGTGTAACACTTTCACTAGATCTTTAGGTGAAGCAAAGCAATGTACGATAAGCTCTTGAACAACAAGAGCAAGATTTCTCAAAAGTTTTGTTCACTGTCTTGAAAAAATGTAGTTCCATCTTCTCCCTCTTTTACTTTTTAGTTTGATATTATGTTCCAAAGGGACTTGCTTTAAAATGATCATTCTCCACTTGAGCCTATTAGCAAGATCTCAAATAGAGGACATAGTGCAAAATGGTATCTAAGACTAGAAGGAGATGTTGAAGATTTAAGAGGTACCAATCCTACGTTGAATTTGTGAACTAAAGTTATTTTTTGGTGTTGTTATAGCTTATTTGAAGATTCATAACTAGCTTCTTTAGTATAATCTATTTTGTTAGCAGGTAGTTGTCATTTAAAATTTTGATATCTTTTTGATTTTCAGAGGACTCTATTCAAGAACATTAGAAGACTCAAAGCAGATTCTTCGCCATGATCATCATAATGTTTGATTCTAGCCAATTAAAGAAGTATGTTTCCTTGAAAAATATCTTGGTCTCTTCAAAGATTGTATTATAGCCTCCTCAAATAGACTTTTGTCTATACCATGATCCTTTGTCTCATAACATCTTTTAGTAGTGATCATTGGTTAAGATGTCCCTTCTCTACAAACAAGCAATCCTAGCATGTGCATTTGTGGAGAAGTATTATGAGAAGGCAAGCTATGGCTACATCTAGAATATTATAGGTGTTTATTTTGATGAATGATGATAAATGATTTATTGAACCAACCGATATTTTGAATTGGAGATTCCCAAGAGCATAGAGAAAAAAGAAAGAAATTGACAATGCTACGATTAAATGAATAAGCTATTTTTTAGCATAAAGACCAAACATATGCCCACATATATGACAAAGTCAAAATAGAAGTATCATACTCTTTTAATCTTCTTTTGTTACATTGTCTCCAAATACATCACACGGGACAAAGTTGTGCTCTCCAAGATTTTTTTTTTTTAGTGATAAAACCAATGTCATGTTTCAAGAGAAGACATTGTTTTGCCAAGATAGTCATTAGGCAAGGCTCATAGAAAAGGCATCACTTTTGATTACATCCATTGAGATCACGTGCAGAGACACATACTCACACACAAGAATTCTCAATTATACATTTTCTCATCCAAGTGTGTGAAGGTACCTCATCCTCATTTTCTTTTAAAATTTTGCTCCTCTTTAGGCTTAGTAAATAGTGGGAGGCAAATGTCTTGATCACTTAGCTAGGTGTTGTAACATCCACTGTGCAGTGCTACTTACTACTTAGCATTCTGAGTTCTCAATAATTAAATCATATAGATAGTGGGATTTGTTCTTGACCTAGACGTTGTTGTGATTGTTGGCGTTGGCCTAAGTTAGATCTAGTGTATTCTCAAAAGATGTCAATGTCCAGCATTTGATATTTCTAAGCATTTCAATATGTCTTCTCAATTAGCTCAATGTCTTCCTGTAAAAGTATTCTAGCATGAAGTTTTATTTTATGTGCATGACAGTTCGTTGTAGCTACACAACCCATCAATTCTTTGGCTTTCATGTTTGACAACGTTGACTTTGAAGCATTTGATTTTTCCAATACTATATATACCATGGCAAGCAACTAGATCTCTACTTCCAAGACTACTTTTATTTAGTTCTTTTGACTTCCAAATACATTGACTCTACTTTGTAAGTTTCTGTATGCAAGTTTTGGCCTCCATTATTACTGCTGTTCATTATTCCTTCTATATAAGAGTGATGATTTTGTAGGAATGTAAGTTGCTCTAAACATATTTATGGGTTTTCAGACTGTACATGGTATGTGGAGGTATGATATCATGCTTTTTTGAAAAAAATTTGATGAAATCTTTCATATTTATGTTATTACAAGAATTTTCACCTCATTGGACCATTCTAAGATATATTTGTTGTGGAGAATTTTGATAAAGAACTAAAGTTAATGTCACGACCTTAACTCGGGGGAACTAAGGTTTGGCTAATAGATTACTAAGCCTAGATTTATCTCAGGCTCTCTCAAACTCATACCAATTCACAACTTTGGTTTGAGCTTTTTAACATACAAATGATTTTTATTTATAAGTCAACACTAGTCAGTTTTGGTAGATTAATTAGATACCCAATTAAAGTGTGGGAGTGAGTTCAAGGACTTGATCACACTAGCTTACTCTAATGCCCTTTCGGTACCTTATCTCTTTTATTTAAAAAAAAAGATTTGTCAGGTAGTTTATATTGATTTTAATCTAATTACTTAACATGCAAGGTGTTCATGCATGTGCGCAAACATTATTGAAACACAAATGAACAATGCAATAAATAATTTTCAAGAATGGGGAAAGCATTCACATACATTAACGCAAGCATATTAACTACAACATTAATTAAAATATATGCAATGCCTATCATTACATGATCCTTTTAGGGTTTTTCGCCTTATGAAAGAATTAAATTAAATGCAATGTATGATATGCAATTATAACTACATGACCTAATTTTTAATATAACATGCACTTTGCATTAACTATATAATGATGTCACATATAACATAGCATGACATGGTGATGCAATCAAACTGTATGAGATGATATGATGACATGGCTATTCTACATGACATGACATATGATGATGCAACTTATGCATATGACATTTTTTGGGGTTTTTTTTAATTCAAAACTCTAAATAAATTAAAACGGAAAAGCACCTAAAGTGAGATTTAATCTAATTTAAGTCAAGAAATGGACTATCTAGATCCTATCTTATCTTGGATACAAATCTCAACATGTAATTCTACTTAAAAAATGCTAGCCTAAGTATAATCTAAACATGCTTTCAAGTTACAATAGGAAAACCTAATCTAATCCTATTATGCAATTCTATGCATTGAATCAAATCCAAATTATGTGACATGCAATGCAATTTCTTTTAGATTTTTAATATTTTGAAAATATTGCATATTATCTATATTAACGATAGACTTGTCTATTCCGCAAGGCAATCCACAATCAAATTCCAAAATTAAAAAATGAGATAATCTAAAAAAATATCTGAGACAAATGCCGTTGTTTCACTAACATGGCTGGATGATTAATATAAATATTAATTAAATTAAATTTAAAACTAGAATAAATAAATAAATAAATAAATAAAAGAGGAAGAAGATGAAGATTGCATAAAGCAAGGGCCATTGTGTCTGGTTTTTTCAATTTAAATTTAATTTAATTAACATTAAAATGTAAATCTGAGAAAAAGTGACATCTTTTTTTTTGACATTTCTTTGTTAAGTCAGCTCACCACATAGATGAGTAATATTAATAAATAAATAAAAATTAGAACATAGGATCTCTTGTGCCACGTTTTGACTTCTTTTGCCACACAATCAATTATCCAAATTTAAGTTCAAATAATTTAAAAAATGATCCAATATCTTTATGGATCAAATTAATAATTAAATCAACTAATTTATCTTGGATTATGCCTAAAGCTCAATCAAATCAAACTAGATAATGAAATCTATCGGTACATATAAATCAAATATCTAAAATCCAATCGGATAGGAAGTTACCTAATTCGAATTCGTGCGTAATCTTGATTCAAAATCAGCTTGTGCTCGCGGATGAGGCCTGGCTCACAACCGGTTCGCGGTAATGCACGGGAACTCAGCTGGCGCAAGGAGTCTATTCCCGCGGTGTGGACGATGGCAGGGGTGCTCAACAAGCTTGGGGCTCATACTGCTTTGCAGTGGTCCATGCGGATGGGGTTCCCAGCATGAGGCTTTCACGGTGATTGGCGACCGGGTGCTTTTCGGCCACCGGGGAAGTGATTCCGGCTCGGACTAGCATTGATGACTTGATAGTGAATGCTTTTGTTTTGTGGGACCATGCATTGAGTCAAACTTCCCATAATTCTATGCACGCCCGCCGCTGCTGTGTTGACCGAATGGGGTCTTGCATACAGCCCAGGATTTCCAATATATTCATGCGTGAATCTGGAGTGCGCTGCCTCTATTGGTGCGTTCTTTCTTTACTTGAAATTTCTTTATAAACTCTTTCCCTTCGACTTAATAAGGGCGGTGGGGTATCTTGAGCGTAGCCGGACTGCTGCGTGCGATCAACAACTGGTGCGGAGGACGGCAATCAACGGCAAACTCAAAACAGCAACCTTGAACCTGCAAAAGAGTTTGCTCAAAAAAAAAAAAAAAAAAAGAAAGAAACTGCAAAAGAGAAAAGCAAACACCACAAGAACGTTGGAGGAGGCTCAGGTTGCTGTGCGCAACGTCGGTATTGCTGGTCACGTACTCCAGGAAGTGCAATGGCAAATATTCTGGCCAGAGAAACCAGAATCGCTTTTGGTCGTGGGGAGCACAGGACCAAAACTGAAGCTAACAGCGCCATTGTGATTATGTTGGACAACAGCAACCAGACTAAGAAGCGCCGAGGGACTGTAAGTGCCAGACCAATTCTCCGCCTGACTCGTTGATTTTCGCCTGAAGACCTGCAAGGGGAAAATTCAAGCACGGTAGGCTTCGGACCTTGCTAGACACCACTGCTGTAGGCTGGTTGACGTTGCCGTGGTCACCAGACAAGCCGCTCCGTCGTCAGAGCTGGCAAAGAATTTACGGTGGTGCACAGCAGCAATGTGAGCCTACGGGTGGTCTCCGTGAGAGAGAGATATTAGTTCATGTATATCGTGAATCGCGTAGACGAATTCTCTCTGAAGCCCCCCCTTCAATTCGTATCAAGCCTATTTGCAGCCACTCAATACCTAGAGATAGGGGATGGTTGTTGAGGAGAAGATATCAAAATCTCTTGGATAACGGACGTAATCTCTGCTTAAAATTCTAATTTTCCCCTTTATAAGATCACGTCCTTCCTTTTAAATATGACGTTCAAATGGACCAAGGGATGATGACAATCTTTTCCTTAATTGATAATGATTATCCATTGAAAATGGATTCCAGAATGAGATTGGCATCGTCCATTAGACGTGAGCGCCAATGGGAAGTCGTGCTTGTGTGGGGCGTGTCCTCTGGAGATGAGATTTTCTGCTCTACATCTTTTCTCTTTTCAAACTTGGACTCTTTCAATAACCCACCGAATTGATTTATCATCTTCACAGTATCTTCATTCAATTTTCTTATCTTTTCCTCAGCAAACCACTCCCTCTTAAAATTTTCGAAATCGCCGTATCCTCCTGCACACTGCTGTTGCAATCTCAATCCCATCAATCTCGAAAGTTGAAGATCCAGATTTTCCAAACGTCCATGGATGGCTATGCCCGCGTCTCAAGCTTGATACAAATGCATTAATGAAAAATACTATTAGTACGTAAGTGCAGAAAATACTGAAAGGATGCCAATTGAGATCAATGCTATATCAATATTTTTGTTTAAGGGTCGGACCAACCTCTAATTTTTTTATGCAATTATTGACTAAATATGATAGCCAAAATTTAGATTGCCATATATCTTGTACTTTAGATTGCTTCCTGCCCACCTCTGATTGGTAAGGTGATTAACTTTAGTTCTTCATCAAACTTACTATTTATCATTACCTAGAAATGAAAGAAGTTTGAAGTGTGGAATCTCTTGTTTTTCACCATTTAGACTTATCAAAGATGAAACTAGGGGTTGCCTCAATGGTCACCATTTTCATATGGGAATGGGGAAATTAGAAGTTCAATTCCCTACCTTCTCATGAGGGATGAAGGCAGGGATGTTTAGTTTCAAGTGTAGAGTTCAATTCCCATGTTTTGCAAAGAGACATAGTAAAAGTATGAAAGTGAATTGAGAGTTAGAATATGAAAGATAAAAGAAAAATAAAAAGACTCATAAAAGATGTTAGATATCCCCACGCATGAGCACAACCTGGGGTCGCTTTCCCTCCTTCCCACTTCACGTATTGTGGGCATGCAAGTGCTTTACGTTGCTAATCGGAAGTAGATTTATCGTGTTTGCCTCGTTCTTTGACCAAGCTCTTCACCATATGCTTCAATCCCCTCCTATAACGAGGCTTCTTCTCACACTTGCCTTAAACTTGTTTTTCAGTACGTTGACAAATGGGAGGGTCCATACATCAGAAGAGGTATGGTGATGGTAGACCTATCAAATGCGTAAGTCAAATCAGGTTTGTGTCAAGTTATAAATAGTTTCATTCAAATTGACCAATTAACTCGTTTATAATTCATTTATTCATAATACAAAAATTTTGACCAATTCTTGACCCGGTCCATACCAGGTACATACCCAACCCCTCTCAAGATTCATTTTTAGTATTTTTTTTTTCTCTTTATATTATTGCTTTTGAAGAATAGCTGGCTTTATGGACCAATTTGTCTGATGAATGAGGTTGGGGGTTGGGTTATCAATGGGGGCATGGAGGTCGTGGTGAAATTTTTGCCCGGGTCATCCACCAATCATGAATGTGGGTTTGAGCTTTGGTTTTGGTTTAAATATAAATGAGATCTTAATATATTAGTTAATGTCTGTTTAATAATACATTATTTGATGTGATGTTTCTTGGTTTTAATTACCGATGCAGTTCTAATGTCCATACAGAAGTGTAGAAATATAAAGTAATGGAAATTTGGCTTAGAATTATCGCTCTAAGTAAATTTTAGCCCAAAATTCCAGAAAAGGACGACCAATTAATGCAATCAGAGTCCTCCCCTCGGATCACTACACTCCACTGGTCTCTCTATCTCTCAAACCCTCGACTCCATCTTCTCTTGCTCGACACCGATCCGTCCGATCTCCTCCGAGATCTCTCTACTTCACACCGGGCTCTCACTTTCTCAATCTCTCATTCATGGTAGTTCTTGTTGCTGATTTAGTTCCAGCTGTCTCTGTCAAGAGACATTTGGTTCTGACACATTAGATGTCTCAAAGATCGACTCACATCGCTTTCTTGTGCACCTCTGCGTCAGAAACCGAATGGTCGGCTAGATCTGATACGAACGCTCAAATCTGCAGAAGATTTTAACTGGGAAGCACGTGCACTCCTAGCTGAATGTCGAGATCTGATATTGAATCTCCCTTACGTGGGCCTTGCCTTCTGTCCAAGAGCTGCAAACTCAGTAGCGGATTGGGCCACGCGCGAGCACAGGAAAAAACGCCTACAGCCCAATTGGTTTTTATCTCCATTCCACGCCCTTTGGGCCCTGCTATGTACAGACGCCCCAATCTTGGGCTCTTCTGGGATATACCAGTTATGATATAAATAAAGTATCTTTTTCGACCAAAAAAACAGAGGTATGCGAACATGGTCACAAGGGCCAAAGCGATCGGAGCTTGAAGTTGAATGGGGAGGCTCCAATCAGTCTCCCGGTGAAGGGAAGGTTCAAATCCTCTAGGGATCCAACGAAGGGCAACAGTCAAGGAGCACGAGGGAAGATCAAGAGAGGAGAGAGATGAGCGACGAGAGAATCAAAATCAAGAACACAGTTTAAGGAAGAGAAGACCAAGTGGGTTTTAAATTGATTCCAAAAATAACTCATTTAAGATCCGGGGGTAGGGAATGGAAGGAGCATCAGACTCGGGGAGCACAGGAAGTTAAAAAGGGGATTGATTGGGGTGCGACAAATATAAACGAACCGAGAATAGTGGCTGAATTGGTCGATACAAATGCAGTAAAATGGAAGGAACAATTAATATATGATTTATTTGACCCGAATGTTGCGGTTGAAATTTTTGTAATTTCATTGAGCTCGCAAGACACAAAAGATAGAATGGTGGGGACAAATTCCAGAACTGGGGAGTACACTGTGAAGAGTGCTTACAACAAAATTAGAGAGGAAACTACACAACCTAATTTAGCTATAGCCTCATCTTCGTATCAAGCTTCTCGATCTCTATGAGCAAAGATCTGGCAGTCCCTAACTATGCCAAAAATCAAATTTTTTCTATAGAGTGCGTGTCAAAATGCCATAGCTACCAGAGAAAATTTATATAGGAGGCAAATCATACCGGATCCACTTTGTAGCATATGCAAGCAAAGTACGGAGACTGTTGAACACACCCTCCTTCTATGCCCCTGGACAAATGAGGTATGGGATCATCCCTCTCTGAAATTAACCATAACCTCAATTGGTCTATCTAGATTTGATGAACAGTTGGCGAATGTCAAACATACCTGTGTTCCCCTTGAGTTATTGGCTAACGTCCTTTGGCAAATCTGGAAGGAGAGAAACAGCAATATTTTTCGATCCTTGAAGCTGAATCTCGAGCGCATGGTGGAGAATGCTCACTCTTTGTTTCAAAAATGCAAAAGATGGCTCCCAGGAAAGAAAAAAAACGCAACTTCATCAGCAATGCCTCCTCAATTGTGGCGACCAGTGGAAAGAGGAAAGCTAAAAATCAACATAGATGGTGCTTGCCTGGAAGGAACAAGTGAAGGAGCCATTGTAGCTGTATGTAGAGACAACCACGGGTGTCTTGTTGATGGTTTTGTGCGGTCAATTAGAACTTCATCAGTGGCAATGGCCAAGGCGACGGCCCTAGTTGAAACCGTAAAATACTTTCATGCTTGTGCAAGAAAATACTTAAAGTGCGTTTGATCGTCTGGATTTCTAACTAGTATAGCATTTGAACTCTAGAGAATTTTGCTATATCATATCCACATTTTGGTTATTATAATAATAAATTCAAATATATTCACATCATATTATATATATTATTTGGTATAAACACCTATATGAATCACAAATTTTACAAGCGGAAATGGTAAAAATCTCTTATGACACCATTGTCTACTTTATTGATATTTTCTTTTTATTTTATTTTCCTCTCTATTTTAGTTAATTTCTTTTTATTTCTTTCTTCCCCTTCCATCATTCTCTAATAAATTTTTATTAAATAGAAAATTGTACTAATATACCTAAAATACTAAAACACCTAAAATATGTAATAAATATATATTTTTATATATTGAATTTATATTATAAGATATAATTAAATTCGAATATATAAAATTAAATAAAAAATAATTTTTTTATTTTTTTGTTATTTTGAATTTCTTATATTAAAATTCAAATATTATTTATATTGAAATATAATTTTAGTTTGTTAATTTAAGAGATTTGCTATTTGGAAAAGAGAATTTTTCCCATTATAGATATTAGAAATCCCACTTGTTTTTATCCTACCTCCCTATAAGATAATTTCATCTGGTCTTTATCTCATTTATATCTGACTTTATTCTATTTTGAGTAGACACCAAATACAGAATATGATAAATTTTATTTTATCTTGAATTTTATCTTGATTACTAAACGTAACCACTTAGATATGATATGCGGACTTGAAGACCAAGCTCAGATTAGTTGGGAACTCCACTTGCTTATCAGCAAAGCTCATCAACTTCGCAGGTCCTATTCAAAGCTAAACATGGGCCATATTAGTAGAGAAGCAAGTAAGTATAAAGTAACTGATTGGGTTGTTGAAGCCCAAAAAAAAAAAAAAAAAAAAATAGCCTATCGAGTAACTAAGTCATTTATCTCCCCTTGGGTCTTTGCGATTAACTATGTTCCGAAGCCCATGGAGTTGTGATTAAATGAAAGTGCTTTTTATGACCCCAAAATAAATAAATAAATAAAATCCTACCACCGTTTCTATTTCAAATCAAACAATGCTGACTATATAGAATTTGAACAGAACCTAGAGCTCATTAAAGTTCCCGGTTCCACCGATCGGAAAAGATTAACAGGAGCAGACCCTTTAAATGTGAGATGCTTTAGCATGCAGTAGATTGACCGCCAACTACGGGCAAGCATCTTGAATCTTGTGAAAATAACTTCCGTGACAGACCCACAAATCTATCCAATCTGCGAAGCAAAAGATAGATCGTGTCCAAACTATCAAACAATTCGCTGGAGGAAAAAGTAAGGATATTGACAGAGAGACTAGAATTCAAGTAAAATTCTATTTAACAAAGTGACCCATCAAGTTGAAAAATTACTTGTTTATAGAGGCAGGGTAAACCACAAACGAGAGAAATAAGGAAATGAGTATCTTCACGCTTTTCTTCTGCCGAGTACACATACAAACAAATTGCATCACACATCTCCCCCAGCAATCCAACTCTTCACTTTCCAGTAGCCATCTATCCTTTTCTCATATAACGACAAACACGGGTGAAATAAATATTAGAATAAGCTCACATTTCTCAAATCTCCACTCTGTTTTATATTCATAACCGCAAAAGGCCTCCTCAAGATTGGGGAGCACCACCATTTTCCATAAGCCTAGAGGCCAAGACGCCTAGAGGCCAAGACAGCAGACTGACCAAACCTCTTCCCTAGGCTCATTTGCGACTTTAGCGATGACATTTTATCATCAAATCCCATCATAACTCCATGCATGCGTTCCAATGCATTAGAACATTTACTTTGTGGTACAGCGTATGTTGATATGACGCTTGCATCTCCAACAATTTATTCAACGGTCAGCCTATATGAGTTGAACAAGAGAATGTCTTTTTGTATATTTATAGACCATTCAGAAGATAGACAATTTATTGATCCCCCTTGTAAGACACTACATTAATGGTACGTTTCAATTGTATTAGCCAACTACGTCCATTGATTTGGAGCAACCTATGACATCAAAATAAACTTTAAATGAACCCTCGATGCAGGTATATAATTCATCGTACATTAATGTGCAACTACATACGATAATTTGTTGGTCTATTGGCCTTATATGCATGTCGCGAAGTAATAAAAGTATTTTCTCATCCATGATAATCAAAAAAGATTTTCTAAACTAACATTTTCTAAAGTGATATTTATGCAAATTAATTGCATCATACACAAAGTTCTAAGGAAAAGTACGAAAACAATTCTAAACATATTGCATTTGTGCCGATTCAATTATAAACATCTCAATTATGCTAATTAAGTCTTAAACATTTTTGATGATTTGACAATTTAGTCTATTTGGCTAATTTTGACTTGAAATCATTGACATGAACACCAACCATCCTAAATGACAAAGCCAACACTCACATGGACAATTTTTAAAATTTCTAATTTTTTGAAATTTTTCTAATTTTTTGTTACATTTTTTTTTTTGCCTTCTATTTTCTTCTTTTTCTTTTTTCTTTTTTCTTTTTCATTCTTTTTTTTATCCCAAGTGAGCAGGGTAGTTGCTAGTTAGCCCTTGTTGGCGATGGGCAAGGGTATTGGTCCCTTGCCTAAATCCAAGCAAGGCCAACACCCTCGCCTATTAGCGATGGTTGGCTCGCTGTTACCTCTTGATAATGATTGGATTCTTCCTTAAATAATCTTTTGGATTTCCAAACCTGTGACTAGTTGCTAAAAATATTATGATAAGATTGCCATTAGTTGCGAAGCATGTGCTAACGTGTTATGCATAGGTAATATGAGTGCTCCGCTTGTATCAATAATTTCTGGTTATATCCAGTTTCTCGATGATATAGACTTCCGCTCATACCAAGATTTTGCTTATATTGAACTCCAGTTATATTTGACTTCACGGTGAAATCAATTTTCGGTTATATCTGACTTCTCGGTTATATTAGGCTTCTAGCTATATTAAGCTTCCTAGTGATTTTGGATTCTGATTATATGAAGCTTCCTGGTGATATCAAATTCTGGTCATATAAGGTTTTTCTAGTGATATTAAGGGCTTCGCTAATATCAGTAATTCTTGAGTATATCCAAGTTGTATGCTTTTATTCAACTTATGAACTGCTATCCATTGGTCCTCCTCAGTATTTCAGTGATCCAAGACTATATAAACTCTTCGCCTTGTTTGGTACCTCAAAGTCTCCACAAACTTCCCGTTCTTCATACTTTGGATGCCTTTGATATAGGCAAAGTGCATCAACTTCACTCTAGCTTCTATTTTCTAGTCCTTCCAAGCAAACCAGCAATCGTGGCTCTACCTCATTATTCCCATGGTACCTCCGAGCTTTACTAAACCCCCCATTTTAGGCTTGTTCACCTTTTACTAAGGTACCTTCATCTTGTAGACACCTCTACACCCAATGCTTTATTCACCATTGCAAGAGAACTTATAACCTTTAATCGTCCTATTAGGATGGTTTGTGCATATTTCACCTGGTTTACTCAACCATTAAACACATTAGTAATTCTTGATTAATTTGTTGTCTTCAAAATATCATAAGGGATTTTCCCAACATGGCTTGGTTCTTCAAAAACATATTTGTGTGCACTAATGGAAATGGAGATTTGAGATTTAGTATATCTGAATCCATCCTTCATAAAGAACTTCATAGTCCTAGGATCCTAGGAAGCTTGCTTTGTATTTGTGGGGCAATCAAACTAAAGAGGAAGTTACCGACAAAAAAACAACTAAGAGGAAGTTTCTCGATGATTTTGGTCATGAAACATGAGAACCCTTGCTCCTCATCAATTCCAGCGACTGTGACTGGGAAAATTATCTAATAATTCCTAAACCTATTACACTTTTACTAATTCAATTATAAGCATTCTAACTTCGTTAATTAAGTCCTAAACATTTTCATATTCTACCAATTGAATTTATTCGGCCAATTTTGATCGGAATTTGCTGTCGCATAAGTCGGTTATATAGCACGGTCAACACCGATGCAAACAATTTTTAATTATTTTTTAATATTTTACTTAATTTTATTTTATTTTTCCTTTTTTCTATTTTATTTCTTTATTTTGTTTATAGTATCGCTAGTAAGGGCCGCGACTTCCTCACCGGCCATAGACATGGGTGAATGGCCCTCGCCTGCGACTGCTATCGCCTCCTGGGTGAGGGCCATGGCTAGCCTCGTCCAAATCTGGGCATGTGGCTTTTCAGCTTCGACTTATTTTTTGCGACAAGGATAATCCACTACTCCACGGGGAGAGCAATGATGGACGGAGCTGAAAGGTTCAATCATCCATCCAACACCCTCACTTATGGCTCTCCTTACCAGAAGGCGGCCGCTCTGGTTGATATGGTGAGCCTCGCATTTTCGCACGAACTATTTCAACAAGCTCTTTCTCTTCATGGTTTTTTTTCTTCAGTTGATTGAAATATTTTTTAAAAAGGATGAGCATGATCATGGTTAGATATGATGTCATGAGAGATCATTGACGGGCGTTTTCTTTTAATCCTTTCTTTCGAACCCACCTATTCATTCCCTGTGGTCATTGCTTTCCTTTTAGAAAATGTTGCCCATCTCCCACGAGCTTCAGCCCTTGTTTCCCTTCCCCCTTTTTACTGAAACTTCCCTTGTAGCAGACTCCAAAAATCTCTTTTTGTTTTGACAACCCACTAATCACGGTTTCCCCTCAAATATCCATTGAATAGATTTCTTCAGCCGGGTTGAACCACTTGATTCTCTATTTTCCTATTTGTTCCTTGGCTGAGAATCTCCCTAATGTGTCCCTTTACTTCCCAATTTGCAAAAATTAGTGCCTCAAATCTCACCTTCCTTTGCTCGAAAATCACACTTTCCTTGACGGGAATCGGTTGAAATTTCTTGCCCTACTTTATTTACCTTCCAAATTCAGAACAGCGAGCAGAAGATAGTCCATGTCGCAAAGAGGAAGCCGAAGCCAAAAGGCCACACGCCCAGATTTCGGCGAGGCTGGCGGCAACCCTCACCCAAAAGGCCATCGCAGTGCTTGCTAGTGGCCAGCAAGGCTTGATGACCCTCACCTAGTGGCTAACGAGGGCCCAGCGTTGGCTATAGTAAAAAAAAAAAAAAAAAAAAAAAGTAATGAGGGAAAAAAGAAAAAACGGAAAAAAGAAATTAAAAACACAAAAGTTACTAAAAATTATTGAAAATTTTTTCCACATTAATGCCAGCTGTATCATGTAAGATGTTTATCTTTCACATAAGCGAATTCTAGTTAAAATTGATTGAATGAATTCAATTGGCAAAATATAAAAAAGTTAGGTCCAAATTGATAAAATCAAAAAATCTATGACTGAATTAACAAAAGTGCAATAAGTTTTGAACTTTTTGAAAAAATTTCCCACCTACGTGCATGAGCTTAGAGAACTTGTTCGTTGGAAAACCGTGAAATTTGCTTCATTTTATTGATGATCTTCGTGTTGGGCCACGCCAGCAATCGAAGGTTGACTAACATTGGCAGATCCAAATGCATTCGCAGACTGAGAAATGCTAGAGAAACGCAGAGAAACGCAGAGAAACTCCGAGAATTGATTGCGCGGAATAATTTTATCCCGAGTACATCAATTGGTTGATAACCAGTTTCTCATTCCCTTTGTCCGTGTATACGTAGATGTGCTTGTATCCGGTGCGGTTCTTACCTGGTTCAGGTGTTACTTACGACGACATTTAGCCCACATCCCGGGAGGCACGATAGAAAGCGGGAAGGCTGTGAATTCCCAGGCACTGATGTTATTTGATGTCGGACTTGGACTTTCTTGACGTAGTTATATCACCGACCTCCGCCGACCCAGTCGGTCCGTATGATCGCCGATCTACACACACGTGCCATCTCTGATTAGAAAAGTAAGTACATGCTTGGACAGAAGGTCTTTTTTATCATTTCTCCAAGAATGAGCTCGAGTTGGGGACTTGGACACTCTGCCGTGTAGCATGACTAGGGGAATACGCGAACTCTTAAAACTTTCTGTCTTTTCCTATTAATCAGAGACGGAAAAAGGTTTTTCTCGTCGTACCTTTTAGATTTCTCTGGAATGATACTTCCAAATGGGTTAATAAT
Organism: Eucalyptus grandis; assembly: GCF_016545825.1. Taxonomy (NCBI): domain Eukaryota; kingdom Viridiplantae; phylum Streptophyta; class Magnoliopsida; order Myrtales; family Myrtaceae; genus Eucalyptus; species Eucalyptus grandis. Next base: position 25,703,066 of record NC_052612.1, read on the forward strand.
TTCTAAGGAGAATATTGCCATCATGTCGAAAGAAAACTTTGTGCGAATTAATCGCATCCAGCGTAAGTTATATGGATCAATATACCAGAGTACGCAGTATTACCAACTTCAACTTGTTTTCGAGTAGTCCTTCCCTTCCACTTCATCTTGAATAATGCTATTGTCGCAGACATATAAAACAATATGGCCATGGCATCTCTGTTAGTGATATATTTCAGGGCATGAAAATTAAACGAAACAAGATTTATTTCTTTAAAACTACATGAAGATTTAGTATTAATATGATAGAATCAAGAAAATTATGCTACCGAGTTATATTGACTATTTTATAAATAAGAAAAACTCGATATCCAACAAAGACCATGTATTTAGTTACATTATCTACCTAATAATTGAAACTTTGTTATTATTTTATGCTGTCCAGTAAGAAATAAAAAAATAAAAAAATCATGATATACATTCATATTGTTTGTACATGGATGATTCATTGCCGTAAAATATTTAGAAATTTAAAGTATTTTCACCAAGTATAATAAAGCATACATTTTTTTTTTATATGTTTACAATCCATTTTACTTTAAAGGAGAAAATAAATTACTGAAGATCGAGTATGTACACATATATAATAAGTAAAAATACAAAAGAAACTAACTCATAAATACTGTCATAGAGAAACTGAAAATTAACCTTGAATTACTAGATAAATTCCACGAGGGTCACTAAACAGTCATGTTTTAATAATGAAGAAATGAACTTTGATTTAAATTACTAAATGCTTCATATTTCAGTACATCTGTATAGAAAGAACTCGGTTAAATTTCAGGGGCAAATGCTGGTCTCGATTGGTGCCTTATGTGAACTTTCAATTGGTAATCGATTAGTGGGCCCTAATTGAAATGAAAATGCGAGGTTCCGTGCATCCAAACCTTGCCATAGTTTGTTATAACACAAGTTTGAGTTGTGTTAAAGAAGTCTTATATTAGAGAATTTGTGTGGTGTTGAGTAAGTTAATAAATCTGACTTGACCCGTAACTCATTTACTTAAGTTTTTGGTAAAAATGGCTCCAACTGGGTATATTAATGGCTCAGACTTGGACTCTCCCTTAGCGATCTTCCTGAATGGAAGTATTAGGCTTTTATTGCGTACTCCCAAACAAATAATATTAGAGCCAATGAAAGATTGATGGGCCTCCCAAGCAATCTCTTTCGGTGTTTAGTAAATATTTTAAGGAATGAATCTAGTGCCCGATGCGGTTTAGGCATTGACGGAGATTCAAGTTGAGATAAGTTGATACAGATGAGTAACTAAATTAAGGGGAAGAAGACTCAACATTGAGCTCACACATGAGGAGGAAACTATTAGGATACACATATGAGTTATGTTAGAAAAGTCCGGCATCGGAGAATCGGTGTGGTGTTGAGCGAGTTAATATATCATAATAGATTCATAATTCATTGATTTAAGTTTTTGAGTGAATGTAAATTTAATTATATATGTTGACGGCTCAAACTCGGGCTGAGCTCTCCCTTGGTGATTTCCCTATGTGAAGATATCGGATTTTTGTTGTGTGCTCCCAAACATATCCAATCCAAAAAAGCAGGAAATTTTTCAAAGATTTTGATTGTGAAGCACAAGAACCCTTTGCTTTTCATTGATCCCAGCTACGTGCATGAGTTCAGAGAACGTGTTCATTTGGAAAATCACGGATCTATTTTCATTTTATGACGCAGCGAAACTTCAAGGAGTTGATTGCCCGGGATAATTTTCGTCCTGCGTATACATCAATTGATTGATGACCTATTCCCCTTTTTCCCTATATACCCATACATCCCTTTGTATTTGGTGCAGTTCTTACCTGGCCCAGGTTTACACGCGTCGCGACGTTATTCAGCCCGTAAATCTAGGGACGCACGAGAAAGTGGGAGCCTGTGAATTCGTAGGCTCTGATGTTAATTGATGTTGGACTTGGGAATTTTTTTATTAGTTATATCTCGGGCCTCCGCTGACCAGTAGTCCTATGATCGCAGATCTCCAGGCGTCGTTCTCATCGTTGCGGTATGTTAGAACTTGTCCTGTTTCTCTGTATTCCTTCCTTTGTTTTCGCCCTGTCTGATTCACTATATACTATTTGGCTTTGTTTATGGAAACCGCGGCACCATTTGAGCATTTATCTTTGATGGAGAGGAGGGAAGCTAGGGGATTCTTCTCGGATAAGGAAAGTTTGTTCATGCATGGACCCCAAGGTCTTTTTCAACTTTTCTCGAAGCGTGAGTAGGACTTGGACGTGGACACCCTGCATTGTTGTGTAACTCGGGGAGCATGGTACTGAGGGAGGTTGCATTGACCTTGTACGGATCTCGTCCCCCTGGTGTCGAGGAGTCTCTTTCTTCCCTGTATCAAATGTTCCCGACATTGTCGCTCACCTGAAGAGCAAGTTCTCTCGTGGTTAATGTTATTAAAATATTTAAATAATAAACCGTGCATTCATCTAACAGCTTAAGCTTTTAGAATAATTGGTAGTGATTCTACAAAATCTCTCATGGTATCAGAGTTAGGAGGTCTTGAGTTTGAATCTTCCAGGCCCTTATTTGCCTCCCCAATTAAATTTCCACACTTAGTACTAGGCAAAATACCAGACTAAGCGTGAGGGGGCGTGTTAGAATAGTTAAATAATAAATCATGCATTCATTTAACAACTTAAGCTTTTAGAACAGTTGGCAGTGGTCCCACAAAATCTCTCAAATGTCTGCCCATGCATCGCTTGTTATCTCCTCCTGACGAAACTCAGTCTGACACCCGAGCGCTATGTATATGTAAATCAAAGACTGAACAGATTAAATTGTCCATCCATATACAAACATCTGTCCTATTTACTAGCCTATAGAGTGTTGCTATTCAGAATTGATAAATAGAACTAAGCTTTTCAATTGGAGCATAACAATGGTCTGCTTTTCCATCCATAAATACATGATAAATAATCTTCTTGCGTCCCTTCATATGACTAGCTTATAGTTTGGGTGTCTGCATGTTCAGATAATACATCCGGCAAGGTTCCCCAAAAAATAATGCTATCCACAGATAATGTGGGAGACCTTTCTGACTGATGCGTTCTTCTTAAGAGCATATCTATGGTGTATGTCAAGAGGAATACTCCTTAACTTTACCAGTGGCAATCTGCTGAACTTCCGCTTCTAGGACTGGCAAGAAGTGGCAAGAAGTGCAGTAATCCTTCTATTTCTGAAGCTGCCAGCAATTATGCTGGTGAATTTCTGTCCAGTTCCGCAGCAGTGAAGCAGGAACCGATTGAGCTTGATTCCACTGGTAATGGTAATGCCACTTCTACATTAATTAGTAAGAGATCTCGCGACGTATAATTGAATAAAAGGTGTATGTCTAAGCGAGGTTTACAGCGACTGCCATATCAATTACAAACTCAACTTTGTCGGCATAATGGGATTTTACACTACTTGAGTATAAAATCTTTGAGGATATAGGCTCTGTTTGTTTTGTGAAAAGAATTGACATTGCTGAAAAATATTTTAAAAAAATAAAGTCATTTCCAAGAAAATAAACACATTTTTTTAGCATTTGGCCGAAATCAAAAAATGAAATGAAAATTCTTTTCCGTAGTTTTGAAAGATATATTTTATTTATTTCTCTAAAGAGATATGTACTATTCATGTGATATAAGTAACACCCAACATTGGAGACCAGGCGCATGCACTGGGGTCTTGAGCCCGACCTCAAGGAATTTGGACCCAACCTTCATAGAACATAGCTCGGTCGTTGAGAAACCAAGCCTGCAAGCTAGTTACTTAGGCAAAGAGTTGGGTAGGCACGCATGACCACTCAGATCTAAATATGGACATCAAGGTTTTGAGCCTAGCCTCAAGAGACTCAGGTGCAACCTTTGTGGACTCGGGCTTGGGAACCTATGACTTGGGCATGGGAGGCAGGTACTCGAGCACAAGCACCGAGGTCTTAATGTATTTACACCTAAGTATTATACAACATACATTTATATACGTGTACAATCCGATTTACATTAAAAGGAGTTTCCTTTCATAAGTTCAGTGAATGTGCCGGACAAAAAAAAATTACGGAAGATCGAGTAATAAATATATCATAAGTAAAAGTACAACAAAAATTTAAATTATAAAAAGTATAATAAAGTGTAAAAAAAAAAAAAAAAAAAACCATGCATTACTAGATAAATTCCACAGGGGTCACTGAACTCTAATGTTTTGATAGCGAAGAACTGAATTTTGATTCTCATAATTACTATAAACACGTCAAATTTCGGTATACATGTAATTGACGTAATTTAGCTAGAACCCGATCGAATTTCAGGGGCAAATAGTGGTCTGCCAGAACAAGAGAGCCTAAGTTTTCGACATGAAAATGGGGATAGGTCATCGTGAAGATTTTGCATCAGCCTATAATGGACGGAGGGAGATAAACAACACTCGCCCATTCCACCATTTCGATTCAATTTGTCCTTGCTTTACTGCATTTTGCCGAGCAACCAAGCAAAAGAGGAAGTTTCGCAGATGTTTTGGTCTCGAAGCATGAGAACCCTCCCTCCTCAATTGTTCCCGGCCATCGCGGCTACATACATGAGTTCAGGGCACTTGTTCGTTTGGAAAATCACGAAGCTTGTCTTATTTTATAATGAACTTTGCGTTAGGGCATGCCAGACGTCGGAATTTGAATAGCATTCGAGGATCCAAATGCATTCCCATTCTCGGAATGCCAAATGCAGCGGAGTTCCGAGGAGCGCAGAAAAAATTGTTGCCCTGTGTACGTAAATGCGCTTCGTATCTGCTGCAGTTCTTAGCTGATTCAGGTTTACACGCCTCACCGTGCCTCGTTACTTACGATGGTATTCACCTGTCCATACATCCAGGGACGCAGGAGAAAGTGGGAGCCTGTGGATTACCAGGCGTTTATGTTATCTGATGTCGGACATGGACTTTCTTCAGTTAATTGTATATCCCCGTCCTCTGCAGACCCAGTCGATCTGTACGGTCGTCTATCTACACACGTCGTTGTCATTGGTGCGGCATGTTAGGTTACCGATCTTGTCCAGTTGCTCGGTTTCCTGGATATGTTTTGACTCTCTTTGATTTAACTATAAACTATCCATCCCTTTTATTGGAACCCCAAGAAAAAACAAATTCCATTGTTAAGGAGTCATCTTGGGGTAAAGCTAGGGGAACCTTCTCTGATAAGGAAAGTTCGTTCATGCACTGACAGAACTGGTGGTCTTTTGTACTTTTCTGCAAGCGTGATTTGGACTTGGGACTTGGACACTCTGAAGTGTTGCATAACTAGGGAGTGTGATACTGGGGGTGGCTGCATTGCAGTAGTCACATACGGATCTTGTCCCCCGTATATCGAAACGTCTATTGTTTTTTTTTTCATCATATCCGTACTCATGACATTTGTCTTTTGACCCAAAAAAGAACTGAATTTGTCGCATTTGATGTCGCACATGCATCGTTCATCATCACATGCTCTGAATCGGGCCAACCTCAGGACTACTATATATATGCTTAGGTATGGCAAGCAATAAGCAGGTTGATATGTCCATTCTTGCGCTCCCCCATATGACTAGCTTATCTCTGCAGGTTCACGTAGTGCATGCAGCATAAGTCCCCAAAAAAAAGTGCTATCCATAGGTAAAGTGGAAAGTCCTTTTGACTGATGCGTTCTTCCCAGAGCTGAGGGAGGTTCATACTGTCGTCGTGCTGGGGGTTGTGTTTACATTGACCCAGTTCTTATGCATGTCTTTCTAGGTCTCTTAAACCGTATCTCCGTTTTTGTGAGGTGTGGACTTCAGGACACTCTGCTAGAGTTTCCTTACTACCAAGGTTCGTGGTAAACTTAATTGATGTTTTGTGTTCGCTTAGTTTCTTTCTTCTCACTCAACAACGGGTCACCTAATTACACACAATGTTACATATGTACTCCTTACAAAATTTGGTTGGACTTAATTCTGGAGATTATAGTATTTCAATTATTTCTTTCTCATCCAGATCTGGAGCTTGATACCCTCTGCAGATAATTAACACTTGATACTGAGCACTTGATCAGGGTGAATCAAGAGTACCATTGTACTAGGAGGCAGCAACCTGGTTGAATTTGTTAGATTTGGGAATTTAGTGGATCAAACTCGAGTTCATTTTGCTTAGACGATTCATGGCTGAGGACTCTGATTTTCACATTGCCGGCATTATCAATGAGGACAGTGATCCAAATTGTCCCAAGGGCATTCCTAAAGACAATGATCAGCATGGTCCTATGGTAATGACAAAGGAAAGTGATCAGCATCCATCAAGAAGTAAGTGGAACATTCCGATCTTTGTCCTCTTCAAAGATGCAAGGTAAGGCTACTCTGGCTGCATTTTGAGCAGATAAGACTAAGGCTAGCTATGATTTTTCAATAAGAACCTACTAAGCCAAAATTTAAAAGTCAAAACAAAGACTCCTGAAAAGTTCTTAGTGTGAGATTTCAATTATCATTGGCAGCATATCATCTTTCACAAAACCAATCATCCTGGATATTCATTCATGTAGTGAATGTTGGCGCAAGTCAAATGAATTTCCAGGCAGAAATGAATTGTCTTGCCAACTAGCTCACTCCTATCATGTCAATTTTTTTGCTCTTTAGTAATATTTGTCCTGGGAGCTTAACGTTCAAGTCATCTCATGACACGGAAAAGTTGGATGGAATGTGCCTCAACTGTCTTTTTTTTTTTTTTTTTTTAATGCTAAATAATGGTTTCAAAATGGATTGCAGGCATGCATTCAAAATGGATGAACTTGGTCGAGAGATATTGAGGATTGCTTTTCCTGCTGCCTTGGCTTTGGCTGCTGACCCCGTCGCTTCCCTAATTGACACCGCCTTCATTGGTCGTTTAGGTATGAATGTTTACGCCTTTTCATGTGAAGTCTAGGCAGGTTGTTATTGTGATTTGTGGACCGGCAGAATGAACTCTGTCATGGTTTTATATGATCATATTCATTGTCGTCATGTAAGGCCCAAAACATGAAAAGTTCAAGATGGTAGGAGCTCCAGGTTTTTACCATTCAAAGTACACAATTCTCAGTCCACGCTCCAATGTCAATTCAGGCATCATCTAAATGATCAGTTGAGTTGTTAGAAGGGTTTTGCAATCAGAGTATTTCTCATGACATCTCTGATTGCCATGTTCGATAGCATGCAAGTTCTTTTGGTACGATTGGAATATGAGAACGTGTCTCAATTTCCCTCGAGTTTGTCTTGCCTTCCTAATGCGGAACATTTGGTGGATATGGCCATGGCTGGTTTCGTTGATTTATTTGCTTTGTTACCTACTTTTATGTGGATGGGTTCAAAGGAATAACGAACCTGAGGACTTAGCTCATTCTATGATGGAGAGTTAGAGATACTCATTTAGAATCTGCACATTACAATGACTCATTATACTTGCATCTAGCTATTAAGAGAGGTGATAATTGGAGGGACACTAAATTGCATAGTAACTTTGTCATGTGTAGGTCCAGTGGAGCTCGCAGCTGTGGGAGTTTCTATTGCTATATTTAATCAAGCTTCAAAAATCACCATATTCCCACTGGTCAGTGTAACAACTTCATTTGTTGCTGAAGAAGAAACGGTTGGAAAAACGTCTGCTGACCGGGCAGAGGATGAATATACTAAGAAATGCTCAACTAAAAACATAGAAATGAAAAAGTCGATGCTTGATGATGATGTGCTTGAGAAATTGGAAAGAGGTTCCGCCAGCAACTGTGAAGCAAAAGATTCAATTCCAGCAGAAGGTACTTTATTTCTGAAATATATGGCCTGGACTTGAGGTAGAAAAAAAAAAACAAAGGAAAACACTTCTAGAGCACTGGAGGGAGAGTGGCTTCATATACTACGTCAAAACTTAGAATGAGTTTATCCAACATCTTAACCTTTGCTCTTTTAAATTCTGAGATAATTTAGGAATTAACATCCTACCCCCTCCCCCCAGCAAGCGAGTAATCTACAACAAATACAGATCTTAGGTAAAATTAATCTATGTATGCCGTGCCAATCTTATGTTGTCAGTTTCACTGATTAACCGGACAATCTGATGACTACTTTTTGATGACCAGATTTTATTGCAACTACATGTAAGTCTTCTCCAATGATGAGTAGCAAAGCAAATAGAGTCAAATTGAGCAAACAAAGGCGACATATCCCTTCCGCATCTACTGCACTAGTAATTGGCGGGATCCTTGGTCTTTTGCAGACATTGTTTCTAATATTTGGTGCTAAAACCCTACTGGCTTTTATGGGTGTAAAATCTGTAAGTGTCTTGATTACTTCTATTGCTGAAACTTTTCGAACTGCCAAAACTATCCTGGATTTTAATAGTGTAAAGTTATATATGTCCGATATAACATTTGGCAGATAAAATGTGTATAAAACCAGGTTCCAATTCTTAGGGTGGCTCTAAGAAGGGCGTTATAGATCTAGATTTGAACTCCAATACACTAATCTCAAACAGACTTTTAGTGAAAAAAACTTTTGTCGTTGTTTGCATGCACACGTAAACATAAGTGGCTTACGCTACCTAATTATTTTCCTTTTCTGCTATTAGGTTAGGTAGTAACATTATGGACCTTTCGTCTCAAAATTTTCATCTTCCCCTTTTTCACATGATCATTTGCTTCTTTTTTTCTTAACATTCAGTCTAAGATTCTAGTCTTGTAATATGAGGTATTGAGGAAGCTAGTAATGACTTGCATTACCTTGACATAATTTTAACTAATTGTATATGTTGCTTGTTTGAACAGGGTTCTCCCATGCTAATTCCTGCAAGAAGGTACTTGACTTTAAGATCGCTAGGGGCTCCTGCTGTTCTTCTTTCTTAGCCCCTACTGTTCTTCTTTCTTTGGCAATGCAAGGCGTATTTCGAGGCTTCAAGGATACCAAAACTCCTCTCTATGCCATTGGTATGAGAGATGATATTCCTATTCTTTCTCAAGAGTTTTGTTTCCAACTGTTATATCAAAATGGTAAATATGCTTTTGAATAATTATCACTTATTTTAGACATTTTTTTCCTTGAAAACTTGAGCTACGGAGGAACGGGGTCACAATGCCTGCATGACATATTAATGCTTCACATCATGTGTAAATTATGTCTTATGAGTGAAGTTCACATCAACCAAATGACTTGAGGCAGGAATATCAGAACAAGAATAGGCATAATTACTATAATTAAAGTGTCAGGAGTTGAATTGTAAACCCATGCTGTAATACAAAGTTCGACTAACTTTTTTTCCCCAAAGGTCCACATTGTATGTATAGCACGTATCTTGATAATTACCACTATAATTTTAAGTTCAATCTAAGATGTGGAGATATTTGACTTGTCCAACATAGAGTAAAAATGTGTTTACAATGAAAGTAACCGAGACATGGAGAAATCGCCAATTGACTTACAAGACAGAAGACAAATTAGATCGATTGGAAGATTCAAAGCATCAAATTTGCCTATTGCTTAATGTCTAAGCTGGGGGAAGAGTGCTTTCCTAGACTAACTTGCCAACAAAAAGCATTGACTATCATCATATCTTACATAATACACTCTTACGGAATCCTAGAATACCATAAAGTGTTCGTTGTGAAATTTTACAATTCCATTAGCATGAGTTATGCTAGAATCATGTATTTCTACGTCAGCTGACTGACTGGATTACAGGATGATATGTCTTGCTGAAATGCATAGTTCCTGTCCCATATAAAGAGTAGTCGAGTTCATCTTTGAATTATTAAGCCGGGGGAATGGAAGGATATTGCATGTTTTCAGCTAGGAGATAAAAAACAATAGGACAATCTGGAGATTTCCCATCTCGCACTTTATAAAGTCATCATTTGGTAGGGTATACTGTTGCTTTATAACTGCTGTGATGTTAGTGGTCTATCTTCGTGGCTTGGCAAACTAAGAGCTGTGGCTTGGCAAACTAAGAGCTATGTCAGTTTTTTTTTTGTTTACTTGATTGGTTAATAACAGTTGCAGGAGATCTCGCAAATATTGTGTTGGATCCAATACTTATCTTTGTCTGCAATTTGGGCGTCAATGGTGCTGCAATTGCGCATGTTCTTTCTCAGTGAGTAGTGCCATCCATCCATAATCTTCTTTTGTTCTGTTTTTGTACATCCAAAAGTCACATTGATTTCATATATTCATATATGCATCATAATGTCTTAAAGAATTGAAAATCAATAATAATCTTGATGTTTCCAAACTATTTGTGATTATGTCAGGTACTTAATATCTCTTATTCTCTTATGGAGGCTGATGAAACAAGTTGATCTCTTACCCCCAAGCCTTAAAGATTTACAATTTCGCCGGTTCTTAAAGAATGGTTAGTGAATATTCCTAAATGAGCAAATGCCCAAAGATACATGTATCAATTAAACGAATGCTTGCGTTCATTCACAGGACTTCTTTTATTGGCAAGGGTGATAGCTGTCACATTCTGTGTTACCCTTGCTGCCTCAATGGCTGCACGACAAGGTTCAACACCTATGGCTGCATTTCAGATTTGCTTGCAAGTTTGGATGGCATCATCACTTCTTGCTGATGGTTTGGCTGTTGCTGGACAGGTAAAATTGCTTCCTTAAATACTTTCCTTGAAACAAGGAGTACTTAGCGTGTGGTACCTTCATTGGATCTTTGGGTGAAGCAAAACGATGTACATGAGGCAATTAGTTTATTGAACAACACCAACGATATTTCTTGGAGGTGTTGTTTGCTTCTTGACAAACTGTAGTCCCACATCTAAAATATTTTTTTTACTGTTTTTTTACTTTTAGTTTGATATCAGATTTAACGGAACTTGCAATAAAATGGTCATCTTTCACTTAAGCATGTTAGCAAGATCTCAAATAAAGGACATAGTATAGCTTGATATCCAAGACTAAAAGGAAATGAGGAAGATTCCAAAGGTACCAACTCTAGGTTGAATTTGTTAATTGGAGTTATTTTTTAGTGCTAGTAAAACATATTTGAAGGATTTGAAACTAGCTTCTTTAAACCACCTAGTTGTCCTTTGAGGATTTTTATATCTTTGGCAGTAGAGCATCTTAACATAAAGGAAACTACTTTCTTCATAGATATTAGAACTCTTCAAATCGGAACTTCTTGGCCATGATTTTTATGATGTTTGATTTTAGCAAATCAAGGAAGTATGTTCCCTTAAAAGTTTTCTTGTTCTCTGCAAAGATTTTGCTATAGCCTCAAGTGAGCTACCGATTGTACCATCATCCGTTACCTTATAACATTTGTCATTAGCCTTGTATAAACAGTATAAAATTTCTTTTTTAATGTTATTATATGCAATTTCCTGCAATGTTGGTAGTGATAATTGATTTAGATGTCCCTTCTCTACAAATAGGCAATACTAGCATGTGCATTTGCGGAGAAAGATTATGACAAGGCAACTATGGCTGCATCTCGAGTATTACAGGTACTTATTGTGATGAAGGATAAATCATTTATTGAACCAACCCATGTTGTAAATTGGAGATTCCCAAAACCAAAGAGAAAGGAAAAAAAAACAGTTGAAAATGTTACGACTGAACGACAAAGCATTCGAGCATGAAGACCAAAAACGTCTGCAAATAGAAGCATCATACCCATTGCCTTGTCTCCAAATACATGGGACAAAATGGTGCAACATTCCAATATTTTTTTTTAAATAAAACCAGCACATCATATTTTGGGAGAAGACATCTAGTTGTTTCACCAAGACATTCTTTTGCAAGGCTCATAAAAAAAAAAAAATTTTTGTCTATTACATCCTCTTCATGCCTGTATCTGCATGTGGGCATGCACACATATGCACAGACTTAGATGCAAAAATGTACAAGTGTGAAGTGAGTGTGGCTGCCACTCCTATCCCTATCGTTCTAGACCTCGGCAATGTCAAATGTCTCCATTTTTTTTCTCTTGAAAGTTTTCTCCTCTTCACGCATAGTGGACTGGGGACACAAATGTCCTGATTATTTAGCTAGGGGCTGTGCTATCCACCCTTCCAGCACTTTAGCTAGCACGTGCTGATTGCTAACTAGACGTTCTAATTTCTAAACTATTAAATGATGCAGATGGGATTTGTTCTCGGCTTAGGTCTTGCCCTGGTTGTTTTGGTGTTGGCCTGAGATTTGAATCTGGAGTATTTTCAAAAGATGTCAATGTTCAGCATCTCATATTTGTGGGCATCCCAGTATGTTCTCTCAATTTTCTCAATGTCTTATAGTAAAAGTTTTATGGTATTAATTAATTAAATCCTCTTGTGCATTCCAGTTTGTTGCAGCTACACAACCAATCAATTCCCTAACTTTTGTCTTTGACGGCATCAATTTTGGAGCTTCAGATTTTGCCTACTCTGCATATTCTATGGCAAGCCCCTACATCTCTGCTAAGAAGACCCTATTTTTTTCTGGTTCTCATGACTTCCAAATTACATTCACTTCTTTCTAATAAGTTTCTATATGTAGGCTGTGGTCTCCATTATAAGCATTGCTTCATTATTCCTCCTCTCTAAGAGTGGTGGTTTTGTGGAATATGGGTTGCTTTGACTATATATATGGGTCTTCGGACTGTAGTCGGTATATGGAGGTATGATTTCCTGCTTTTTCTTACATTCTCCTCTTAAACTCTCTCATTCCTATCTCATGACAAGAATTTTCACCTACATGGACCATTAAGCACCTTACTATTAGGAATTAATTTATCAACCCGAAGCACAGCGCTATTTTTTTGTATCTGCTGGGAATGTTATCGAGTGGTGATCCCCTATGACAATTGTTCATAAGCATGTGAAAGTAAAAGTTCGCTTTGTTTGATGTGATTTTGTAGAATGGGAACTGGAATGGGACCTTGGCGCTTTCTTAGGGGAGGACTTCTTCCACAGCATTTATGATTACAGATGTATCGTGCAACTCTTCTCACGTAGTGCGCACCACTTCCACAACTTGTGCTTTTTCATAATTTCCATAGAGGGCATAGATCTCTCACGTTACAGATCTTTTAGCAGCTCAATAAGTTGTTATATACACATGCTCTCTCTGCGTTGACGTTTAAGTCGGAGTTGTCCGAGATGAAGGGGCATGCTTGGCTCGTCTTTGACCATTGAGAACTTTTGACTGAAAGTTGTTTTTGGCGTATGTGATCTACTCATTGGCGCTTTACCATAAACTGAAGATACAACTAGCCTTCGTACCTTAAACATGGATTCTCTCAATTCATGTTCGGATAATTCGACACCTCGAGTTTACTCAATTAAGAACCACCAAGCCGAGCTTAGATCTCCGACTACTACAACTGAAACACTTCTTTCTAATGAAAATTTAGACATCGTCATAATGCTATTCGTATAAGTGAAAGGGAGGGGCAAAGTGAAGTTCATCTTCCATGCCTCTGGCCTTGGCATAGGAATGAATGACCACAATGGTAGTACATTCTGGCCTAATAGGAAGGCTGGTGATTTGGCGAGAGTTCTTGATAAGGGCTGATCTATTATATGGTAGAAGGAATTGAATAAGTTACCGGATCATATACGGCATTCGCCAATATCTTGGTCTTCCGACCAAGGAGCATCACGTTGGCTTTGAAGCCGCTGCATGGTACTAGCATTTTGGAGATGTGGTTCAGTTATTCCTATTTGTATCTATCTATTGGTGGGGAGGTATATGAAGGAACGAATAAATGGATTGAGGAATGCGAGCTCGAAGACAAAGAGAACCGTGCTTTTCCAAAGAATGACTGCAGGTTTACCACTCCCTTTGATTATCATATACAAAAAGGTCTCTTCCACTTTCCTATCAAATCTCTCTCTATTCTGGCATATAAATGAAGGAATCAAAGAGATTATGGCAGATTATATCCACCAAGAAATGACCCGCAATTTGATCTTGGTCTATTTGAGATTGTTCCCTTTAATCATAATCAAAGATGTTTTTTTGTCTCTCATTTTCTTTTCCGAACAAATCGAAGAACCTAATGGAGTGAACTCAAACATCAAACCGTCCGTTATATCTATTAAAGAAAAGAATTCACCCATGTCAACAGTAAGAAATAGGTCAGAATTATACCCGCTATTCCTGGGATTCTGTAATAAAATAAAATAAAACGGCAATCTCCCATCTCTGAATGGCAAAAAGTTTTGAAGGCACTCATTAGGCCTTAAATCTTCTACATACTAGCAAATCCGATTCTCTATCAAAGAAATGGATGTTTTCCCCTTTGCTTTCAGTCATTTCCCTGTCTACTTCAATTAGGGCAAACTTACTTTACGTGATGTCACAATTCGATTGGAGCTAGCTCGACCAGCCCATCTTAACATTTATTTTCTTCGCTGATTCATTCATTCGCTTTTTTGGGTGTTTTTAAAAAGCCAAAAGTATAAATCAGCTAGCACCTTCTCTTGTAAAATATGTCTCGCAAACTCCTAAACTCTACCAAAAAACTTCTCCACCACCATTTTAGCCCCTTTTATCAACCTCAAGGTACGAAGAATGAATCTCTATCTGTGCACGGAAGTTGCTGGCCGATGGCTGCTCAACCGTTCGAGTGCAATGCAGTGGTGGTTGGTTCCGATCCAACAAGGGTAGAATGCCGGGTCGAAGGTCCAGTATAGTAGGTAGCAGGCATGTTCGATTTTACCTCCCGAACAAGAACAAGAAACAAGCGATGCACCATCCTTTCTGCTATGTACATTGACCTTGACTTGACAGATTCATCCAATTGAACCCACACTCAAAGAGGACCACAAGCTCAGGGCTCAACCAAAGAGAAAGTATCAGCATTAAGAAACTTCTTAGGGTTAGCAGTGAAAGAAAGAGCCTGGCATTCATTTCTTCATTCATATTCGTAGCTGAGTCTACTAAAAGAGGGACCAACCTCATCATGGTGATTAGAGGACATCTTTGATTGTTCATTTCTAATGTGACACGTTCTTCCCTGTTATATAATCAATGGGATCCGTCGGCTAGAGAGCGGGGCTATTCTTATTCCGGGGAGGCAAAGTAACCCCCTCTACTAATCGAATCTTTAGTTCGGAGGTCTTCGTCAACATGTTACAAGGCTCCAGTTTTGGGCGGGTCACCATTACTTGACTTAGGAAGGCGAACATCTGGGCAAGGAAAAGCGCAGTGCGCCTGGTGAAAATGTCTTTCTTTTTTCATGATATACCAATCGAAATGGCGGGCCCTACCTATGTATTGATATAATCACTACGTTGTGGGGGTGGCGGTCAACTTGATGCGGGAGAGGTATGAGTGCAATTTGATCTTGTGGTGTGTTCGTTTATAGTTAATAGAGCCTCTTTCTCGTTGATTAGTTTGACTCCGCTCTATTTAATGGTCTCCATTCCTACGGTGGTTTTGTCAATGAACGCATCTCGGGCCGGATTGACTAACCTAATCCTTACAGAAGGGAGCCCCCCGGCTAAAGCCATGGCATTCTTCTTGCCTATATTTAAAAGCATATGAATTTGGTCTTTCACATGCTTATATAGGCATTCCGATGCTGTTGAATTATTTGGAAGTGATAGGGCTTCTCGCCAAGTGGAGCTCTCGGCAAAGGCTACCTGCCCTTGATCAGGGGCCGTCGATACTGGTGCCTGGGGCAGCACCTCCGAATCTGCCCCAGACAGCATCATCATATTCCCAATATATGGCGCCACTTCAGTAGTGAGTAAGGTCCTCACAACAAAAGCAATTCCCAAGGCAAGCCTCCCCTTGGAGCAACCCATATATATGAAAAAGAAAGATAGGGCTTGATCGCCCAGGAAGAACCCAATCTGTGAAAGGATGGACTAACAAAATTCATCGAACCCACAAAGAAGAAAAAAAAAAAAAAAAAAAAACAACTGGCTAGGAATAGGAAAGGAATGCTTCTCCTTAAAAAATGGAATAGTATAAATAAGTAAGCTGTGACTTATAAATAGGAAGACGAGGAGATAGCGGGCAAAGGATATTCATGATAGTAGGTTGGATCTCTTTTAACACTATTCGTTCGAACAAGCTTTTCTTTACCTAATCAGAAAAGAAGACCAAGGAGATTCCTCCTTTTTGAATAAAATAGGATTCTTCTTTTTTTAAATGAATATTAATTATTATAAAAAGAGAAAGAAGCTTATTCAGGAGCTAAGTGATTGCTAAAGCCATCATATCCATCCCCGCTTCATCACTAGAGTGCAATTGTTTGAAAGTGAGTAACAAATTACCAGACACACCATGCCCCTCACCCTTTTTCTTTCACGTATGGGTCAATTACCTTTGCTTGCATTCCCATCATCTGTGCGAGTTTTTTTTTTTTTTTTAATCCTTCCCTTGCCTTGCTTTTTTATGGCCATGACCAGCTAATGATTACTTCATCTCACGGATTGGATTTGAACCAATCAAGCGACTTTCCTTTTCGTAATCGTGAGGGGAGGATGGGGGTTCCAACCTACTGCCTAGGTAGAGTATAATTGCTGGTCCCCCCTCCCACCTTTCGGTGAGATATTTTTTCTTAGGAAAGATTCATTCTTCCCCAAGAAATTTCTGAAGTCTTTCATCATAGGAAAGTGAAAGCAGTATCTTTGGCGGTATTGTAAATTCTCCTGGCAGGATTTTCTCCTAATCGATCTCATAATTACAAAAGATCAACTCAAATGTGTGTGTAATCGAATTCCAATTTGCCATAGTAAACTGCAGCATGTTAATGTCGAAAGTAAAAGAGCCCTGATGCAGTCCATCCCAAACTAGCGGTAAAAATTGCAAATAAGCTTGCTGATCATTTAAATGTTGAAGTGCAATGTATCAGACGAGTTACAGGAGTGCCATAAAGGGCTGCATTGGCGGAATCTCTTATTTTGCACCGTTTGGACTTATGAAGGATATCAGATATCCACACGCACAAGCACAACCTGGGATCGCTTTCCCTCCGTCCTACAAACCATCTCGGGCAACAAAACCATCTTAAGCCTTTCAAATTAAAACAAAAGCAGGGAATGCCACTTCATGCATTGCGTGCATGCAAGTGAGCGCTTTGCGTTTGCTAATCGCTAGTGGATTTATTGTGTTTGCCACCTCCTTCGACCAAGCTCTTCACTATCTGGTCTTCTTCTCAGACTTGCCTTCTATCGTCTTCTTCTCAGCATCCAACTCCTCCACTTGCAAACATAGCTGAGCAAACATCACCCATTTAAATAGGTACTTCACCGTTAGTATTGGAAAAGCAGACTTCCTGGCCGAAAGGTGTCAGGTTAAAAATGAAAAAAAGAGTGTCGATTATCGCCATAGCTTGGGGAGACCGTCCTCTACGTGATGGAGCCTGTTATATTCCGGTGGTTCGCCTATGATGGGGTCGGTTAGAGAGGCATCCTTTAAAGAGGTGTGAGCGGCTGTCTTTATAGGGTAGTTAAAAAAAAATTATGAATAATGCTATAAAAACAGACCAAAAAGAAAGGTTCGTTCTCCTCTCTTATCGAAAAATACACAAAAAGGGTTCCCACTTTGAGAAAACAATCAACATTAATGATGTGGAACGAAAATACATTCTTTATAATTGTAGTTGGACTATCGTGAAATTGTAGATTCGTCCATACTCGCTGGCAACTCAACGTATATTCCTAACTAATTCGTTGTTGTGTATCAAGAGGTTAGTCGACTCTTCCTTGACTTTTATCTTACATTGGTATGAGAGCCTGCATTATGATCTCCACCTTGTTTTTCCATTGAGTCTTCATTTGTTGTTTGACGCGGAGATAATTAGGAATTAATATTCTACATATTTAAACACTAGAACCGTCGATGAATAATCAAAACGAACCAGGTGTAATAAACATGTATGGAGAATGAAGACAACCGTTCTGTTTGGCTATTTCTTGACAAATTATTTTCGATAAAAATTGATTTTGATCACACGAGGAGATTGATCTCATTGAGATGAGCAAAACGGTGGGTCGCACGCCTTCGAAAAATGCCGCACCGCGCCCCCCGCACAGCCGCAAGATGCTACGTTGTCGGCCACATGCACAACCCGTACTCAAGCAACGCATCTAGGGCTAACGTCATCGATGACGCTAGCAACCTAGTTCGATATCCCGACCCAATGACATCAGTAACCCCGACCAGATCCGAGAATTCGACCTGGCAACCCGACCCAAAAGTTCGACCTATCAACTCGTCAATTGGTTAAACCGATCGCATCCATCGAGCCGATTAGACCGGCGTAGTAGCTGGGTTTGCCCATGGCACGTGCACCGCATGCATCGCACACTTAGGCGGCGAGAACTCCAATTGGAGCATGATCAGTGCCAATGTGTTCACATTGAAATTCTCTACATTGTAGTAAAGTTATTTTACATGTTTGAAGCTTTAAACGATATAAAAATGCATAAGGAACCCTAAATACACGATTTTTTTTTTTTTTTTTTTTTGTATTAGTGCATTTTTATTTGTTCTTACTTATAATTTCCTATGATTTTGGAAATACAGAAGCTAGCCTACATGTTAATAACCACATACATATTCTATAGAGCATGGTTCAATGATAGCACGTATAAGGTATAACGTGCTTGCAATTTTCTAATTCCGAGCAAAAACAAATTATTGCTAGAGATCCTTGTTATTTTCTTTTTATGTCTTGAATTATGCATACGATTATATTTAATGTATAAATTATTTGTATGCTGTGATCATTACATGTGGTCACTTAATTATTATTTTTTCTAATGGGAGCTCGTAGGTTGGAAGAATTCGAAGGAATTCTCACCTGCAAACTCTTAGTTTTAGTGTCTTTTGTTGAATATTTATAATTTAGTTTTTCTTTGTTGCCAATTATATATGTGTGTTAATGTGAAAAATGTGCTAGCATTAATTTTGCGTTTACTGTGTTAAGGTGTAGTAGTAATTAATTATGGTTTCGGCATCCAAAGCCATTGTGGTTGACCTCAACAAGGGTGAGAAGCTTAACGGTGTTTTAATATGTGGCATCGAATGTTCAATACATTCTTGAAGAGCATGAAAATTCTACTTAAAAATAAAATAAAATAAAGGATCAAGAAGTTTATCAAGCATGGAAAAAGAAAAATAACATTGCTCATATCACATTACTAAGTTGTATACAAGATAATCTCATATGTGAGTTTGAAAGTTTCGATAATGCTCAAGCAATTTGGGCTACCTTGAAAAATAAGTTTAAGAGTATGTCTATCACTAAATTGAAGAGGCTCACTATCAAATTCGACACATATCCAAAACGCCAAAATCAAACAATGAAGCAACATCTTTGGGAGATATCAAACATAATATGTAAGGTGAAGAAGGCAGGTCATTCTCTTACTAATAAGCAATAAGTTCTGGCAGTTATAAGTTTCTTCTTAACAATTTGGAGCATATGAAAATCAATATAATGCACAATGATAATATCATAACTTTTAATGATAGAGCGTAGAGGCTGCAAGACCTCTATATATACTTATGTTGCTAAAAATGGTTCATGCGAAGTTTCAAGCTTCAAGCACAAGAGAAACTATAATTTCCTTAATAAGGAAAAAGGAAGTTGGTCAGTGTGACATCCTTAACTTTTCAGTCATGCTTTCAATTAAATTAATCGGGCTTTTCATCG
This sequence comes from Eucalyptus grandis, assembly GCF_016545825.1. NCBI lineage: Eukaryota > Viridiplantae > Streptophyta > Magnoliopsida > Myrtales > Myrtaceae > Eucalyptus > Eucalyptus grandis. The sequence continues at coordinate 25,722,724 of NC_052612.1, forward strand.
ACGCGTCTATAGTATTATTCTCAAAACTGATCACTCCTAAAATAACTAGACTATCTAAGGAAGTCATTAAGGGATTTTAATACAATAGACTTGAGGATTTGACTAGGACTCGACTACTAGACCGTGCTCATCTGCAAAGATCATTATGGCACAGTTAAAAATTGCTTAGAGATCAGAGATAGGTCGGTGCAACTGAAATGTGTGGCTAAACGTGGATGATTCCACTAAATTACAAAATTCTCGTCGATCGGCACTAGACTAATTTTTTTCTGTCGTTTTGGTATCCTGTGTCCATATTTGAATTCTCAAGATTTTCACGATAACCAAAGGTCGCCAATGTGTCGAGTGGGTTCATTGTGGCTCAAAGAAAATCTATCACGGGTCATTTGCACTAAAAAGTTCGGAAAACTACCTAGTAGCCTAGGTCATGCTAAAAACGCCGAGTGAAATTAACCGTGAATTTAAATCCGATTTCAAAAATTGAAAATTCTGCCATGTCACAAATCATTTTAGAAACATCAACTCAATCTCCGAAGATTTTTCTGCAAACCGAGTTTTTGGCGAAAAAAGTCGTCATAAGGTCATTTTTGGTTCAGAAAATGCAGATAACCATTTTTTATCGCAAAATTGGGATGTGAGGGGAATATATTGGCGAAGAAAATATCAATTTGATCGATGGTATGTTGATTGAATTTTTAGAGGCCTAATTGAATTGATTTGAGAAGCTTTTGATGTCTAATTGGAGGGAAAAGTTATGAAATTCGTAGCCCCCACCACCCATGACTTATGGACCCTTTCAAGGCTTCTAGAAGGGCCTTGGTGGCTGATTTTGGTCTTGGAACACAGCTAGTCGAGGGAGTGGTCAAGGGGACTAAATTGGATAAGTGAAGACCAAATGCCCCCTTTGTTCCCTCTTCTCCTCCCTCTCTCCCTCAGCCTATCGATTGCCCATTCTCATCCCTCCTCCTTGTTGTTTTCGGTTCCAGCAACCAAGAAAAGCTAGCCAAAGCCCGCCAGAGCCCGAGCATCCACTGTCACGCCCTTTCGCTGTCATTCGCTGCCCCGCGGTCGCCTCGCTTGCTTGCATCTCCAATCACACCGTCTCGTTTAGTTGTGCGTGCAGCAACTCGCCAAGACGCCTAGGGCTACCGTCGGAGCCCTACTGCCACTATCTAGCCTCCGTTTAGCCACCCTGAGGACCACCAAGCACCGCTGCAGCCCCACTAGTTCTTGTCTCGCCCAATCAGCCCTGGACCAGCCACCTTTCAACCCCTGAATAGAGAGCAAATCAGTGGCTATTCCAACCGTTGTCGAGCCCATTTTGGAGGTGTTCCTGACCCCGAAAGCCGGTCCCCCTTTGGAGTTTCTCGTCCCCCGCAGTGTCCCCATCGTTTCAAACCGAGCAGTTCGTTAATCAAGTGAGTTTAACTCACTAATCCTCACTTAGTAGGTGAATGACACTTAAGGATTGATTAATTTAGACTAAGATTGATTTAGTGGATAATTAGAACGGATTAGTGAATTAGTTAATTACCGATGCATGTTAGGTGGTTAGTTTTGTGTAATTAGCGAGTGGATAGGCTCTAATATTCATTTAACGAGTTTCAATTTTTTTTTGGGCCCGTTCCAGCATATAATTAGGCTTTACAGGCCTAAGTATGCTCTTTTGGTAATTATTGGCATTATTTAATTAATTTTCGTAATTATTTAATTATTTATTTATTTTTTGGAAATTAGACCGGGATAGTCGGTGACTGGAATTTTATATTGATTGCATTGGTGTGATCTCTTTATTTAATTGAGCTCTAATTTGTGCTAATTATGTGTGATTTGTGAATTTGGGAATTTATTCCTAAATTTATTTATTTTCAGTATTTAATTAGAAAATAACCGAATGTTGGTTTACGAGTACCAAAAATGTTTTTATCGACTATATAAATGGTGGGAATTTTGAAAATAAAGATATTATATTTTTGGTCGAGGCCGACCATGTACCCACACACGATTATTTTATCGGGTACCCTTAATATGATGGGATTAGGCCAAGATTCTTTGTTAATTGAGGAATTCAAGAGTGGAATGCCATGTCCTTGGCCATAAGTAATTAATCGTGTGATGGTTTGTAGTCACAATAAGTTGGCTATTGAAGTTGTTGAGCATGAGATTATGAATTATATCAAGTCAACCGCTAAAGTACAATTGTGTCCACTGGACTGTAATCTACCACCGAACTTGGAATCGGTTATGCTCGCTGAGCCGTAATTTAGCATTATCGCCAAAGATTTAGTAGGCCGTGCCCACTAAGCCGTAATTCAGCATTACCGCCAAAGATTAAGTAGGTCGTGCTCGCTGAGTAGTAATTCAGCGTTGGGGTTAAGTAATTGAAATGACCGTGTGATGGTCCGGTTATCTTGGAATCGACTAGATTGAGTGATCGATGTTTCGATCTAAATTCTTAATTTGGCTGACTGAGAAAAGGTCGTGACGACATGTAATCGACTAGGTCGATTGATCGATGATTTGATCTGAGTGTTGTATTTAATGTATTGATGTGATTCAACGAATTATAAATTGAATCGACCTGCAAGAAGAGACTGAGGCCAAGGTAAGTCCTCCAGCCTATGTTTTTGCTTGGGCAGCCCTAAGGGCATATTTTCTTCCTAGTCGAGTTTTAGGGGGTTAAACTTGCTGAGACATTGTCTCACTGGTTATTGTATAACCATTCTCAAGTCCTTAGATGGTGTTGGTGGAGGACCAGAAGCCCCGGAGTCTAGGAAGGTGGAGACCGAAGAATCGGCAAACATGTCTGACTAGAGGGTCATAGGACAGTTCCCTTTTTGTTAAGCCAATATTTTTATAAACATCCCGGTATTGTATATAAATATGTTTGTTTATAAAAGACTTGTTTTGGTTTGAACAATTGAGGCCCTACTTCCTTATCACATTGTGTTATTATCTGGGGATTGTTTATCTGCTTCCGCATGCGTATTAAAATGAAAGGATCGGCGATGCGTCCTGGGACATTGCTATTTAATCAACTAGAAAGAGGGATGGGCGCGCGCTCGAGGATTGCAGCGTGACAGTCAGGCACTCAAGAGAATTAAGATCCTCTTACGCAAGAAGCCCGATGGGAAGAAGAATAAGACCGAGATGAAGTGCTATAATTGTAACAAGCCGGGTTACTTCACTCATAAATAAACTAAGCCAAAAGATGTACCAAATTACTCTATTGCTTTAATTAATATTTTTGTTTCTGGCACTATAATGTATGTTGAATCTTATCCTATGTGGACTGTAGACTTATGAGCAATAGACCATGTAGCTTGAGAGCAATGTGCTAGTTATAACCTAGAAAAATATAGATATATATTAGAAATAACTTTAAAGTTGAAGTGATGGGTATCGGCACATATAAATTAAATTCATCGATGGTCGAAATCTACTCCTATATGATATCCTCCATGCTCCAGATATTTGACAGACCTTGATCTCTATAGTTTTTTTTCTAAGTTTAGGTTATGTTTTGAATTTTCATGGTGATTATGTTAACATTATATTTGAAATAGTTTATTATGATTCTAGTGATCTAATGAATGGATCTATAATGTTAGACATTGATTATGATGTACTCAATATTAATGTTGATGGTTGTTTTTCTTTAATTATATTTTCTAGTAATGTGGAAATTGATGTTGAGTATTTGACATATTAAATTGAGTTGCATTGGGTCACAAAATATGAAAAGATTAGTTAGAGAAGACCTTTTAGGTTCATTCGCTAAAATTGATTTACCTATATGTAAACACTATCTAGCAAGAAAAACAACTAGAAAATCATTTGGTAACGTGGAATAGTTCATTACAACTTATACATTTTGACTCTCCTGGTCCATTGAATATGGTAACGTGGAATAGTTCATTACAACTTATACATTTTGACTCTCCTGGTCCATTGAATATAGGGCAAGGTATAGAATCTCATATTGCATCACTTTTATGAATATTTGTCACTGGTGAAAGTAATGTTAGCATATGTCTTGGTTCCCACAAAATAAGAATTCTAGTAAGACTAAGAATATGCATCACATCCGGAAGATTCGTGATTTTTCTATCTTTCATCTTTAGCTTCAACCATCTTTAACCAACAATACCAAGTGTCGTGTCATCACTCATTCACACAGCACCCCCCTTAATATCGCTCATAACATTATAACCAATCTCTATGAGGCATCATGTGAAAAGATGCTCCAATATCAATTATCTATGTACTACAGTCATCCTACGATAAATTGCAGATGAGACACATGTCTCTCATGCTGCTGTCATCATCATTCTTTGTACTAGAGGATGATGCACCCTCTCATTTCTCTGGACCCATACTTTTGTTTCTACAACCCTCCTTCAAGTGCCTAAGCTTTTTGCACTTCCAACATGTTATTTCCGATCGATCTCGGCTTTTAGATCTTCCTCTAGGCTTATTTTTGCCACCAAATCTGGATTTGGATCATTCACTATTCATTCATCTTATAAAAAAAAGGCCTCTTGCATTGCACTATTAGGCATGCTCTCCCCATCTCCTCGTATAATAAAGCGGCTAGAGCACCCTTAAAGGATAACGCACGAACACCTATGCCAATAGAAGCAATTATATGTTCCCATGAATTCGGCAGTGAACATAGCAAACTACATGCTTTATCTTCCTTATCCAGGTTGACATTGATCAATGCAAATTGCCCACAAATATTAGTAAACTCATTTAAGTGTGCAAAAAAAGAATCACTTTTACTAATCTGAAGGTTGTACAATTGCTCCAATAGAAATAGCCTGTTCACAATGAACTTGCTCTGATAAAGATTTTCCAACTTCGTTTAGAGATCTTCCGTCGTCCTTTCAGAAATTACATTTATCAGGATATTATCAACAAGGCATAGCCTGATCAAACCTCGCACCCTTTGATCGCAAATGTTCCACTCCTTCAATTCAATGGATGTAGATTCCTTCGACTCATCCTCCTTTAGCTTCTCCACGGATTTTTCCTCAGGTTTATCTTCTTCTACCACGTGCCACAAATCTCTATCCATAAGCAGAGCCTCCATACCTAATTTCCATAACTCAAAACCCTTTTCTCTGAATTTCTCTACTTCATTATGTGATTGAATAGATGAAATCATCCTCCTAAGAATTTTTTTTATTTTTCGGATCTCTCTTCACCAAGAAACCCTAACCCCAAACCAAGCGTTGATACCAGATGTTAGGAATTGCTGCACAATGACAGAAAAAAAAATATAAAATAAAAGTGAGAAAGAGAATTTGAGATGTAAGATTTTATCCCGGTTAATCCTTAAACTTGGGTTATGTCCACCTAAGGATTCCATTACAATTAGCACATCACACCTCTCTATTACATCCCTATATATATACATGGACACACAAACATAATATATATGTGATATCCTGAAATTTGGCCTCAATTTTGAAATATATGAAATTGTTATTTCATCGATGCGCTTATGATTATTTTACCCTGAACTAAACACTTACGAGTTAACTAATCTATTGAGTGAGGCTGTAAAGGGTTAAAACGCGAAAGACTAGAGAATTCACTCGGGAATTCCCGACGGCTCGATCATAGGGATCAACGATAGTCAATACTACATTGTTATAAGTCAATTAGCTAACGAATATAAATTGATTTGATGGGAGTATGTAGTCAGTTCGCGGGTGATTCTGCACGATTACGATACTTGCATTGAATAACGATAAACCGATTGTTTATATTGTACACAGGGTGCGTAATAAAATATTCACGATTACATGATAACTGAGGGTCATCCATGATTCGAAGAGGCATAAATGTGGATAAAAAATTACCGATCACAGGTCATTTGCGCAAAAATCCCTAAAAGCCACCCAATAATTTAGGTCGTACTAAAGTCGCATTGATCGATTTTTAATCATGAAATTTAATTCAATTTCGGGTATCGAACTTTCGAGGATTTCAAGACTAATTTATTGGACGTTGCCTCATCGTCCATTGAATTTTCGGCAAGTTCGAAATTTTCGAAAAATGAATTATCATACGAAAATTGAAAACCCGAAAGGGAAAACCGGACCTAATGACAAAGATGAGATTTGTTAGCCAAAGCTTGGCTTTTAAAGAAATTGAAAAAAAAAAAAAAAAAAAGCAATAGAGGAGACAAGAGACTTGGTGAGGAGGAATTTAAGGAGAGCTGGTGTGAGGAATGAGTGGTGTTTTTGGGGAAAATCTATGAAAAAATCTAACACACTCTGTCTCTCCTCTCCGTCTCTCTCCCTCTCTCTTTTCCCTTTCCCCCTCTACAGAATAGCTTATTCCCTCCTCCTTCCTCTTCTCCACTTCTTCTCTTTCCTCTTCACATCTCCAAGACCGCCCCCTCCTCTCATTTTGCCGCCCACCACCTCACCACCATTATCATCTCCACGCCACCATCATCATCCCCATCTCACTCACCATCTCCAACATCATCACCGCCCGCACCACCATCATCTTCATACGCCCCCCGCCCCCCTCTGGCATCCCTATCTCACCACCACCGAACCGTCCACCCGTTGTTGAGTCGCCAATCCATCGAGTCACACGCGCCACTGCACATCACCACCACCACCACCCCTTGGCGCCATCATCGTTGACGCAAGCCACCATCTGAGCTGCCACCACCGCATGCCCAAGCTCAAGCCGTGAGCTTAAGCCGCCACCGCCGCCACCACCGTCGAGTCTCCATTCAAACCACAAGTGTCACATTCTCAACACCATCGCACTGCCGTTATCGCGAGCTTGCCGTTGCCAGAAAACCCGTGAGTTAACTCCTAAAACTTGATTAGGTAGTTAATTGCATTTAGGGGTAGGTTTAGCTTAGACTATTGGTTATTAGTGCTAAATAAGTATGATTTAGCCTTAATTATATTTAAGGATGGTTTAAATTAAAGTTAAGTGCGATTAGTTTAAGTAATTATGGTTAGTCTAAATTATTTGTGGTTAGATTAATTAATCGGGTTTATTTTTAATTAATCGTAAGTATTTTTAATTAATGATGATTAATTTTTAATTAATTATAGTTAGATTAATTAATTGAGTTTAGTTTAATTAATTGCATTTAGCCTAATTAATTATGATTAGTGTAATTAATGATGAATTAGCCGTTAAGTAGAATTTTATGCTCGTTTTTTTGGATGACTTTGTATATAATTCCGATCGTTTGAGCTTGTAATGCTATATTATTGATTGCTCAATTATAGATTTTATTTACTATTTTCTAAGAAGGTTTTATGGGCAAGAAAATAGAAAAATTTGAGGTGTCGAGTTTAGACGCCAAATTTTACATGCTAAATGAAACAATGAGATTTTTAAATAAAAGTGGGCAAAATTTGATGAGGTGATTTTAAATACGTGATCACCTATAAATATTTTATTGGAATTTTAAGTGTGAAAATTTGCCAAAGTTAATTATTTGAATGCAACTCTTTTGTACAAGGCTAAATATTGGCAAATAAAAATTAGCTTGATTGTTGATATGCTTATGTGGTCATTTAATTGAACTTGTCACCCAACGAGAGTTTGGGGATGATACCTGATGTTTTTTGGATGCCTGGCGAGAGTCCAGATGCCGAGTCGCAGTTGAGGCTGAATCAATGCCCCTTTATAGAATGCCATCTAGGCAGGGGTTCTAGATGATGCCATGCCCAATGGGGCAGGACGATACTCAATCATGCAAGAAGACCGCCAACTCTCATATTGGTCATGACTCAGAGGGTCGTAATAATTGGAACACGTGTGAATAATTGTAATGCACTATTTGGATGCTTGGTGCAAGAGAGTTAAATGTTTTGATTATTAGTCATGCTCGTTGCATTGATATTGCAATATTTGATGTACTTATGTGCAGGGGTGTGCCAAGATGAGGTAAGTTTGCGTATAGTGCATGTTTAAGATCCTAATCGAGGCTTAGGCTGTTAACTTGTTGAAATTTTATCTCACCCTGTTGTTGTTAAATCTTTTCAAGCCCATAATACAAAGAACTGCCGTGCTCAGTTCGAGGTCCCTTTGGAGATAAGTGATTGGCCTAACATTAGTGAAGTTGAAATTAACCCTGACCCTTATGACCATTTTTGCTTATTGGTCATTGGGAAGCTGTCTTCTAAGGTAGACTTATAAATATCAAACTTCTTGACTTAAACAAGTGGGAAAAAAAATGCGCTACTTTAAACTGATGTTGCGACTAGACAAAAAGACTTTGGAATATCCACTTAGCATTTCTTTGCTCCTTCCAAACATTTATCAAACAATTAATGATGTAATTGTCCAAAAATATTAAATCTCTCATACGACGATCAATCCAATTCTATTTTTTTTAATTTCACCATTTTACACCTAAACATTTTAACAATTTATTAATGTAGTCATTCTAATCAATTTTCACTAGAAATCACTGACATAGACACTAATCATCTTACGTGGTACAACCGACGTTCAACATCGACATGGACGAACTAGCAATATTTTTAATTATTCAAATTTTTCTTGTCTTCCTTTTCTTTTCCCTATTTGCCTCCACCAATCGCTAGGGTCATGGCAAAGTCGCTGGCCATCCTGGGGGCCGACCACCGGCAAAAAAAGAAAAAGGAAAGAGAAAAAAGAATAAATTCTGAAAATTTTTAAAAGATATTGCACAAATCATCCATGTTAGCACCAACTGTCTAGCTCATCAATCCCAATCATGTCACATAGTTTGGTCGACGCTAATTAAATATCCACAGTAACAATTTCCAATCAAAATTAACCGAAATGATTATATTGAGAAATCGTCAAAAGGTTGATGGCTAAATTAGCCAAATTGAAAAGTTTAAGACTGATTAGCCGCCCAACAATAAATTTAAATTTTTTGGACAATTTTCCTTATAATCAACAAACCTATATTTTTCCTCCTTTGTGTCCTACATTACCAAATCCCTCCCGTTAGAACTTGACAATGTCCATCAACCTCGCATGTTCGCTAGACCTCAAAATAATCTCAACTTCTTAACACAAGAGCACATGAAATATCCACTTAGACATAGCTTTCGCCAACACTATGTCATGACCCACCTGATGAGGGGCTGCCCTCGGCAAATAGGTTTATAGGTTTTATTTCATGAGATGGTTCGAATGGTATGTACAAATGACGATGTCGAATAAATCATCATTTGACAACACCACAAACATCTCATCAATCACAAATGTGGACTCTCCTAAGTTCATGTCTTGTAAGACACATAATTGTTTTTAAGTTCTTATAATCTAAACAATTCTAGGAGTAACCACTAGCCATTATTAGAGGGTCAGCTAGAACCCTATCGAGATATGGGAGGACTATCTCGATTCTACCCAATCAGAGAATTTTGGTTCGAGGACTTGCTTACCCTAATATTTCTATTAGCATCCATTCGGTACCTAGCTTGTTAAAATGTTAATTTAAATTATCATGCAATTGTTGTTATCATTTATAGCCAAGATGCCTTGAAGCCACTAAATGTCTATGCAAATGTTTTTGTTGGAAGTTCATTTAAAAGTCTAATCTAATTCTAGTTTTATCCTAAGAAAGCGATTTTAACGTCTAATGTATTGAAATGCAGTGTGGTAAGTAAATATTCATTAAATAAATAAGGCAAATTAGTCTAAGTGCAATAAAAGAAAACCCACAACTCATCGGGTAATTATTTACAACCCCAAATCGGAAAGCCGATACATGATTGGGTATTACAAAATTAGACCAAATTGAGCATCGGTCTTTATCACCATCAAGAGCTTCAGTCGCCTCCTCCTTGGACTACCTCACATGGCCATCATTAGTGGTGACGGTTTCCAATTGTTTCATTCATTCATTCACATATATGCAACTAAAGCGAAACGGCAGCCGCCGTGGGAAGAACGTGCGATGTTCGCTGAGATCGAAGACTTGCTATCCCTGTGCCCTAATTTGCAACTGCAGCATTGCAAAAGGGAGGCTAATGGAGTTGCTGATTGGGCTGCCAAGGCCCACGGCAGATCTGATCTGGCCCATAACTGGAATATATTTCCTCCGTTTATTTTACAAAGTTTGGTAGCCGCTGAAGCCGTAGCTTCCGGTTGTAATGCCCAGTTTTTTTGTAATGCTGCCAGTTAGTAATGAAATACCTATCTTTCCGACCAAAAAAAACAAAAAAATCAAATAATCAACAAAGTTCATTCGATTAAGCATTGAAATGGCCTCGAGGTAAACCTCTGATTCTTATACATTTTGACATTCAGACCTTCTATTGACTAAGGTTTATTGAGTAATGGTCAATGATAATTAGCCACCATGCATTCACATAATGATGGTCAATATCAGTTAACCTCTAACAAGGTTCTAAACAAATTCCCAATAAGCTACCTGTTGACACTTGATTTTTCGTCGACGCGTCGGAAAAAGGTAAAGAAATTGAGACTTAAGTTTATAATCTCGACAAAGCCCATTTCTTTGCCAAAAAAGTATTGTTTTTTTTTTTTTTCATTTCTTTCTATGCATTATTACTATTAAATACTTTTCCAGTCATTTTCAAGATAAATCCGAAAAGTCAAATAGTTGACTTTTGGATTGACTTTTCGATCAACCTTCTAACCAAAAGTCATCTCGGATCAGAAATTGACTTTTTACCCAAAAATATTCAGTTTAGCTTTAATTTTACTTTTATCAAATCAATTTCTCAAACATTCAAAAAAAAAAAATTCAACCTTTTAGGAAAAGTTAACATAATAGTTGACTTTTGGTCAAACTTTTGATCAAAAAAATTGAAAAAATAAAAAATACACAAATACATTTTTTTAAATATCAATTTGACTTTTGTGTGGAAAATTTCACAAAAATTCGATTAATAATCTAGATTTCCAAATTTTTAGTTTTAGGTTTTAAATCAACCAAAAATAAAATTAGTTTTATTTTAGTCATAATTAGGCGTAGTTCCTTCTTCGACATTTGGTGTAGGGACTATTATAAATCCGTTCATGCATTCAATTTCACGAATTGCCCAATCAAAATACAAATTGCCATTTTTAGCCCTATTTAAGGGACCAAAATCAATCATTCATGAATTGTGAATAGCTAGTCGTTCTTCATAAATTTTCTTAAGATAAGCCCAAATCTTAAATTGATTTTGGAAAATTCACATAAAAAATTCTTAATTTGAAGAATTTCACTCTCCCAAGTATAAGAAAGTCAAGTAATTAACCTTCAATTAACAAAATTTAAATTGACTTATTCATGATTATGGTTTAATTTCATAAATTGAGGTCCAATTTTCATATTAGGCCTAGATTCATTTTTGGCATATGCTCAAGCACTTCAATTCAAGGTCGATTTGAATGCGATAAGTGATCTTACACATTAGATGGGGCAATTGTAGCATTAGCTTAATTCAATTTCAATCAATTTGCAATTTTACCCATTAAACTACAAATTTAACCATTTTAGCCTTTTAAGCTCAATTTAAAGCACCCATGGTTATGGCCTGTTGTCTTTCACAATAATCGTTCAATTAAGTCAATAAAAGATAATAATTATTTTGTTGAATGGAGAGAGAAAAAGGTGCGATTAGGGAGCGTGGGAAAAAAAGGAAAGAGGGAATCTTGTCGATCAATCTCTTTCACGAGCGAGCAAATACTGTTCGAAAGATTTCTCTCTCCGCCATGGAGGTTCCCCTCTACCGATTGTGTAGTCCCCCTCTACCAGCTGGGTAGTTCCCGTTTTGCTTTACTCTGCCCTTAATCTCGGAGCTTCTGCTTGCTTCGTATCTGAGCATCCTTTTCCTTCCACCTCTCTTTGCGAATCGTCGAATAGAGGTAAAACCCCCATTTCGGAAACCCTAATTTATGCCACTTTCTTCCACAGCAAAGTTCCGATCCACCTCCACTCATCAGAGCTCCCTTCAACCGTTTCATTCACGATTCATCCAAAACCCTAGCCTCCTACACACAGAATATGGCAGATCAGAACAACGAAGAAAGAAGACTTGCGGCTCTCGCAAAAGCATGGGAAAACTCGGAATGCGGTTGAGGTCGTTGATATCCAGTGCTATTTCTCGAGAAACTGATTGAATGTCGCAAAACCTTATTTGGTAAATTCTACACAAACCCAGCTTTGAACTATACTACTTTCTTAACTCTGATGCGAAAAGCGTGGAAGACAGAAAACTTCACCTGTGCCACATTGGAACCTGGTTTCTTCTCTTTCTCTTTCCATTCGGAAGCCGGCACACAGAGAATACTCCAGTCGGGGCCTTGGTCTTTCTCCAGCCATCTCCTAATACTTAGGCAGTGCGAACCTGATACACCCGAGTTCTGTTATGATTATAATCATTGTGATTTCTGGGTAAGATTCATTGGACTACCATATGGGAGAGTTACCTATGATGTGATCGAGGAAATTGCTTCAAAAATAGGAGTAGTTGTGGAAGTAAAACTGGAGGAAAAAGGAAATAACACCTATAAAATGGGTAAAGCCAAAGTGACATTGTCATTAAAACAACCTCTGAAGACTGGCGTGATAGTGAATCTCGATAATAAAAAGCTCTGGGTTGAATTTAAATACGAAAGACTACCCTTTTACTGCTATTCGTGGCGGAATTGGTCATTATACTACGAGTGTCTTTGAGCTACCATATAAGGAGTCGGGCTAGAACAAAACTTACCGACCAGGTATGGTGATTGGTGCGGAATGATGTGAGGGAACTCGGTCCCTATGGAAAAATCTTTTATGGGCGAAAGAACTCCCCCGAAGAAGTGGATGTAGTCTTTGGAAACCCCACTATCTCCTATACCCGACACGAAGCAGATTAGTTCATCAACATCCCAGCAAACACATGTTTACAATACCCGGTCAAAAGGTCGGGACACCTACACACCCTCCTCCTCTCGGGACTTAATCGTGCTAGACTCGAAAAGTCTCCAGAAAAGGGGAAATAGTTGCATTGATGAGGAATCTATCATGGCAATCCATGAGGAACAAATGAAGGAAGCTGTAGGAGACCTGAAGAGGACCCCCCTGCAAAACAGAAAGGAAAGAGTGTAAAGGTGGCTAATGCAAAAAAAAGCAAAAAGGTTCTGTCCATATGGAGCACAACCATCATCTCAGCATGCAGAGAACTGTATTCAGCTTGTGGAAACACCTATTAGGGTGGCAGAAAAGTCAGAACAATGGGCTCTGGTGGCTAGCCCTAATAAGCCACCAAAGTACCCATGAAACTCTTAAGCTGGAATTGTCAGGGGCTGGGCAATCCCCTGACAATCCAGGCCTTGCGAGTCACTGTGACTCAGGAACGGCCCAACCTTGTTTTCATTATGGAAACAAAGAACTCAGAACATAAAGTGCTTAGAATAAAACGAAGACTTAACTTCTAGAATAGCTACATCGTTAATCCCGAGGGTACAAAGCAGGGGGCTTAGCTCTATTCAGGATGATCAACTGCAGATTATCAATTGAATCCTCCTCGGCCACAGCAATCTTTACCAGTGCCACCCGACAGATCGAGATCAGAAAATGAAAATCATTTTTCTCCATGCGCCCAATGTATTCGAGAGAAAGAATTCAGTTATGGGAAAGAATCTACTCAACCAGTATGTATTACCGGCTACCATGGCTTTGCTTGGGTGATTTCAATGAAATACTAAATCACTGGGAGAAAGAGGGTAAGTACAGGGCAGAAACTTACAGGCTAACAGCTTTAAGAGATTTTGTTAATCAGTGCTCCCTGATGGACCTGGAATGCAAGGGATGCTCTTTCACCTGGTCAAATAAACGTGAGGGAGAGAACCTAGTTAAAGAGAGACTTGACAGGCATTATGCTCACACCAATGGAGAATTACTTACCCCGAGGCGGCACCGCACCGCACTCCCAAAGAATAGGCTCGGATCACGTCTTATCCTCGCTATCTCGGATCAACCAAAGAGAAGAAAACGAAAGTAGTTCGATATGAAGCTTATCGGGTCCGATGAAGCGTAAAGCAAAAACATTGTTACGTATACCTGGAATGACCCCGCTGCACAAGACCTTAACCTGGTGGAAAAATTGCAGCAAGTACAATGAAGTTATTGCAGTGGAGTAAGAGCAAATTCGGCCATGCAAAGAAGAGAATCACCCGCTCAAAGGAGATCTCGTAACCCGATGAACAAAGAAACAAACCCATGAAAAGATAGCTCAGGAGAAAGAGATAACTAAAGAAATCGACCAACTATGGAGACAAGAGGAGATGTATTGGGGCATGCGATCGAGATTAAGTTGGATTAAGTGGGGCGATAAAAACACTCGATTTTTTCACGCAACGACAATTCAGAGAAGATGTAGAAATCAGATAAAAATGTTGAAAAATGAGAGTGGTGAATGGGTAAGAGGGGAACAAAAGCATGTGGTATGACAAAACAGTTTTTCAAAAACTTATACACATCGGTGGGAGACCGTAATTGGCAACCTATCTTACAACACATCCCTACTTTAGTGGATGACCAGATGAACTGTACCTTAATGGCTCCATTCACTGAGGAGGAAGTTACCACAGCTATGCAGCAGCTTGGAGCTTTTAAGGCACCTGGTCCTGATGGGTTCCACGGGATATTTTATAGAGAACATTGGCCAGTTGTCTCCAAAGACATTCATCAAGCACTGCAGCTCTTAGTCACCACAGCCATCTAGATCCCGCACTAAAATGTAACACAAATCATACCGATACCCAAAATCCCACAAGCCAGAAAAATCGAAGCAATATCGCCCTATCGTCCCGCAACTTCCTATATAAAATAATCTCTAAAGTACTTACAAACGGGCTCAAACCTATCCTACCCCACATCATTGCAAAGGAACAGAGCGCGTTTGTGGGAGTGCGGATTCGGGACAACATATTGATAGTACAGAAGTGCTCCACGACTTCGAACTAGCAACGGGAGGAAGAAATTTCAAGCAGTCTTAAACTGGACATGCAAAAGGCTTATGATCGCATCGAGTGGGATTTTCTTAAGGCATGCCTAACAAAAATAGGTTTTCGTGACAAATGGGTAACATGGATAATGCAATGTGTGAGCACAAGTATCCTTCAAAGATAAACCTCAATGGAGAATCATTACCTTTTTTTTAAACCTACCCGTGGCCTGCGCCAAAGAGACTCACTCTCACCTTACCTCTTCATCATCGTAGCCAATGTGTTGTCGATTCTGATGAAGAAAGCTATGCAGGAGGGTACGCTCACAGGAATCAGACTGAACTATCAATGCCCTACCATGTCCCATCTGCTATTTGCTGATGATTCGATTTTTTTTTCCCGCATGGAACAGGTTGTGGAATGTCAAAACCTTGCTGATATACTCAATCAATACCGCTTTGCTTCGGCCGTGCAATTAATCTCAACAAATCAGGCATCTACTTTAGTAAAGGATGTCCTACAGCTCTAGGAGAAATATGGCATCTGCTCTTAGGGTTCCGTAAATCACAAAGACAGGGGAAATATCTGGGCATACCTTCGACCGGGGGGCACTCCAAGAAGGACATGTTCGCATGGATCCTAGCTCGGGTAAATTCCAAGTTGAGCAGCTGGAAGGAAAAACTGTTATCAAAAGCTGGAAAGGATATTCTCCTAAAAGCAGTAGTACAAGCTATCCCTCAATACGCGATGTCAATATTTAAAATTCCTATATCAATCTGTAAAGCAATAGAGAAGAAGGTTGCATCCTTTTGGTGGAAAAGCAACGAGAAAATGGCTGCAATCCACTGGAAGAAGTGGGATTTGTTGAAAACAGGGAAAAACGAAGGGGGATTGGGTTTTAAAGATCTACAGACTATTAATAAAGCACTGTTAGCAAAGCGGATGTGGCGCATAATTCAAAATCCAGACTCTTTGTTAACCAGATTATGGAAAGGGCTGTATTACTCACAGGGAGAATTCTGGACTACAGGCAGAGGGTCAAGGCCCTCGTGGGGATGGCAGAGTATCATCATGGCAAGGGACTCGGTTGCTCCTCAGGTCATGCATAGGATCGGCAATGGCAAAAACACTCCAATTAGAACAGCTAGATGGTTAAAGAGTGGTCTAATAGAAGGCCCAGCATCACAACATGAACCAGAAAAAGTCTCGTAACTCATATATCCAGATACGGTGTACATGGAATGAACCCTTAATACATTCTATGTTTGATGAAAGGAGAGTGCAGGAAATTCTAGCCACACCCATTGGCTTACCCGACGAGAATGACAAGCTAGTATGGATGCACACAAAAACAGGAGAGTACTCAGTAAAGAGTGGCTATTCCATGTTTAGGAAAGCCTCTGTTACCACACAGACACACAAGCAACTTCATCTTATCAAAGCCGATCCCGAACTATGGAAAAATATATGGCAGTCTCGCAATCCCACCTGTAACAAGAATTTTTCTCTGGAATGCATGCAACAATGCCCTAGCTACAATGGAAAACTTGCACCACCGTAAAATCGTACCTTCTCCCTTGTGTCCTCTCTGCAAAAAAGAAGCAGAAACGCTTGAGCACACCTTTCTTCTCTGCCCATGGACTGTAAAGGTCTGGAGTTCAGCCCCCTTGCATATATAGATTCCTAGAGTCGGCCTCACCCGATTTGAAGAATGGATTTGCGACATACAACAGTCTTCAGTAACCTCGGGTAAATTCAACCTAATAGCTGAGG
Source organism: Eucalyptus grandis (assembly GCF_016545825.1). Taxonomy (NCBI): domain Eukaryota; kingdom Viridiplantae; phylum Streptophyta; class Magnoliopsida; order Myrtales; family Myrtaceae; genus Eucalyptus; species Eucalyptus grandis. The sequence continues at coordinate 25,739,437 of NC_052612.1, forward strand.
TATTATGGAGCATTTGGAAGGAACGAAACCGATTTATATTCAATCAGTAGATTCCGAGACCAAAATCAATCATAGCCAGAGCAGAAGCATTTATAGAAAGCTATAGAGCCTTAAATGGTGAAAAGAACAGCAAGACGAAAACCGAACACTTATCTGACTCTTGGCTTCCACAACCGAACACTTATCTGACTCTTGGCTTCCACCTCCTCCAGGAACGATTCGCATTAACGTGGATGTAGCTTTCGACCCAGATCTGGAAAGAAACACAGCAACCACCGACACGATAGAATCTCCCACCGAGATGACAGAAACTCCCCGACATCGCGCGGCCATAGCATGTGTATGTAGAGATCACCGAGGCCTCATTGTCGATGGTTTTGCGAAGCCAGTCGCTGCGGCTTCGGCTCTCCAGGCAGAGACGATCGCGATTGTCGAAACCCTCAATTTCATCGAGACCCGGAACTTTCTCTCTCTTCAAGTACACTCTGACCGTTTATCTCTTGTGCACGCTTTGAAGACTTCAACCGAGTTAAGTTGGGAACTGAATCCGATCGTGAGCCGGGCCCAAGCAAAATTGCTTCACCTTCTGGGCCTGACGTTGGCCCACTGCAATAGGAACTTAAACCGCCCTGCGGACTGGATAGCGAAGGCATGCCGGAATAACTCTTTACCCCTGCATCGGATTTATAATCCCCCCGTCTTATTTGATCTATTATGCACCGATGCTATGAGTGTTTTGTTTCATCATATGAAATAGTAAATAAAATGATGATGGTTTGCTGATAAAAAAAAAAAAAAAAGTCAATAAAAGATAGCTAGATCACATTCACAAGATTTGATTAACTTAATTGAATTTTAATCGGCCAATTTCTTCTTAAATATGATCAATTTCATTTTTAATTTGGCTCTTTAGGGACCAAATTGCATAAATTTTGAAACCATAGGGATTCCAAGTAGGCAAATAGCCAGAACTAGACCAAACCGATCAAGAACCAATTAAACCGAAGCGAACTGGTCTGACTGGCCGCCAGCATGGATGGCTAGTTTAACCCCTTTTCAGCTGATTCTTGACCTCTGGCAACCGATTCTAAGATCCTCCTTATGTCAATTTCACTACTATACGTTCAATTTCTTGAATTTTTACATATTAATCCTCAAATTTCATCAAATTGCAATTTAACCCCTAATCAGACATTTTGACGCAATTCTCAATTTTGGCCTGCATTTTAGCAAATCAAACCCATTTGGTAGATTACCCGACAACTCGAGATCATGATTCAACCTTCGAAATGAAATTTAAACCATTGGATCGAAGTGATGAACAAAATTACACGATTTAAAGGTAGTATATAAACCAAATTTCTCTCCATTTTTGGGAGGGCTCATTCAAAACAAAACACTCCCTCTCTCTGTTTTGGCGCTAAAACCCTGACTTCTTTTTCACTTTTTCGGTCCGGTTGGTTCCTCTTTTCGATGACTGGATTGCCACTGGTTCAGCCCCCACTACTAACGATTCATCCTCATCAGCGATCTACTCATCTTGCTCGAGCTACTGGGAGTTGATCTCACCTCCAGCGGTTCCTTGATCTACCGGTCCAAGTCCGATCTTCTTCACTAACGTGAAGATCAATCCATCTCTTGGACCGGTTCCCATTTTTTGCACAAATCAACAGCTGCTGAAGCTTCTTGGAGGTGCTGATCACTTCCGATTAAGTCCTCAAGTTATCATTGATGTGATTGTAATCAAAACTAGGCGGATTGGTCACCGGATCTTCTCCAGCAACTTTGATCTCCATCGGCAGTCAAAGGCCTGTTTATTTTGATCGGTTTTGTTTTTGGCTAGGATCGGCGGTTTCTGTGGATTTCCAAAGCTGTTGACTAGTCTCAATTGGTCCTAGGGAGGAGTCCAGACCTCTCTATGATTGGAAGTAGACCAATTGATCGTCGGACAACTCGATCTCCTCTGGCGATATCAAAACCAATCCAGATTTGAACCGGTTCTGGTTTTTGTTACTACAGGGCAATTGGGCCAGCTTTGTGGCTATTCTTGGATGCCCGATCATGATTCTGAAGATCAAGGATCGATCCGGAGAGTTTGATCCAATCGATCGCAATCAAAATTGACAAAAACACATCAAAAGATAATAATCTCGATCTCGAACCCTGTGAAGCGAGACCAGAATAATCGGTCAGGGTTAGGGTTCAACTTTAGGTTAATATGCTATGTTTAAATGTTAGATCAAAGGATTTGGATGTTGATTTGATGTGTTTGATTATTCTTGAATGATGTGGATGATTGAATTTGATTTGGTCTTAATTTGCTTTTTCGCGAGTTTTGTAATAGACCTACTGTTTTGGCCAAAATCAAGTTCGAAATCACATTATTTTAGTTAGAATCCTTCTAAACTTTGATAATCCAGGTCACTAGCTTCGAATCCATAGGTTGTACGCCCCAATCGAGCAACTTTTGGCATTCGAAAAACATCTCCAAAGACTAGTGATTCTGTAATAGTTTAGGTTGATTTTCAGTTTTGTCTTAGTTCCGAAATGTAATTTTTCTATTTTTGTAATAATTTCTATGATCATTTTTTAACAAAATTTCCTTATGAAAGTTATTTTTTGTTATGTTGGGAATGTCCTGTATTTTTTTCAAAATTTTTGGATATGATTAGCTAGGTCAAAATCACTTAGATCTTAGCATAGGACGATCTGTCTTGCATTGATCCAAATTGAATTTTGGTAAAATTGAGTCCATAAATGAGTTTGTTTGGTCTCAAATCTTTCATGAAAGATGAAACACATGTTGTATGTATTCAATTGATACATGATTTGCAAATTATTGATGTTGTCTAGTGTGTCAATAGCATGAGTTAATGTGAAAAGGTGTTGTAGTAACATATAACTTGGATATGCATGTCTGTTTTGCTATTTTTGTCATGACTCATGTAATTTCATTTAGATTTTGAACTCTTAATGATAAATGTTCATCACCACATGTCCTATATGTGAAATTTTTCGTTAAATTTTTTCATGTCATTAGATATCCAAAATCATTCTCATTTTGTGATGTTGAGGTTAGAATGGAACTTTACCATATATGTACCTTGCCATGTTTATTTGAGTCATCTAGAAACCAAACCTTGCTATTATGCATTCTTAACAATTATATTGCATGTTATAAGGTTTGTATACATGCTTAAATCATTTTATTTAAGCATCATTTCGCATGTTAAACTTATGTCACAAAAATGTTCATCACACTTAGGATTCCCAAACACGTCATTAGGAATCTTGAATCATCTCATAATGTCATTAAATTATATGACATTTTTGTATGCCGACTTGGGGTTAGATGATTATTCAAATTGTTCATCGCATTTAATTCTATGTCTCATGTGATTTCTTCATGCCATTTGAACATTACTTAGAGGATTTTGAGATCTAAATTATGTATGCTTGTGTTCTTTTTTTATTTATATATACTGACATGCGCACTTTAGAGATCTCGGCTTTAGAGTATTAATTGACCTAATTTGGACCGAGCCCTCCCAGAAAGTCGTACAGCACACCTAAAGGTTTCAAATGCCACTAATTTCATGTTGATTGCTCATTGTTAAGGGCACTTTCCATTTTTTTCAAACCTAGGCCAGAATTTGGACATGAGATCAAATTTAGACCCCTGTTCTAACCCCCATTTGGACAGACCTTTAACATTTTTGTTATATTTTTCTATAAGGATTTTTCACTTGATCCCTCAATAAAACTTGTTTGTCATTATATTGACTATGTTGTTTGAAAATTTTTAGACCTATTTTGATAGGACAAGTCTTTGTAAAAATGACTAAATGTCCTGCTATTATAACATTTTTCTGACATGCTGTTGATTGTTGTTTGATTTTTGTAAAATCATGTATAGCTCATTTAAGAAAACTTTCTACACAAAAATTGTTTGTTATCATATCATGCATATTAGGAATTTTTTTCATAACTAGATTGTCAATGGGCATTACTCAATTTTGTTGATTTGTCATGATTTGTCTGAAATTTCCTAAAATGAGCATTTGATTGTGATTGTTTAGTTAGACCTTTTAGGCTAGTTTGTGTATGAAATTAGGTCATGTCATATTCATGCAAGCTATTTTGAATCTTTTGATCTTTGTTGTTAAACAATTGACATTTCCAAATTGCATCTTTCAAAAATGCTTTGATAATATGATGTTTCCTGAAAATAATTTTTTAGAAATTCTTTTCAAAAGCTCGATTTGGCTTAAGAAAGAGTCTTGGTTTAGACTATATTCAAAACATTTGTGACGTTTATAAGTGCATTTATGCGAGTCCCAAGCTAGCCTTGGTAATTGAATGTATTTCTTAATCCTAAATATTTTCAAACCTATTTAAAATTTTATTTGACATTGTAAAAAGTCACAATTTGAATTGTATTCAAAATGCTTGCAACACTTGTAAGTGCATTTATGCGAGCTCCGAGCTAACCTTGGCAATTGAATGTCCTTCATAATTGAGATATCACTTTGTCTCAAAACTTTTTGTGAATGATTTCGAAAGATGTCTTTGAAACACCACATGTATCCCCCATGCACACAATCGCTTCATACATTTAGAAGTGCTTGTATTTGCGATTAGCACATGCTTTTGGTAATAAGTGATCCGCCAACAACAAACTCATTTGTTTGATTAGTTGAGAAATAAGGTCCAAAAGACTTGCACACGTGTTTAATTCCCATAAATGCATGTAATTTATAGATGAATGATAGAGTCGATACATGATATCGAAGGAAATCTTGAAATCACATATACCTCTTCATTTGGGACTTATAAGTGTTATTTGCCATGCGAGAATACAATTGGTTGATAATGGCTATAAGTCACATAAAATGAATTGAGTAGGTGTCTTATAGGGACCTACGCATGAAAGACAAAGGCCGACTCCAAGGCCCAAATCTAATTTGTGAAATTGAATTTGTTTTGAGAGTTGATCTTGGCATGATGTTGTGTGTGTGTGTGTGTGTGTGTGTGTTTATATATATATATATTATATATATATATATATGTATGTATGTATGCTTGTTTCTTTCTATTGTATGTACCTAGTTATATAGTTTTTTAGACTAGGCTTATATTAGGATCCTGAAGATGGAGAGGACATGAAGACAGTGGAGATTGATGCCCATTCCAATCATTATTAAGTACTATTCATTCCCTGACTTATGCCTTAGGTTTCTTTTGTTATATAAAACCCAACAAATTGTGAGTTCTCTTTTATTCTTATCATTTTCATTTGTGTTTTTCTTTTATATTTTTTCTAGGATTGCATGGTAGTTTTACCATTTTCCTTGTTTGCTTACTTACTACTTCACAATTTTCAATTCAATTGAATTCTTTCTTTTCATTTTCTTTAGAAATAGAATAACCTGAAACGACTAACCACGCATGATCGCTTATTTAGGACTAATGATCACGAAAATGTAATAAAAAAAAATGCATTGACACATTAGGTAAACACAACATAATGTTTAGGTGCCAAAAGAGCGCTAATGGAAATATTGGTGTAACCTAAGTCTCTGAACCTAGATATATGGCTGTGTAGGAATCGAGGAAACACTCGCAATCTTCAATTGGGTTTCTAGCCGACCCCCCAAAAATAAGGCTAGTGGCGACTCCCATCTTTTTTCAAGGATGTCTTAAATAATTAGATCATATAAATGAACCCGTCACGCGGGGTACTGGTCTTGATAAGACTAACCATGGTTTAGCATACCCGCATGTGGAAAACTCTTAATGGATAAAGTGATGCCATCTTTAGGGAAGAGAGTACCAGAGGGAGGGTTATCATGATAAAGATACTCTTAAATCCGATATTCTCACCCAACCTCCTCTCTTGAGGTGTGTTGCCCGTGTGAGTATGAGTTGCGACACTCCCCTATAACGCAGGGTGCGAGTTTGGGAGAACTCACAACCTTGTAGACAAAACTCACAAGAGGTTCAATCCCATAGACGAGGTGATGACATCTTTTAGAATGCAAACCATGAGGGAACTCTCATGGTCAACCACCCTTAAATCCAACATTTCCCCCTTCCTTTCCTCATGAGAGAGATCGAGATTGGATTGGGTCGCGACACTACCCATCCAACATGCGTCACACCTATTCATTCATCTAACAAAGACATGCATAAGCATCATATTATACATGCATTCAGGTCATTTGACCTTGATTAACAATCGAGGTGAAGTAATCCAAGGAAGAGTCACTTATTCAGTTTTATCTTAAAATTGGAGTGATTATGTTTTGGTTCAATTAACCTACCAAATAAGGTCCAATTGAGATGTTCAAGAATTAATCGAAAGCTTAGGATGTCTAGTTTAAAGTTAATGAAGACCACTTGATCCAATTCCAAACCTAAAGACCCAAAATTGAGTGAAAAGACCAGGAAGTCCAAATCCAAACCAATTTTCGACCCGCAAGTTCAAAATTTCGGCATAAATTCCTAGAAAATTTGGAATCTTGCCAAATTTTATGGAGCGTTAATTCCGTCTGTTATTAACAACTTTCCTGTTTTGAACTTATGCAAAAATCCCTTTAACTATATGATATTTACAAAATCACTTAGGGACTCTACTAAAAACAGTTTTATATGCTGGCACCGACCTTGTCTGATTTATTGCACATAAGAGCTTCTACAATTTGCTATTTAGTCCTAAGATTTTATAATCTACTAATTAAAACCCTAATGAGGAACATTTCAGTTTGGAAGTTTTGCAAAAAAAGGGCCTCGAGTTCATTGAAATTGCAAAACACATTCGGACATTCAGGAAGCAGTTTGCCAAACCTTAGTGCGGAAGTAGTTTGGCACATTGAGCAGATCCTTAAGCAACCTAAAGAGCTTTAATTTTAATGAAATTAAGACCATTAGAAAGTTTAGATCTTAGCCACAACTTTCGTGGAGAGCATGTTTCATAATTTTGAACACAAAAAACTCAAGAACCAAGCAAAGTCAGACAGAGAATTCTAGGCTCAAACTCTTTTCTACAAATTATGACCATCGGATTACGAATTGATTTTGACGTAGCAAATTATCTCAATTTTGGCATACAACCTATCAAATCGAAGCTCAGACCATCTACTTCATTTCAAGCTGAACATTTTTCCTTATTTCTAAAATGAGTGGAGCAAATCAAGTAAGGATTAGGTAAATAAACTTCAACTGAACAACTAAGAAATGAGAACAAGTATAGAATGAAATGGCAATTTCAACAAACTTCGGCCATAAGGATGTCGTGAACAGGCTAAGGAATGTCGTCGTGAGGATCTGAACACCAAAAGAGGCACGTTGGAATTGGTGTAGAGCTGGCAGTGGCCGGATTGGTCAACATCATGGAGCACGGTGATGAAGCTCGAGACGGAAATTGGCTCGTTCGATGGCCATCCAGCAATCTTCAGGTGGAGCTGCTGTTACAACGAATTAGGGGACCTCGTGGTGGATCTCGTGGTGGCGGTGGTTCATCGGAACAAGGCCAACGGCAGACCGGCGAGGGCAATGGAAATGTTCAGCGGAGAGAATGAGGATACTTTGAAAGTGGTTGAACGCCCCCTCCCAAAATAAATAAATAAATAAATAAATAAAATGGATGGAAAATTTGATATATACCTCCCGCAACTTCGAATTTGGCCCTTGGATTGACTTAGAAAGTTTGCATCTTAAGTAAGCATGCTCCTTATTGGTGGATTTTATGTCGAACGGATTGGTGACATGTTAAGATCGATGGCTATGATCTAAATAATGAATAGCTTGGATTGTATCCTTAGTGATTAAGGAATGCTCCCCATTAGTTGTTTTTAAATGACATGGATTAATGGCACGTAGAGGGAGTGTACCGGTCGGCTAGGGGCTTGGCTAATCGAAATGGATAACTGACCACCAGAAAATTGGCTAGAAAATACTTAAAAGGGTAAACGGGTCAAATCCGATTGCACTGGGTCGAACAATTGGGCCAATTATTTTATTGTTTTAAAGAAAATTGTATTCATTGCTTAAAACAAAATCAATTCTAGAGAACAAGGAGAATCAACAAAGCACCCACAAATTTAAGCACATGCCCGTTTCATAAGAATGGATCTATTAAGCAAAATAATTGGCGGTCGATTGCTAAATCTTGTATCATTGTTAGTGATAAGCACATGCTAGAAATTCCTTTTCCAATAACTCTGGCATTGCTAGTTGGCAATGTTTGCCAAGGTTCGGCTTCTTCCACATTATCGCTGTATGGAGATAATGTGGAAGAAGCCAAACCTTGGCGAACATTTGAAAAATCTAACTTTTGAAAAAACAAATCTTCATAATTGAGCGAGACACCAGAGCTTCTGTAATCATCATTGAAACTGGAGGTGGAGAACAGGTACATGAAAAGGGCACGAGGATATTGAATAACAAAAAACATTATTAAACTTCCACATCTAAATCGGGAGAGAAGAACTCATAGGTCCAAAAATAGAAGGAAAGTTTAAACTATCATATATAAAATTAGACCAGGAGAAGGGAAATCCCAAATCTAGATTAGGAGAGAAGAAAATAAAGAAAAGAACAAGAAAACTTAAATAAAATCAACAACAAATGGAGAGGAAAGTGAGACTAGCTCAAACCCTCCCATATGAGTGAAGGTTGAAGAAGAAGTCGAACCAGGTTGACCCGGTTGAACCAATCCTAAAGTGGTCTAGCTTTTATGCAATTTAATCCAATTTTATTCTATGATTTGACTTATGTGATCAATTGGACCTAATTACAAATTTTATTAATTGTCGGTTAAGCAAATTAGGCTCAATTTGTCAAATTGGGTCATTGCGATTCAAATCAAAATGACTCAATTCAATCTAATCAATCATTGACATCTCAATTGAATTAATTTGCCTCAAGTGCACCATGGGTCTGTCAATTTCATTCCAAGTGATTCAATTCTCATAAATTGAGGCTTGATTAAATTGATATGGCTATTGTGCTCAATTGTCAAAATTGAATCCAATTAAAACAAATTGGCTCAAATTGTATGCGATTGATTCAACTGAATTTTCATGTGGCGATTTAATTTGTTCAATTGGCTTTTTCATGACAATATGAAATAAATTGTGAAATGGAATTGAAGTCTAATTATCAAATTGAACATCAATTAATCAAATCAGAACTTATATTGCAACACTAATTCCATCTCGATTTCGGGATAATGGCATTTTCTCTCTATCCGTAAGGGATAGTTTTTCTCTTGGTGTTGCAGAGTTTCTTTGACATTCCCATGGCACCTTAAACCTTTGTCTCTTTTCCTGTATCCGTCCTTCTCTGATGGCTTTTCAATTCCTTCATACATTACATACCACTACGTCCGGTTCTCCCCTGCTACCTACTTCTTGTTTCTTCTTTTCGTCTTTCCTTTGCTCTAGTTTTTACATCCTCTGTTCAGCCCATCGAAGTTTGCATGTTCGATTCTCATCTAAATTTGGGTATTATCGTTTGGTTCTCTCGGGTTCATCTCCCCCATCCCCACTTATCCCAGTCTCCGATTCACTCCCGATTTCTGTTTACTATCTTTCCCCTCTGTTGGCGGTAGCTATGGCATATGAAGATGACGCTAATTCCCCCCGTTTGGCTACCCTGTGTCAGCGATTGGGTCGCTTGTGCTCTCCTCACGATTTGGAGGTCTGGAATGAAGTCCCCTCACCTGCGAAATTGGATGAGTGCCGATTAACCCTTATCGGTAAGATATTTGTTGACTCCCGTGAATTTATCGGCTTTTCAGAGCTTTTTCCAACGAATTTGGAGAGCGGAACAGGTAGACATTTCTCAGAGAGAGGATGGTCTTTATGCCGCAAAATTCAAGCTCCAGAAAGATAAACAGAGGATATTAGCTGGGGGACCTTGGGTTTTTTCTGGTCGGCTGGTTGTATTTAAGGATTGGATTCCTAATACCCTACTTCATTGCTATGATTTCTCCTCTTGTGCTATTTGGGTGCAAGTCTTCGGTCTTCCTCTGGAATACTGCACGGAACCACTAATTAGGAAAGCAGTTATGACTGTAGGGAAAGTTTTGGAAGTTAGGGCAGATGGACATGATACTTTTACAATGCGGTCTGGTCGGGCAAGAGTGGAACTTAATTTTCAGCATCCTCTACAGGCGGGGCGTTTGATTCGTATTAATCACAAAACTTTTTGGCTGGATTTTAGATATGAGCGTCTTGCTCATTACCGCTACTTTTGTGGGAAGGGGCATTATGCCACCTCCTGCACAACTTGTCCAACTAATATTGATGAGTTACCTGGCGATGATAAACTACCATATGGACATTGGTTGCGTGCTGAAGTGAAGACTCATAGCCCCTATTGGAAACTCTACTATGGTTGGACCGAAAAGGAGGATATAGTTTATGATAGTGTACCTGAAACTCCTCCCCCACCTGCTCCTTATCTTGCCTTAATGCCGCCGATACCTCCTTCAGAGGTTCCTCCCTTGCAGCAGATTTTGGCTACTTCAACTCCAGTCTCTTCTAATCCTCCAACCTCTCCAGTGACTGCAATTTCTCCTCAGCGTAGCCGTTCTCACACAGATATGATACCTGCATCAGCGAAGCAGAAAGGAGTTCAGCTAGAACAGACCATAAAAGCTTAAGAGTCCTCGTCACACTACTAAATTAGGACCTGTTAAGAAGCTCAAGCGATATAATCCATATGACATGCGGAATGTAATGCCAGACAATATTGATGACTCTTTACTAACGGATGCTCCTATTGAGGAAGCAACGGGTGATCGGAATTGGGCATGGGTGGCTGGCCCTCAACAGCCCCCTCGTTACAAATGAAAATTATTAGCTGGAATTGTCAGGGTTTGGGCTCTACCCTGACAATTCAAGCCCTTCGAGCCCTGGTGGTTAAGGAAAAACCAGATCTCCTTTTTTTGATGGAAACTAAAAATGGTGAAGCAATGCTTTCTCGGATGCAAGGTAGATTGCGTTTTTTGAATCTTCGTGTATATAATCCCATTGGTTTGGCAGGGGGTTTAGCTATTTTTTGGAACGCTTCAGTCTCTCTGTCTTTTGTTACTTCTTCAACCGCTTATTTTGATTTGCTCTGTACGGATGTCGCTTCCACCAACATCTTCCGCCTTACCTGTATTCATGCCCCTGCTGTTGCTCGTATGCGACGTGAGGTTTGGCAGGATCTAATCACCATCAGCCATATCAATACTCTTCCTTGGATCTGTATTGGTGACTTTAATGAAATTCTATTTCATTGGGAAAAGCAAGGAGGCAGACCAGCAGATTTTAATCGTTTAGCTTCGTTCTGATCTGTTTTAAATGATTGTTCTTTAATGCCTATTGAAGCAAAGGAGTGTGCGTTTACGTGGATTAATAATCGTCAAGGGGAGGCTGTAATTAAGGAATGTCTTGATCGTGCTATTTGCTCCCTGGATTGGAGAATCTTATTTCCTCAGGCTGAGGTTCAGGCTTTACCTGCTTTTGGTTCAGATCATAGCCCTCTCATTTTGAATACTCTACCACTCTGTGGATCTAGACAGCATTACTTTATGTATGAATCTTATTGGGACCAGGATGTAGAATGCCGGGAATTTATTAATTCTTCTTGGAATGCTGTCTGCTCAAGGCCGCCTCCCTACATACTAAGATTCGAGCTGTCTCGGCTTCTTTACAGTCGTGGAGTCGCTCTAAATTTTTGAATAATCAACTTCGAGTTAATGCTCTGCAGCTACAACTGCAAAACCTTACTAATCAACAGCAAGGTTTTTATGATCTTGCCAAGGCAACTAACTTGAAGAAAGAATTGCAGACAGTGTGGAGTCGTGAAGAACAAGATTGGGCTATTCGTTCTAGGCTTAAGTGGCTTAAATGGGGTGATAAGAATACCCGGTTTTTTCATGCTACAACAATTCAGCGTCGTCAACGAAATCGCATTACTATGCTCAAGGATGATGACGATATTTGGGTGAGGGATCCTACACGACTAAAGGAGATGGCAACAAGATACTTTTCAAGTCTCTACAGTTCTGTTGGTAGGCGTGACTATGCGCCAATACTCGACCAGTGTACTCCTTTAGTAACTCATGACATGAATACTAGTTTAACTGCACCTTTTACTTTTGAAGAGGTCCAGCAGGCTACTTTTCAACTAGGAGCATCTAAGGCTCCGGGCCCCGATGGCCTCAATGGATTATTCTATCAGACACACTGGGATATTATTAACTCTGATCTCTTTGTAGCAGTTAGTACCTTTTTTACTACTGGTGTTATGCCCACAGATCTTAACAAGACTCTGATTGCTTTGATTCCAAAGGTTCCTCATCCAGAAAGGCTGGAGCAATATCGCCCAATTAGTTTGTGTAATTATGCTTATAAGGTAATTTCTAAAGTTATTGCCAATCGGTTAAAACCTCTCCTACCGAGCCTTATCTCTGAGGAACAGTCTGCATTTGTGGGGGGCAGGCAGATTCAAGACAACATTCTACTTGTCCAGGAAGTTTTACACCAGCTGCGAGTGAAGAGAGGAAGGAGTACCTATAAAGCAGTCTTGAAAGTAGACATGAGAAAAGCATACGATAGGGTGGAATGGGATTTTCTTCAGGATTATCTTCTTAGATTGGGCTTTCACTGTATGGGTTGGGTGGATTATGCAATGTATCTCAACTCAATCATCCTGTGTTAAACTAAATGGACAGCATCTTCGCTATTTCCACCCTACTAGAGGTCTTTGACAAGGTGATCCTCTCTCTCCCTATCTTTTTATTCTATTGGCAACCCTTTTATCTACCCTTATTAAGAAAGCAGTTGACATGGAACACCTTAAGGGACTTAAACTAAACAGGTGGTGCCCTACTTTATCGCACCTGTTTTTTGCAGATGATGCCATTTTCTTTCTTGATGGTACTGTAACTGCATGTCGAAATCTCTCGAATATTTTACAACAGCATTGTCTAGCAACAAGGCAGGAAATAAATCGAAATAAATCTGGCATCTATTTTGGAAAAGATTGCTCGGTTCTTTTGCAACAGAATTTGGCTTCTGAGCTGCGTGTTCCTATCCTGAATAAATCTGGGAGATATTTAGGAATACCATCTGATTGGGGACGTTCAAAGAAGGACATGTTCTCGTGGTTAATGGGAAGGGTTCATTCAAAGTTGGAAAGCTGGAAATCTAATTTGATTTCAAAGGGTGGGAAGGAGATTCTTCTGAAAACTGTTATCCAGGCTATCCCTCAATACGCAATGTCTATTTTCAAGATTCCGTGTCTATTTGCAGATCTATAGAGAAAAGTATAGCCAGATTTTGGTGGAGAATAACATCAATAAAACAGGAATTCATTGGCGACAGTGGGATGTTTTGAAGACAAGTAAAGCTGCTGCTGGTTTAGGTTTTAGAGACCTTCAGACTTTCAATAAAGCAATGTTGTCCAAGCAGGTTTGGCGTATGTTCAATCAACCTTTATCTCTCTGCAGTAAGGTTTTTAAGGGTCTCTATTTCCATGCTGGAACTATTTTTGATGCAGATAGAGGCTCTCGACCCTCATGGGGCTGGTAGAGTCTTCTGCTAGGTCGGGATGCCATCCTACCCAACTTATGTTGGTCTGTAGGTGACGGGAAATCTATTAGAATTCGTGGTGATAAATGGCTCCCATTTGGTATCCTAGGTGGCCCTTCACTCGTGAAGAACCCGTTTGGGTGGCTGATCTTATTGATTCGTCCACCAATTCGGAATGTCAACCTCCTACATAGGTTCTTTGACATTCAGTAATTGAACAGACACGCTATCCCTTTGCGACCAAATTCCGCCACGCATCGCCTTGTCTCGGACCGCTACCAAAGATGGCATTTTACGTTTAAATCGCTTATCACACTTTCAATGCAACTGCACAACATCACATTATAAGTACGACTTCCTCTTCTTATCAGCACCTAGTTTGGTTATGGAAAAACATCTGGAAGATGCACTCTCCCCCAAAGATTAGAGTGTTTTTATGGTCGCTTTGTCAGAATGCTTTAGCTACACGGTTCAATCTATATCAACGACATATAATTGATAACCCCTGCTGTATTCTCTGTGATCAGAATCACTCAGAAACTCTAGAGCATTTATTCCTATTATGTCCATGGACTACAAATGTCTGGTCGCATCCCAGCTTAAACATCAAGATTTCACCTATGCAGATTTCTAGAATTGATGACTGGATTGTACAGCAAGTTCAGGGTCGAAATTCCTTACCTACCTTGGCAACTCTGGCCTCTGTTTTATGGCAGATCTGGCGCGCTAGAAACGGATACATCTTCCGGCGTGAAAAGCTTCGACCATCTCGGGTAGCAGAGGATGCTTTGGCCGGCGCTCACATGGCTCACCTTACAGCGTCCTCTCTAACCAGTAAAGGCCGCTCACTACAGCGCAGGGGATCTCTTTGGCAGCCTCCCGATCCGAGCAAATTGAAAATAAATGTAGATGGATCACACAGATTAGAATCCACCGAAGGAACTATGGCGTGTGTATGTAGGGATCATCAAGGACGACTTACCGATGGTTTTTCAAGCATTTTCCCGCAACTTCTGCACTACAAGCCGAGATCCAAGCAAGATCCTTCACTCTACAAAGATTCGCAACGCCGTGGATTAACAGCAGCCCCAATCCTTCTTGAATCAGATAGCCGCCATGTGGTCGACATACTGCATCGCCGTTGCAAGCCGCCATGGGAGGATCGTCCCATTTTCCTCGAAGCCGCCTCTTTGCTTTCACTTTTCCCTAATTTGTCGCTAGGCCACTGTCGCAGGGAAGCGAACGCAGCTGCTGATTGGGCCGCCAAGGCCCACGACCGCTCTTCTCCTTTTCAGAATTGGGCTGTGTTTCCCCCGTTTTACTTAGTTGATCTACTTTGCGCGGACGCTTTAGCTATTGGTTGTACCGGTTTTACTTCTCCTATATAGTTTATCGTTTCTGACCATAAAAAAAAAAAATCAAATCAGAACTTAGACTAGAATAGGTCAAAACAAATTGAGTTAATCGAATCAACCCTTCTTGGTTTTGTTCATCGTTGGTGGGCTAATATGATCAAATTGAATCAAATTGATGTGATTTTTCCAAAATTGACAATGGAATGGAATTGTATCTAAAGATTCAAACTCAATTTTGGCTAGATTGCACAACTCATGAAGAATTGACCGGAATCACTAATTGGAGCCAAAATTGGGGGTTTTTACTTCCAGCTTAGAATTATAAAACTAGCTTGAAAATTGGATGCAGTACGACCTATAGATCAAATGTTGTAACAGAAATTATCTCAAAAGACAATTAGAAATGAACTAATTTTGATTTTGGCCAATTTGATATCGAAATTCCCAAATTGAGGGGAGGCCGATTCCTAATTATTTTTTGTTGGATTCAATGATACATAAATCAAATTTATTTTTTCTAAAATTGAAAGTGTAAGAGTGAAATTTGACATTGTTTCGGTGTATGTAGACTTTTCCGCTAAAATGTGATCAAAAAGTCAACTCCAAAGTCAACTTTTCATTTTTTTTTTTAAATTTAAGTACAAATTATTCATAAATGAAAGGCCAATGCTAATTCAAATGCTTAATGAATCCTTTTGCCAAAAAATGGACCCTATCACGATCAAGAATCCATATTTTCAAGTTTTCACCTTTGTATGACATGTCGACTAAAAATCAGGCGTTAACACAATACACATAAAAGATCGCCCAACATCAAATGAGTCACAATATATTTTTAGGTAATTTTGTTATCAATCCCATCGAATCTAACAATTCAAGCATGTTTTGAAAGGTGATATGCCTCGAGAATTAATCTATGGAAGATCGTTGAAAATCGATGATGGCATCGTCTTTTGGTGCAAGAGCTCGTTGCTACAATGAACAACTCTAGAACAGGTGACCGTTAGAAATTTCAAGTGCTTACCAATATAGAGTCAATGATTCACATAATAAATTCATCCAAAACACTCCGAGGAACACACAGTGGTCACGGAGAAAGCAACTTGTGAGAAGCGAGGAATGAACGCTAATAAAGTAACTCGCAAGTCGAAGCACAATGAAGGCGGTACATTATTCTGCCTAAGTACACTGAAATAAAATGCCCCAGGAGGTGACATGGAAGGGCAAGGCAAAAGCAGGATCTTGGAGATATGCTGGAACATCTACATTTTCGAGTAATTCGGATCAATTGACTACGCCAGGAATTTCCTTCTTTCTTCGAAAGACCAGCTTCTTTAGCATCTTCATAACACCAGATACGATCAAAACCTTAATATGACCTCTCCTTGGTGGAAGCCTCTTCTTGAGTTTCTCTGTCGGTTGATCACCTACAGGCTTAGCGAATGAGTACATATTTTCAGCAGATGGAGACTCTGGAGTGATGGTTTGAGAATTGGGTGGAGAGGAGGGCTGAATAGCAGGTGCTATATATTCTAATAATGGGGGCTAAGAGAGTTGACCTCTTACTTCAGTCGAGAAAGAAGCTACCCGAGATGCAGCAATCTTGTTATTGCTCATTAACTGGCAAAATACGCAACAGTGGAAACAATTTTGGGACCAGTATGTTCACACGTCCTTGCATAGGATAACTTTTGATTATTTAGTGGTGCACTTGAAGACAAAAAAGATGTTGTTGATTTTGAGTGAAACACAAAATAATCAGGCGATATAACAGGCTCTCTTGCTTTCCTTATGAGAGGGAAAGCAGTAAGAAAGTTGAGAGCTTTAGAGAAGGATTTTTCATGTGGCAAATTGAATTTCTACCATAAGAAATACAGAAATAACATGACGTGTACTCAAAAATGCCAGAAGAATATGCTTGTCATTAATGTTCTGGGCACTGAAGACGGAGAAATGAAGACAAGGTTTAATATTTATCGTGATTGTTCTAGCTGGTGTGAAAGCATATTTGGGTCAAGTCATGCAAAAGATAACCGTTTCATACAAGTCAATCATGATATCCCACAAAAATCTTTCAAAGATACAATCTAGATTCTCTCCTCCCACACAACCAATCGAGCAGTTTAGTTCTAAGAATAGTAACAAGACGGGCCCTGTTTGCAAATTCTTTTCTATCTACAGGATTCGGTGTATCTCATGAAAGGGACCTCGTAGAGGTAAAAAAGCGGATGAGCATTAAGTGTCTTGAATAAAGAAGTTGAACTTCTCGAGGATCCTGTGGTGGAGTTATTGGCGATATCTGGGGCCCGCTTACCATGAGCTAAATCGCCAGTTAAAGCTTACATTAGAGAGATGTATGTGATAATTACAAACCAACCCGGTTCCTCTACTGAAGATCAAACTTGAAGGTTTTTCGAGAGCCTGTCCGGATTGTCGATCTGCATTGCTCATGGGTTCAGATCACCCAATCAGAGTTAAACTGTAGTGCCAACCGCCGGTACAAAAACACATGACAAACGTCTTAATTCTGTCGATGGCCATGGAGAATAATGAACAGATGGGAAAACTCACTATTAGACTAAAACCAATGCCGAAGATCCCAAATTTCTGGGTAATAACTAATAAGCTAAGTTGAAGCCACAGATATCAATGGGCCTATCTAGAAGAGAATCTTAGGCTACGTTTAATTGTCTGAACTTCTAATTAGGATAGGACTAGATAGAATAGGATATTAAATCCAGAGATTTTGTTATATCTTATCAACTATTTAGTTATTGCAATAATAAAGTTGAATATAATCACATCATATCATGTATATTGTTTGATATAAATGGCATATTAATATAAAATGAACTAAAAAATTTACAAACAAAAATGATAAAAAATTTCTTGCAACACTCTTGCCTAATTTATTTTTATTTGCCTAATTTATTTTAATTTCATCTCTTTTTAAATTTATTTCTTTATTTCTTTATTCTCCTTACATTATTCTCTAATAAAATTTTATTAAATAGTAAACTATACTAATATACTTATACTACTAAAATACCAAAATTATGTAATAAATATAAATTTATATTTATATTTGTATATTGAATTTATGTTATATAATAGAATTAAATTCGAATATATAAATAAGATTAAATTAAAATAACTAAAAATTGTTATTTTTTGTTATTTTGATATCTTATATTTAGAATTCAAATATTATTTATATTGAAATATAATTTTAATTTTGTTAATTTAATAAGATTTTCGATCGAGGAAAATAACTTTCCTATTATAAATATTAGAAATTGTATCTACTTTTATCTCACATCCCCCATAAAATAATTTTATCCAGTCTATACCTTTCTTATACATGACTTAATCCAGTCTTAAATAAACATCAAACGCAGGATACGATAAATTTTATCATATTTTGAATTTTATCTCAATTGTTAAATGCAACCTTAATACTTCCTAAAAAATTATACTCGATCATAATTAATGCAGTTCACTTTGTATATCAGCACAATGAGCCATTTAAAATAACATGTGGCTATTTAACAATAAAAATGTACAGAATTTATAATGGTGTCATTTTTGGAGCACAAGTAAAAGATTTAACCTTTTTTTTATTAGGTTTAAAAGGTTATGTTATTTTTAGACTTTTTTTTAGACAATTGAGATATTATATGTTAATTTTCTCCTCTTTGTCAAAAAATAAAATAAAAATACTTGACCAAAAATACCCTTATATTTTAAGCTAAGTTTCCTAAAAAACCCAAACAAAACCCTAAACACAGATTCCCTCTCTCTCCTCTAGTACAATGTGCATCAGCCACCGCGCCTCGACCACGATCAACTACATGCTGCCTCTTGTCACTAGGCTGTCATACTTGATAGTCGTGCCCTATTGCCGAACCATTTGTCTCCATATTTAGTATTAACCCCTCCTCAAATTAGGTTGAGTGCTCGCTCATGTGGCAAGCCCAATCTTTGGCAACTCTAGATCCAGGTTCACCTAAGGCTAGGATTGTTGCGACTCTCCTAAATTGGTCTTTGCGTTCAGAGAGCAGGATTAGAAGCATGTTGAAGATGGATCAACAATCCTCAATTGGCACGAACTCTCTCAAATCCTTACCTCACACGACATTAGGAAGTTTGTTTCAATTGATCAATCTACAATAGTTCTATCATATGAAAAAGTTGCCACTGGCCTATTAGAACCGGTTAGGAGCCAAGTGAGATATCGGAGTATATCTTACTTTCTACACAATTAGAGATCTAAGTACAAGGCTTAATTACACTAATTTATTCAACTAATACCATTTCGGTACTCTAACTTGATTGATTTGTTAGCTAAGTGTCACATGCAGTCTTTATCCAATTATGAGTCCTGGAGTTATTTTCCACTAAGTGACCAAATGTTTTTTTGTTTGTTATGATCTTAGTACATAATTATACCGTTCAACTAAGCTAAACCAAATAAGAGAAAATCAATCAAGGAAATGACATAAAAGGCTGGTTATTGGGCGAAACCACTCAAGCCCCCCATGGTTGGCCCTCTCCTTGTTACAATAATTATAAGAATGCCATTGTGATTAATTACGAAATTACCATGACATGTCATCAACGAAGTGAGAGCCCATCATAGTCATTCATTAGTCTTTTGATATAGATTATCTAGATTGCCATGTCACCTATCCTTGGCATCAAATTTCAGCCAATAAGAGCATCCTTTTGCCATTAAGCTTTAAAATCAAGGCCCCTAGCTCATGAGATGAGCTGTATGGTCTAAATTAAATGGAATTTAAAATTTGCCCCCACAATTGAAGCTCTAGACAATCTCCTCGTCAATCTCCCATCACTCCGAAATTCCACTATTCTGGCTTATCGATGGTGTCACGCTCCAATCCTCGAGTACGCACCCATCCCTTACCTTGGTCGAATTTAAATGCGATATCCCAGGACTATGTATCGCCAACCTTTTTCATTTTAATATGCACATGCGGAATCAATTATAAATTCCCAGACAAT
This sequence comes from Eucalyptus grandis, assembly GCF_016545825.1. Lineage (NCBI taxonomy): Eukaryota > Viridiplantae > Streptophyta > Magnoliopsida > Myrtales > Myrtaceae > Eucalyptus > Eucalyptus grandis. The sequence continues at coordinate 25,759,403 of NC_052612.1, forward strand.
AAAACAATGTAACAGAAAAGTAGGATTCCAAATTCTCACTTAAAAACATCCACACTTATAGACACTGCCAAACATAGTGCAAATATATACAAGTTGAATTGTTAAGCCAGGATTAAACCACAAATTTCTAAAACAGAATTTGCAAAATGGAATTGACTTCTAACAAAAGAGAATTGCCCTATGACTAGCTAGTCCAATAGGGTTGTCAATTTTTCAGGTTTCCCCTTCCACACTTTAGGTCTCCAGTCCTTCACCAATGTCATCTAAGGACCTGAAAATGGTTATTCAATAACTAATGAGACAACGTCTCAGCAAGTTATCACCGCCCGCAGTGGTCGCGATGGTTAAGGCTTGGTAACCCATCCGCAGGGGGAAGGGTTTAAGACTTTGCGTCTGCGTTGCTTCAATGCAAAACGCGCGATTCACCTGTGCCTGGGTCTGTGGTGGTGGCCCAGTTCACCCCAGGGTTTACTCTCCGCCGCGAAGCGGCACACGGAGGTTCCCTAGGTCACAAAAAAAGAAAAAAAAAAAAACGTCTCAGCAAGTTCTATCCCCTAAGACTCGATTTAGTAAATCAATACACTGTGGGCTGCCTAAGCACACAAGGGTGAGAAGGCTTACCTTAGCCTTAGATTTCACTCGCAAATCAGTACAGTTCAAACTGGCACCCAATCAAATGCTACCGATCAAAGCATTAGTCAATCGACCTAGTCAATTTACATGTCAAACAGACCATCACTTAGTCATTTCAATCAATACTGTCCATTCTTCAAAATAACCTATCGGGTTACCAAACCAGTATTTTATACGATTCATTCTTCAAAATGACATATAAGTCACCAAGTATATTCATCATAACGTCAATTCTACAAAATAACCCATCGGGTTACCGAGCCGTTATGGCATGTCGTCCATCTACAAAATAACCTATAGGTCACCGAGCCGACATTGGATACCGTCTATCTACAAATGACCTATAGGGTCACCGAGCCAGTATGGGATATCATCTGTCTACAAAATGACCTATAGGGTCACCAAGCCGGTATTTCGCATGATACTTCGAACGTACAATCAATTTGTCCCTTTTTATTCTTTTATGACAAAAGTACACGTGCGTGGACACACGGTCGACCTTAGCCAAAATATTAAGATTTTCTTTCCACAAATCCTACTCTTATCAATAGTCCACCAAAATATTTTTGGTGTTGTCAACCGACACCTGGTTATTTTCCAATTAATTATTCAATTTAATTAATTTAGGAAAATAATAATATAATCACAATTAAATCATTTTAGCACAAAATAAAGCTCAATTAAATAAACAGACTGCACCACGACAATCAGCATAAAATTCCAGTCGTCGACTATTCTTGCCTAATTTTCGGAAAATAAATAAATAAATAAATAAATACGATAAATCCAATTTAGGCCCGAAATGCCTTATTGGAAGCTGATACGAGCCCGGAAAATTACTGAGATTCGTTCAATAAATAATAAAACTTGTCTACTTGCTAAGTACACTAACCATTTGCCTAACATGCATAGGTAAATCCCTAAATTAATTATTCTAATATAATCTAACCACCTAATTGCACTTAATTAAATCTAACAACCCCTAAGCATCATTAGTCTACTAATAAGGGATTAGTGAGCAAAACTCACTTGATCAAAAGCGGAGACCAGATCACTGCAACGGCAACGCGACGGCGGCCGAACTTGGGCTCGCAACGACACCCATGGGCTTGGACCGGGCCTAAACTTGGCCCAACAAATCTCAGTCCAACTGAGATTTGTTGCTGAGTCGGGCTGGGCTTGCTGCAAACACTGGGCTTGGGCCTTAGAAATTCGCTGGGCTTCAGATTTCACTGAACTGGGCTGAATTCTTGGGCTGAAGTTAGGCTGCTGAATTGACGGGCTTCAATTGAATTAAACCATCTTGGGCTGAACTGCTGGACCGAACAAGGAGCAACTGGGCTGAGAGCAGGCAGGCTTCATGGATGTTGAAGACGCTGGGCTTATGGACGCTGAAGACAGGCTGCTAAATGAAACGAGTGGGCTGAAGAAAACGTGCGGCAGCTTGGGCTTTGAGCGTGGGCTGGCGCAGCAAGACCGAAGCTGTTTAGGTGGAGGAGCTGCGAGCAAATGGGTCAATGACGGTGGCGCGAAGTGCACTGGAGTTGACCGATGTGCTGGCAGGAGAGAAACCAACTGGAGAGAGGGCGAGCTGCTTCGCCGGGTCTTCAATGGGCTGCTTGAAGCTCACGGGTGTGGGGGATGATGGCACACGGCAGTAAAATGAAGCAGAGGAGGAGAGGATTCGTGGGATGGCTTCGGTGGAGGATTGCTCGGTCTCCCTTGAAGATGGTTGACCGAGCGTGGCAGCTCGGTGGGTGCGGTGGGACGTGGGCTGAGCGGGAGAGAGAGGGCTTCGGGTGACTCCGCTGATGGCTGAACGTGGCAGAGCTGGGAGAAGCAGCTGCTGGCTTGCTGAAGCAAAGCCACAAGGAAACCGAAGAGTTGCTGTCAACGAAAGGCTTCGGTTTGTGGGCTTATGTGGCCGTGAGAGGGAGGGTGAGTGGAAGAGAGGGGCAGAGAGCGTGAGTGCTGGCGCGAGGGAAAATGAACACAGAGAGAGATGAAGAGATGCTGAGGAAAATGAAAATGAAAGTGAAGTAGAAGTGGAGGGCGTCGCACGAAGGGGGAGAGGCGGCTGGTCTTGCTTTTTGGAGAAGTTGCCCAAGGAGGAGCCCACAGATTCTATCCCTTCCATTGATTGCTTGTCCCCTTAAACCCCTCAAACTTATCCAAGTTGTCCAATAATACTTTCTTGTATTATCTTCACAAATAAACTCATTTTGATGCCAAAAAATGCTGCCCTTTTCTAATTCCGAATTTACTCATTTTGGTCTTCAATTTCCTCAACAAATTCCCAAATTTGATGTCCTATTTTGATGTAGAAAAAGCCCACATAATTTCTACAATTCCCATTCACCAAGTAGCTTGGTTTGCAAGTCAAAATCCCTTCAACTCGGCCGATCCGAATTTCTGTTATTTTTCCGGCATCCGAATCCATTTTCCTTAAAAATCTCGGGATCTCTGGAAAATCTTCTAAGACTCGAGTCATGGGTTCTAGAATTTATTATGACATGACAGAATCTTCAATTTATGAAATCGGACTTAAATTGGCGGTTAATTTCCATTTGGCACGTTTTTAGCGTGATCTAGGCTACCGAGTAGTTTTCATAACTTTTTAGGGCAAATGACCCGTGATCGATTTTCTTCGAGCCACAATGAACCCACTCGACTTATTGGCGACCCTTAATTGTCGTGAAGATCTCGAGGATTTATTTACGGACACAAGGTACCAAAATGACAAAAAAATCAAATTAGAATTGGTCGATGAGAATTTTCCAATTTAGTGGTGGCACCCACGATTAGCCACACATCTCGCCGAATAGACCTATCTCCGATTTTAAATCGATTTTTAACTGTGCCGTAATGGCCTCTAAAGATAAGCACGGCCGAGAAGTCGGTTCATGATTGAATTCTCAAATCTATTGCCTTAAATTTCCCTAATGGCTTCCCCAAATAGTTTAGTTATCTCGAGAGTGATCGGCTCTGAAAACAACCTTATAGACGCGTCAATAAAATACCTGATTAATTCAATAGAAAACATGTTGAAAATTCAGGATGTCACAACTGGTCTTCCACCGTTGGACAACTCTTACAACTGAGTTCCCTTAGGCATCCTTTGATCATGTTGTGTCGTCACCTTCCTCAATTGTTGTTGGAGGTTTGCTTGATCAGCCAAATTTGATCATCACTCGCTGGAATTTGTAATTTAAGGTAGGTACTCCAATTTATTGTGATCAATTTCACATGATCACGAATAATGCAAGGATGGACATAGTTTGAAATTGAAGAAGATTCTTCAATCTATGTTTAATTCTCTTGATACCTAAATTTTGACGACTCGGTCATTCATTTATTACATAAAAAATTAGGAATTAATTTTTAACCCCTACACAAAAATATTAGAATTAAATTGTTTAGCATATAATTTTAGGAGCATTTGTTATATTATTGCATTTGCATTGGACCGGTGACAAATGGATTTAAATTGATGGTTCTTAATTTTAATCTAACTAGTTGGACAAATTATGTAGCATATAATTTTAGGAGCATTTGTTATATTATTGCATTTGCATTGGACCGGTGACAAATGGGTTTAAATTGATGATTCGGAATTTTAATCTGACGAGTTGGACTAAGTCCATGGTGGGAGAATTTGACCAAGCTCATTATTCTTTAAATGGGTGGATTTTAATGCCAATGTGGACAATCGCTAATTAAGCTCAATCTTAAGAAATATTGAGGCAAACTAGAGAAGCAATATCAAGAGATCTATTGATCACCTCGCAAGCAATCGGTATAATCCTCAAGATATTTGGGGTGTGCTTGAAAGGGGCAAATGAGCCGCGGCTTATTCTGTTAATCGAAAAAAAAAAAAAAAGTAAGGACCGAAAGAATTTTTTTGCTGATCTAGTGAATTAAAAACGTGCAGACAAAGATATCGAAGGAGGGCATGAAAAAGAATAGCATTATTCATGGATGGAAAAGAATTTTTAAAAGAGATTTTGTTGCATGTGAGAGGGGCCATACATTGTCTTTTTCTTCAAAACAGGAAAGAGGGACACGATTCTTCCATGAGGACACATGGATCCACAATATATGCAAAAGAAAAAATGGGGAAAAAAGAGGATAAACCCTCGCAAAAGAGGGAAGTCGGTACGTGGCTTTCTTTCATATATTCATATTGCCTCTTTTGAAGTGCAAAGTTGGATGATATAAAAGCGTGATATTCAAGGAAGAACGGGGGTCGGCAAAAATCACAATCTCCGAGCATAGAGAGATACACGTGAGGAATAGAGAGAGAAGAGGGAGAGAAAAAGCTCTCTGGGCCAACCCTTGGCGGAGACGCTCGTCTCGGCGTGCCACGTTGCCGCCACTGCGCCCTCACCATCAACGACACTACTGCATCGCCACTCCTTTAGCCATGAGCCAGCCACTCCCGTGACAATGGAGCTGCCCACGCCAAGCCACTGCTGTTTGTGATCCACCGTCGAGCCATCGCCGTCCGAGCCTGACGAGCTCACTGCACCACTGAGAAGTCCCTGTACAACAACGCTGAACCAGCCCTCTGACGATGAAGCCGCCAAGCGTCGTTTGTTGATCAAGAGTTCCAGCCCATCTCCCACTACAAAACACAAAGCAAAGGACGTTCGTGAAGGAGCACATGTGGGTCCATCCACGCTTCACTTCAACAATTCACGCCCAAGTCCAAGCTTCTTCACGGGGGCAATACACTATCTTGAGGAGAAAAGGACAAGAAAAGGAAAATGCCGAAAAGGGAGAAAACACACGCTCCGTACAAAGACACGGGGCACGTCGTCCAAACCTTGAAGATGAGCCTTCTCCTCGTGGCCATTGTTCACTAGCAAGTTCATGGTCGCACGAAAGCAGTTTCTAAGGCTGAAACCGCCAAGGTTCACCGAGGCAAGAGACCCTGAGGCTGCAATACTCTGAGTTCAAGACTTGGAGAAGGCTTTTGCACTGCTGAGGTGCTCAGAGGAAGAGAAGGTCATCTTTGCAATCTATCAGCTGTAGGGTAATGCAAGCACTTGGTGGAGGGCCACCAGAGGAATAGTGTTCCCTGAAGGTGTGGTTCCAGTGTGGAACGTCTTCCTTGAAGCTTTTAATGGCAATTTTTTTTTTACTCTGCCAAGGAATAGAAGATGGAGGAATTTCAACGCCTTCATCAAGGTCTGATGACAGTAGACCAGTGCAAGGCCAAATTTGTAGAGCTATCGCAGTACGCCCCCAGGCTAATAGAGGATCAAGCTGACAAAGTTAGGAGTTTCAGGAACGACCTCCAACTAGAGCTGAGGATTTCGCTGGTGCCGTTCGATCTGAAAGATTATAATGAGCTATCTGGATGTGCCCAGTTGTTAGAGAGTAACTTGAATGAACAAGCCACCGCATCTGGATTACAGTTCGGGTCAAGCAGAAATAGTAATCGGTTCAAGAAGAGGCCAATGACTAGAGGAGAATATCCCATTCGTCCCAATCGAAAGGGTAGAATCGAAAAGCTGGCACCCAACCTGAACGGCAGATGCCAAATTTGTAAAAGGAAGCATGGACTAACCCCGTGTCTTGGTAGGTCAGGAGCGTGCTATGGATGTAACCAACACGAGCACCAGGTGAATGATTGTCCGCGCAGGCCGATGGAACCACAGCAGTTGCAACCACTGCCACTGATGGGACAAAACAGAGGGAATGCGCCGCAGACGGGACGCCACTAGAATGGCAAAGGGGACAGGAATGACTCGAGCCATGCACCAATCAGGGAAATGATGTTTTTGGCATAATTTTATCAGAGTGGCACATTGGAATTTTGCTTAAGCTTATAGAATTTCAGTGTGTTGAAATGAAGTTGTAAAAAGGAGAAACATTGGTTAGAGTGGTACTTGGCTATTTTTGCTTATGTATAACTTTGAAGTTGTAAATGAAAATGATCAGCTCAAGAAGCATCTTGTTTTATTGAATCGTTGTTATGCGGTAATCCAGTTTAACCCGTTAGTGGGAGAAAGTTTCAAGTTTGTCAAAAATCAAGGAGGACCCTTGTTTATTTTAATGTCGTAATTAAAGACAACCGATTATTAGATGTGGGTTGCCAATGTTATTAGGCAACTGTAGTGGATACAACAGTTGAGTAGCCGAAAGTGGAGAGCATCGCTATGGTATGGAAGTTTTCTAACGCATTTCCTGAGGAATCATCCGGTTTCCCTAGAAAGGAAGATCGAGTTCATGATAGTGTTTATCGACGACATCCAGGTGTACTTTAGAAGTCTAAAGGAGTATGAAAGACGTTTAAGGGCAATGCTTCAGACTTTGCAAGAACATGAACGGTATTTCCGTGAACCCGACCAAGATTGAAGCCATGACCAATTGGTCAAGATCGACGACAGTAATAAAGATAAGAAGTTTCTTAGGGTTGGTAGGTTTTTACGGACAGTTCGTGGGAAGGTTGTCAACAATAGCTATGTCTCTGACTAGATTGTCGAAGGCAAAGAAGTTCGTAGAAACAATGTTGTTGGATGAAACTTCTCAAGGACTGTGATTGTAACCTCCTATATCACCCTGGAAAAGCTAGTAAAGCTACATATGTGTTGAATTGAAAGTCATTGATTGCGTAGATGGTGATTCAGGAGTGGATTTACTCAAAGGAGCTAGAGATTCGGTTTCAAATTTGAGGTAGGCTTCCTTTCAAGTCTTATGGCCATCCTCAGACTTGAACCAAAAATACAGCTAAGAATCAAGACGTTGTAGTTGACAGATGCTAAGATCCAGAAGATTCTGTAGGAAGATACATAAAAGAGAAAGACTGATTTGCAAGCTACGGAGGACAGAACACTAAAAATTTTTGGACGATTGTGTGTACCCGATGATGCGGATCTTAAGGAAGAGATCTTGTCTAGAGCTCGCTGTAGCAGTTATCAGGAGACTGCCCAGATGGCACCGTTTTAAGCGTTGTATGGCAGAGAGTGCAGAACTCCAATTTGTTGGGTTGAAATCAGAAAGAGTTCGTTCAACAATCAGCAGATGCTGATACAATAATCTGAGGGAGACTTAAGACTGTTCAAAGTCGCCAGAAAAGTCAGGCAAAGAAGTAGCGAAGACCGGTTCAGGTAATAGGTCGAAAGGAACAAGCGCTATGTACCAAGACGACCTCTTTGGTCAAAGTGATCCGGCAACACCACGGAACAGAAGAAGCTACTTGGAAAAGCAAAGAATTGATGAGACGACAATACCCCCCACCTTTTTAAAGGAGAATTTTAATGGTTGACGAAATTTTTATAAGAGGGGAACGATTGTGACATTCTGAAATTCGAGCCCTCTAAGGGAGGAATGAATGTGAATTTCATCAATGTGTTGTTTGTTAATCTCACTCAGAATTGATCACTCCTGAGGTATTGACCTTGAGGGGAAAAGCTAATGAGGACAGAACTCGTACGACTAAAGAACTTGACCTAGGAAAATGACTTGACCGTGAGACTTGCATGAGGACGATCCTGTAGTTAAGTAGGCCGATTTCAAGGACGACTAGAAGTCGATCCGTGGACATAATGTAATGGAACAACGAGTGATTATGTTTACTGTTATCGAGCCCGTGAATGACCCTAGGTCGAACCTCGATAATCGTGTACTTTAAAATAAGAATCTATCCTCCGCAATTTCATGTAGTCAAGGACATCCATGTGTTGAGAGGTCTTGAACGTGGTTTGGCGCGAGTCGGTTACGCGTGAATCCTCAAAGCCGCCCGTCAGTCTAAGTTGTACCTAAAATGGCATTAGGGCAAAATTGACATGGCATGAGAATCCAAGATTGTACTTCGAATTATCAGGAACGTCTGGGATGAATTTTGGATGTTGCTACTTTGACGGTCGAGTGTTTTCCCCCTTAGTCCAAGTGTCCTTCATGCAAAATCAATGATTGTTCATCATTGAAGAAAGGAAAATTTGAGAGAATCGGTTGATGATGAGGGGGAAGTGTCGTCGGAGAGAGGGAGAGAGAGAGAGAGAGAGAGAGAGCTACCGAGGGGAAGAGAGAAATCGAGAGAAAGGGAGAGTGAGTGTGCGGAAGAAGAAGGAAGCCGATCGTCCATGGTCCGTCGCTGCCGTGTCCAGTCGCCGTGTGCTCATTGTTTGCTCGGTTTAGAGGCAAGTTGGGATCCTTGATCTACTCTTGCATGTTGTGCCTAGAGTGTATGAGTGAGTGACGATAAATTTCGGATTTGTTTAGGGTGTGAAAAACGGACGTTTTAAGAGTGGTATTCAAAAACTAGTAAACTGTTCTTGAGGAAACAGCTCGACCTAGAATATTCTAGTGGCTTGCATGTGACGTTTGAGTTGGATTTTGGCTTTGACTTCTAAATTAAAGTTGTTAAGGACTTCTTGAAATATAACATACTCAAATTTGGCACAAAACGAACAAGTATAAGTGGGTGAAATCTCTATTTTTCGAAGAGACTGGATCTGGAAATTTCGGTAACTACCTTTGATGAATGCATGGACTGTAAGGCTATCTTTTTGTTGAAATTTAACTTCTATTTCTTAATAAAATATATAAAAGACATCCTGAGGTTTAACATATCACAAATTTAGAGAAAACCAACAAGGATAGGTAGGTGAAATCGTGGTTGTTTTCAGAGGGTGTTGAATCTGGAGATTTCGGTACTAGGAACAGAAGTTTTAACCGCCTATATTTAATTATCTAGGACGAATATGACTTTTATTCCTTCATAAAAAATCTACCTTAGGATCTTGAATACCACATAGTAGGATTTCATAATTTTTGAAGGTCATTTGGGTATTTAATCGGAAATATTTCTAGAACTGTGTAATCTGACGCGTTTGGACTTAGTCAGTTTCAATGCGTGGATCATATCATTTTTTATGAAGCTCTTTAGACAAAGTTTCCTTCATGAAGTAACTTTTTTTAGGTCTTTTCTGAAACATATTCAAATTTCATAATTTTTGAAGTTCATTTGCCTATTTAACTGAAAATTTTTCAAAAACTGTGCAAGTACGTGGTTATGATAATGGTGCTGTGATGCTCAGTCTATACCACTTGATATGAGCGTCTTTCGGTGCAGTGTTCTTCACAAAATTTCTGCCTTTATGTCTTTACTATCACATGTTCGAATTTCATAATTTTTAAAGGTCATTTGGGTATTTAATGGAAATATTTTCTAAAATTGTGCAAGCTTGACTGTGCGGATTTCAAAGGCTGTAATGCATTGACTATTCTGTTTTGCATGAGCCCCATAAATTGTATTGTTGTAAGTGATTAAATCTTGCAGAACATGTGATGATATTCGGCATTGCATATAGCACCAAAGCTGAATTTGACTTTGTTGCCATTACATCATGTGCCATGTTGATTGTGAGACATAAATTGGTGAATATGAATTATGATGAATGAGGAGGAAGTGAGCCGACAATGCCCTGGGAGTGTCAAGATGCCCGGGATGGGGGTGCCGGATGCCCGGTTGTATTACGATACATGCCCGGATGTCCTCGGGAGTTTCGAAATGCCCGGAATGGTTGGGTGCTGGAAGCCTCAGAGGTTTGTGCCCGGGGGATGCCTCGTGATGCCAATTGGGATACAAGATGCCCGGAATGTGGGGGTGCCGGATGCTCGGTGGTGTGTGCCGGAGGTTTCTCGCGATGCCAGGTTGAGGTGCGAGTGATAAAATGTGGGATGCAATCACTGATCCCGGGAAATAAAAATGTGGTGACCCAATTGAAAGATAAAAGTGAAAATTGAATCATGCATGGTATGGTGACATGTATGCATGGCTGTATGATATGATGTGTATGAGTGCATTGTGGTATGTGCACATGAGGTATGGATATGCATGAATGCTTGAGGATGAGTCCATGGTTGTATATGCACCTATGGCATGATGGTATATGTATGAATACTTGATGATAAGTGCATGATGGTGTATCCACATATGGTATGATGACATATGCATGGCTGCGAGGTAAGTTATGCTTAGATGCATGAATTGATATGTACTATGCTATGGTGTTATGATTGTATTGTGTGATGCATTGAGTAGTTTAATGGATCTTTTACCTGTTGAGTGGCTGTACTCACCCCTTCGGGGACCAACATTTCATATTAGAAAGATGCCGCTCCCTCCGGTCACACGGGGTACTTTTTACGGCCTTACTTCTGACGTGGAGGTCGAGTGTTCAAAGATTGATTGTGTTACCATCCCTAGTCTGACTTTTATACCAGTTCGCGTGCTCGGCATGTATGATGTGGGCCTGGCTGGGGGCCCAGTCATCCAGGAGTTCTTGTCGGTCCACGTCCGCCGTGGCGGAGTGATACGAGGGATTTTGCCGCCACTGCCCGATGCGCCAGGATGGGTGTGATGGCCTGTGTGAGGAGTGAGAGCTGACTTATTGGGATAGCCGACACTTGTAGATGGAGGATGACACGTGATCGATATAGGGGTCGAGATCTCACTTTTTGAGCTATGGCCAAGTTTAGCTAAAAGTCTTGGCTTTTCTTTTTGGTTGTACCGACCCGAGAAATCCATCATGAAAATATGTAAATAAAAAGTGGCTCGGCTTCATCTTTTCATATGGTGCGTAGTTGGTGTGCATTGTATTATGGTTATTGGAGGGAGGAATGGTGAGACTTGTTTATGCATCCGCTAATAAGTTGTGTTGGGACCGTTTTCAAAAAAAAAAATGCCTATGAACTACGGTGCTTCTGCTAAGAAATGTAACTAGTATTCATTAGGTGGAGGATAGGTACCTGTGGCGACCTTAGGTATTTCGGGATGCCACAGCCCCCTTTTTGGTATTAGAGCAATGGTTATAGATTGGAGTGACAAAGAGCCTCATTTGGAAATTGAGGAACATGATGACAATGCACACCATAGGATACTAACTGGAATAGTTGGGTAGCTTCGAATAACGGGTGATGGGTATTCACTCGTAGATCCCTAGTAGTTATTATGAGCTGCTTTTAGGTACCGGTAACATGGTTATGTTACTCATTTTCTTAGTGTTGTTGTTTTTAATGAAGACATTGAGTCACAGATATTTCCTAAGGCAAATGCTTGGAAACTGTAGGAAAATCATGGTATGATATGGAAGTCATCATCCGTCGAGGGCTGAAGCCTCTGCGGCAAGGGCTGAACCCCAGATGGAAGATATCCTGCAAGCATTGGTCAATATAGGAAATCTGATGGAAAGCCAAGTGCGGCAACAACCCGGAACAGAACGCCGTAATCAGGGACTGGTGGAGCAATTTTTGAAGTTGAAACCACCTAAGTTCAGTGGAATGGGAAGTCCTGAGGAGGCGGAGCATTGGATTGATGGGATGGAACGAATTTTTCGGTTGTTGGACTGCAATGATGCTGAGAAAATAACTTTGGCAGAGTACCAGCTAGAAGGAAATGCAAAGTTTTGGTGGAGAGCTTCGAAGGATATAATCTTTCCACCAGGTACTGATGTTAACCGGGAAGAATTTTTTGAGAGCTTTCAATAGGAAGTATTTTTCTGACTGTGCTAAGGACAGGAAAATTTCATAATTTGTTCAGTTAGCACAAAAGGAGCTGACAGTGGACCAATATGAGGCAAGATTTTCTGAACTGTCTAGATATGCTCCTAGACTAATTGAGGATTAGGAAGAAAAGGCTAAGAGGTTTCTGAAAGGGTTGAGAACTGATTTTAGGAAACAACTAGTGCCTTTGAATATAAGGGATTATCATGAGATTTATGAAAGGGCACAGTTAATGGAGCAAGAGCTGGTGAGAGAGCGATCAGAGTTTAAGAAACAACTGAACTTTAATGATGTGAGAAGGGGTAAGAGACCCTACCCTGGTCAAGGTCAGACTTGGACTGTGAAGATAAAAACAATTTTGGAAATTTTGGGAGAGCAAAAGATGGCCTGAATATAGGGAAAGCACCCTATCAACCTGATGTTTGTCAAAGGTGTGATGGGCGACATGGCCCAGGACCTTGCAATGGACGACTGAGATGTTTTGGTTGTGGACAAGTGGGCCACCTTAGGAGAAGTTGCCATAAGAAAGGTCGCAAATGAGTGTTGGCTTGATGCGACATGGACAATAGAGTGCTGTTAGATCAAACCTACCAACGAATTCTCAGAGGCCACCAGCACAAGGAAGGATGTATGTGGTCACCCAAGAGGAAGCGGAAGCTTCCAAAAACGTTATCTCATGTACGATCCTTATAAATGGCAAAAAGGCATATGCTTTGTTTGATACGGGTGCTACGCATTCATTTGTCTCTTAAAGATGTAGACGGTTGAGTAAAATAGAAACTAAGCCTCTTGAGACGCCTCTTTGTGTTTCTACGCCTTTAAAGAATATGGTATTGTCTACGCTGATGTGTGGAAATTGTAAGATAACAATGGGAGGAAATGATATGAAAATAGACTTGGTCATAATGGCTATGTATGATTTTGATGTTATTATAGGAATGGATTGGCTTCGTAAGTATCGGGCCAAAATGGATTGCTATAGAAAAGTGATTCAATTTATTTTACATGATCAGTCTAGTTGTGAATTTTTTGGAGGTCAGACCCACCTATCTATAGCACTTATTTCAGAAATAGAAGCTCGTGCATTAATTGACAAAGGATGTCAAGGGTACCTGGCCATGGTTAAAGATTATACTAAGGAAGAGCCTAAGCTTGATGAAATTCGAGTGGTTAACGAATTTCAAGATGTATTTCCTGAGGAGTTGCCTGGATTACCGCCGAAATGAGAAATTGAGTTCGAAATTAAATTAATGCCTGGAACGGTACCAATATCGAAAGCCTCGTATAGGATGGCCTTAGTTGAGTTGAAGGAATTGAAAGTGCAACTACAGGAGTTGCTTAACAAATGATTCATTAGGCCAACTGTTTCACCTTGGGGTGCACCAGTTTTGTTTGTGAAAAAGAAAGATGGGTCAATGCATTTGTGCATTGACTATAGGCAACTGAATCAAGTGACCATTAAAAATAAATATCATTTGCCTAGAATTGATGACCTATTTGACCAACTCCAAGGAAGTTTGGTCTTCTCTAAGATTGACTTAAGGTCGGGATACCATCAGCTAAGAATTAAGAAAGAGGACATCCCTAAGACTACGTTTAGGACTCATTATGGACACTACGAGTTCCTTGTTATGCCATTTGGATTAACCAATGCACCAGCTGCATTTATGGATCTAATGAATAGGGTATTTAAGCCTTATTTAGATCAATTTGTGATTGTTTTTATTGATGACATCCTAATATATTCAAGAGGGGCTAAAGAGCATGAACAACATTTGAAGATAGTTTTGCAAACTTTGAGAGATCATAAGATGTATGCCAAATTTAGCAAATGTGAATTTTGGCCATACTAGATAATATTTTTAGGGCACGTGGTATCAGGAGGAGGAATTGCAGTGGACCCAGCGAAGGTTGAGATGGTAATAAATTGGCCAAGATCGACGACAGCTACTGAAATACGGAGTTTCTTAGGACTAGCTGGTTACTATAGAAGGTTTATTAAAGGATTTTCACGATTGGCGGGTCCTTTGACTAAATTGACTCAAAAGAATGTGAAGTTTGAATGGAATGGGGAATGCGAAAGGAGTTTCTAGGAACTTAAAAGGAAATTGACCTCGGCTCCAATTCTGACTATACCGACAGGATCGGATGGTTTTACGGTGTATAGTGACGCATCTCACAAAGGATTGGGATGTGTTTTGATGCAGCATGGCAAGGTCATAGTCTATGCGTCTAGACAATTAAAACCCCATGAATTGAATTACCCAATGCATGATTTAGAGTTAGCGGCTATAGTGTTTGCTTTGAAAATATGGAGGCATTATTTATATGGGGAAAAGTTTGAGATCTATACAGATCATAAGAGCTTGAAATATCTGTTCTCACAAAAGGAATTGAACATGAGACAAAGGAGGTGGATGGAGTTGTTAAAGGATTATGATTGTGAGATACGATACCATCCAGGGAAAGCGAATAAGGTAGTGGATGCTCTTAGTCGTAAGTTTGCTATGGAAATTGCCAGTTTAAGAATGGCGGAATGGAGCTTGTTAAAGTCCGTAACGGACTCAAAATTTAAATTGAAAGTGGATTGTCTTACTGGTATGCTTAGTGCATTAAGGATTGAACCTGAAATTATTCAGAAAGTTAAGATCTTGCAAAAATCTGACCCGGAGATTATGAAAGTGAAAGATGCGGTGTCTTTAGGAAAAAGACCAGAATTTCATGTCTCTGAAGATGGAGTGGTAAGATGCCAATGACGACTTTGTGTTCCTGATAATGAAGAAGTAAAGAAGGAAATTTTTTCGGAGGCACATAGGAGTAATTACAGTGTTCATCCGGGTAGTACAAAGATGTATAGGAACCTACGTCAGCAATTTTGGTGGAATGGTATGAAAGCAAATACGGCTAAGCACGTTTCTCAATGTTTGACGTGCCAACAAGTCAAAGCGGAACATCGCAAACCTGTAGGACTCTTGAGACCGTTAGACATACCAGAATGGAAATGGGAACATATAACAATGGACTTTGTACAAGGATTGCCAAGGACATCAAGTGGACATGACTCTATCTGGGTAATAGTGGACCGTTTAACTAAGTCTGCTCATTTCCTAGCAGTTCGCATAGACTACCCAATGGACAAATATGTGGATATATATGTAAGTCAAGTGGTACGCTTACATGGTGTTCTAGTAACTATTACCTCAGATCGGGATTCGAGATTTACTTCGAACTTTTGGCGGAGTCTTCAAATTGCCTTAGGAACAAAACTCCAGTTTAGTACTGTTTTTCACCCTCAAACAGATGGACAAACAAAAAGAGTAATCCAGACATTAGAGGATATGTTAAGGGCTTGTGATTGATTTTAAAGGCAATTGGGATGAAAAATTGCAATTGGTGGAGTTTGCATATAATAATAGTTTTCAGAAAAGTATAGGTATGGCTCCCTATGAAGCATTGTATGGAAGGAGATGTAGGACTCCTGTCTATTGGAATGAAGTAGGTGAAAAGAAATTGACAGGACTGAACTGGTACAAAGCTGTCGAAATTATCAGGAAAAGACTTAAAACAGCTCCGAGTAGATAGAAAGACTACGCAGATAGGTGTAGAAGGCCTTTGGAGTTTAGTGTGGGAGATCATGTATTCCTTAAAGTATCTCCAATTAAAAGAATATCTCGATTTGGAATGAAGGGTAAGTTAAGCCCTAGATTTGTCGGACCTTTTGAGATACTTGAAAGAATAGGATATGTTGCCTACTGTTTAGCGGTGCCTCCTAAATTGGGGAATTTACATTATGTGTTTCATGTGTCGATACTGAGAAAGTACCGGCCGGATCCTGGTCACATACTCAATCATGAAGTCATCAAAGTGGATGAGAAAGTGGGGCATATCGAAGAGCCTGTGTAAATATTGGATCGAAAGGAACAAGTTCTTAGGACTAAGAAGATTCCTTTGGTTAAGGTATTATGGCGACATCATGATATGGAAGAAGCCACATAGGAAAGTGAACATCGAATGAAGGAAAAGTACCCCTACTTGTTTCAAAAGGACATGAGTGATGTTTAATTTCGAGGAAAAAATTCTCTAAGGAGGGGAGAATTGTGGCATCCTGGAATTTCTTGCCAATCTTTAAGGGTACTCTAATTCATGTCTTGCATTAAAACTTTGGCCAAGTTTTTGGTGGGTAATTATTTGATAGAAAAATTCTATTTTTGGCCATGTGAATTATGGATCAGAATTTATTAAATTAGGTCACAAAGTTTTGTGAATTATAAATTTCAATTAGGTGTTTATAAAATTAAGGTTTAAGGAGGATTATTAGGATGAGGTGTGGGCCAAAATTCTAGCTCAAGACCAGCCCACAAGAAGCCCCACCCTTCGGCCATTTGGGCCTAGCCGTGAAGCCCAAAGGAGGAGGAGGAGCTATCGACCAAGCTGACCTCAAGCCCGGCCAGATGGAGCCCCATTGGGCCGTCGACCAAGGAGAGCCCGGAAGGAGGAACCGGCCCATGAGAGGCCCACCCCTTTTCATAAAGATTTTGCCAAGTGTTTTCCCCCTTAGTCCAAGTGTCCTTCATGCCAAATTAATGATTGTTCATCATTGAAGAGAGGAAAATTTGAGAGAACCGGTTGATGATGAGGGGGAAGCGTCGTCGGAGAGAGAGAGAGAGAGAGAGAGAGAGAGAGAGCTGCCGAGGGGAAGAGAGAAATCGAGAGAAAGGGAGAGAGAGAGAGAGAGAGCTACCGAGGGGAAGAGAGAAATCGAGAGAAAGGGAGAGCGAGCGTGTGGAAGAAGAAGGAAGCTGATCGTCCGTCGTCCGTCGCCGCCGTGTCCAGTCGCCGTGTGCTCGCTGTTTGCTCGGTTTAGAGGCAAGTTGGGATCCTTGATCTACTCTTGCATGTTGTGCCTAGAGTGTACGAGTGAGTGATGATAAATTTCGGATTTGTTTAGGGTGTGAAAAACGGACGTTTTAAGAGTGGTATTCAAAAACTAGTAAACTGTTCTTGAGGAAACAGCTCGACCTTGAATATTCTAGTGGCTTTCATGTAACGTTTGAGTTGGATTTTGGCTTTGACTTCTAAATTAAAGTTGTTAAGGACTTCTTGAAATATAACATACTCAAATTTGGGACAAAACGAACAAGTATAAGTGGGTGAAATCTCTATTTTTCGAAGAGACTGGATCTGGAAATTTCGGTAACTACCTTTGATGAATGCATGGACTGTAAGACTATCTTTTTGTTAAAATTTCACTTTTATTTCTTAATAAAATATGTAAAGGACAGCCTGAGGTTTAACATATCAAAAATTTAGAGAAAACCAACAAGGATAGGTAGGTGAAATCATGGTTTTTTTCAGAGGGTGTTGAATCTGGAGATTTCAGTACTAGGAACAGAAGTTTTAACCGCCTATATTTAATTATCTAGGACGAATCTGACTTTGATTCCTTCATGAAAAATATACCTTAGGATACCACATAGTCAGATTTCATAATTTTTGAAGGTCATTAGGGTATTTAATCGGAAATATTTCTAAAACCGTGTAATCTAACGCGTTTGGACTTAGTCAGTTTCAATGCGTGGGTCATATCATTTTGTATGAAGCTCTTTAGACAAAGTGTCCTTCATGAAGTAACTGTCTTTATGTGTTCTCTACAACATATTCAAATTTCATAATTTTTGAAGTTCGTTTGCCTATTTAACTGAAAATGTTTCGAAAACTGTGCAAGTAAGTGGTTATGATAATGGTGCTGGTGATGCTCAGTCTATACCGCTTGATATGAGGGTCTGTTGGTGCAGTGTTCTTCACGAAATGTCTGCCTTTATGTCTTGACTATCACATGTTCAAATTTCATAATTTTTAAAGGTTATTTGGGTATTTAATGAAAATATTTTCTAAAATTGTGCAAGCTGGACTGTGCGGATTTCAAAGGCTGTAATGCATTGACTATTCTATTTTGCATGAGCCCCATAAATTGTATTGTTATAAGTGATTAAATCTTGCTGCACATGTGATAATATTCAGCATTGCATATAGCACCAAAGCTGAATTTGACTTTGTTGCCATTACATCATGTGCCATGTTGATTGTGAGACATAAATTGGTGAATATGAATTATGATGAATGAGGAGGAAGTGAGCCGACAATGCCCTGGGAGTGTCAGGATGCCCGGGATGGGGGTGCCGGATGCCCGGTTGTATTACGATACATGCCCGGATGTCCTCGGGAGTTTCGAGATGCCCATAATGGTTGGGTGCTGGAAGCCTCGGAGGTTTGTGCCCGGGGGATGTCTCGTGATGCCAATTGGGATACGAGATGCCCGGAATGTGGGGGTGCCGGATGCCCGATGGTGTGTGCCGGAGGTTTCTCGCGATGCCAGGTTGAGGTGCGAGTGATAAAATGTGGGATACAATCATTGATCCCGAGAAAGAAAAATGTGGTGACCCAATTGAAAGATAAAAGTGGAAATTGAATCATGCATGGTATGGTGACATGTATGCATGGCTATATGATATGATGTGTATGAGTGCATTGTGGTATGTGCACATGAGGTATGGATATGCATGAATGCTTGAGGATGAGTGCATGGTTGTATATGCACCTATGGCATGATGATAGATGTATGAATACTTGATGATAAGTGCATGATGGTGTATGCACATATGGTATGATGACATATGCATGGCTGCGAGGTAAGTTATGCTTGGATGCGTGAATTGATATGTACTATGCTATGGTGTTATGATTGTATTGTGTGATGCATTGAGTAGTTTAATGGATCTTTTACCTACTGAGTGGCTGTACTCATCCCTTCGGGAACCAACATTTCATATTAGAAAGATGCCGCTCCCTCCAGTCACCCGAGGCACTTTTTACGGCCTTCCTTCTGACGTGGAGGTCGAGTGTTCAAAGATTGATTGTGTTACCATCCCTAGTCTGACTTTTATACCGATTCGCATGCTGGTCATGTATGATGTGGGCCTGGCTGGGGGCCCGGTCATCCTAGAGTTCTTGTCGGTCCATGTCCGCCGTGGCGAAGTGATACGCGGGATGTTGCCGCCGCCACCACCCGATGCACCAAGATGGGTGTGATGACCTATGTAAGGAGTGGGAGCTGACTTTTTAGGGGTAGCCGACACTTGTAGATAGAGGATGACACTGATTGATATAGGGGTCGAGATCTCACTTTTTGAGCTATGGCTAAGTTTAGCTAAAAGTCTTGACTTTTCTTTTTGGTTGTGCCGACCCGAGAAATCTATCATGAAAATATGTAAATAAAAAGTGGCTCGGCTTCATCTTTTCATATGGTGCGTAGTTGGTGTGCATTGCATTATGGTTATTGGAGGGAGGAATGGTGAGACTTGTTTATGCTTCCGCTAATAAGTTGCGCTGGGACCGTTTTCAAAAAAAAAAATGCCTATGAACTACGGTGCTTCTGCTAAGAAATGTAACTAGTATTAATTAGGTGGAGGATAAGTACCTGTGGCGACCATAGGTATTTTGGGGTGCCACAAGAATCAAGCCCATGAGGATGTGGACCAAGCAAAGCCAGTGTAAGCCTTAGGCCCAAAGTGGGATAGCCACCATAATAGGCCCAAGGCAAGCAAATGAGCCCATTAGGCCCAACCCACATTTTTATCTTTCTAGCACATTAGTAAATTTTAAGCCCATTTGAGCCCAATCAATTCCCAAGCCCACTCTTATTCATTGCCTAGCCCATTTCTTAAGTCCACCCATCATTTTCAGCCCAAGGACAGATTGGTAATTTGTGCAAGGTGGAAATGACCAAATTGCCCCTAAAAGCATTTGTATAAGGGCAAAGGAAGAGAGAGAAGATGAGTTCATCGGGGCTTAACTTTCTACCCTCACTTTCACTCTCTCTCCCCCCTTCAGCCCCATTTTGACTGGACCCTCTCTTTCCCTTGTTTTCCTTTCTTTCTATTTCTGCTCCAGTTGACCTTTCTCGTGAAAATTAGCCTTCGTACCACCCACCATCACGCTTAGAAGACCCAAACTATTCTGGAGGACCCGGCTGCTCACCGAACAGAGCCGCTGGCCGACCCACCGGTTGGCCAGAAGAAACCACTCACCGGTCCATCGGTCCGCCTAGTAGCCTACACTACTTCACCTGTTTTGCCCATTTCAGCCATTTTTCTCCCATTTCGACCCAACCTCTGCTTATCCCAGCCACTAGCAGGTCCCCCTCGACCCCGGTGCCACGGCCGCCGGCCAACCCCTCGCCAAAGCTCCGCCAAGCCCATTCAACTCTGTTTCTTCTCTAGCAATCCAGTTTTTAGTATTTCAGTGGGAGTCCGAATCTGTGGCTGCTGTTCCAGCCCTGGGACCACCTTGGATCATTGTGGTAGAGGTCCCCGAGCGTAACCTCTATCGTTGCCGCCGCATCCGTGTCTCCAGCCTGTTTAATGGGTGAGTTTAGCTCCTAATCCACCAATCAGTGCCTAAACTTGCTTAGGGTTGGTTTAATTAGTGTTAATTCTAGTTTATGAGATTTAATTAAGTTATATTAGTCCTAAGATAGGTGGTTAGATTAATGGCTAAGATTAATTTAGCTTAATCTTGCTTTATTGGCTTAATTGTGGCTTATGTGCTTAATTAATCTTGTTAACTTTAATTGATTAATTGATTGCTTTAATTAGTGTTTTTAATGACTTTTTGGAGTTAATTTATTAGTTATTTAATTCTGAAAATTCACTATTCACGCGATACTGTTCACAAAACACTATTCATGCGCACTGTTCAACCAAGAATAAAAAGTTGTCTAATTTCATGCGTTTCGATCTTATGAGGTGATTTGAGTGTATAAATGCATGGGTATCCGCATGAATTGAGCGATTTTCACAAAAAGGGAAATATGCTTTGTCCGAAGAACACCAAAATGGACTGTCTTTAGAGGAAAAATGATTTGAAATTGTATTGGCAAGCACAGTGCATTAACTAAATACTCAAAGATAAAAAGGAAGTCTTAGTGGTGTACTTGTGCAATCAAGAAGTGGAATCTATCACCCAACAAGAGTTTGGGGGTGATGTTTAATGAGTTGTGGTGGTATGTTTGCGTGATCAAAGATTGGACCGCCACCCAATGGGAGTTTGGGGGCGATACCCGACGGGAGTCGGAAGCCGGTCGCAATAGATTCTGGACCGATGTCCCTTTTTAGGAAACCATCTGAACAGGAGTTCTAGACGTAGCCGTGTCTGACGAGGCGAACGAAGCTCAATCTTTATTGATAGCCTAGCAAGAGTTGGATGATCACTGACTAGGAGGTTAGCCATGGCGGGGAGGTCATAGATGATGAACGTTGACTAGAAAGTTAGCCATGGCTGGGAGGTCATAGATGATGAACGTTGACTAGAAAGTTAGCCATGGCCGGGAGGTCATAGATGATGAATGTTGACTAGAAAGTTAGCCATGGCTAGGAGGTCATAAATAACTAAAGAACGCATGAGTATTAAGATCGATGATCGCTAACTAAAATGTTAGCCATGGCCGGAAAGTCATAAATTAACCGGATTGTCAACTGGGAGTTAACCGTGGCCAATGGGCCGTAAGAACTGGAAACACGCGTGAGGGTTGAGATGATTGGACCTTATTATGAGGTAAAATTGTGTGGCGCGGTATGGGACGTGTCATAACGATTTTACCTTATAATCGAGACCTATGTGATTGAGTGATGCATGATAGATGGCGCACTAAAGTGCAAGAGCATATGTGAATCATGGCATCATTGGTTTTGACTATGCATGGTTGAGCACATTGTTTATAGCATGCACGCATGAATCGATAACGTACAAGGTGTAGCAATGGCTAGGTGTGATCGCTTGTGACACGACTCGTATGTGATTGATGAGCTTCATCCTCTTATGGCTATGTGCATTGCGTGTATTGTGCTAAGATTTAACGTGCAGGGTATGGTACACCAGCTAAGGTTGCATGCAAACCAACTATGTGGTTAGTGGTTAACCCTAGCCGTTGTGATTTATTGATTGTTGGTCATTAGTCATGGTAAGTTTGTGGGGTAATTTTGGAGTGATACCCTGAGTTGAGTTGGTGTTCTAACCGGGGGCTTAAGAGAAGACTCGCTAAAATTTATATCTCACTAGTTATTGTATAATCACTTTCAGGTCCTTAGGATGGCACTTCCGCCAATGAGGTTCGATATCCCTAAGGATTGGGATACTGTCGTGACATGCCACCGCTTCCCGGGTCAGGCACATTTGTACGAGAAGTATCTCTCCACCATATGGGTGGATGAGGGATCGGGGCAATGGATACCCCATAGGTTCTTAGCATGGTTCATCCGGGATAACAATATGCTGATCGGTCCCTTAAGAGGTTTTGATGGGCCGCTTGGTAGGGGCCCTGAGGACGATGACTGGGATCCCATAGTGCAAAACCCTCCTGACGGTGCAGTGGAGAACCCTGGCCCTGCTTCACCAACGACTGACCCATACGGCTCCAGCTCTGACTCAACAGAGTTTGAGTCTGTTGGATCTTATCACTATAGTATCAAACCTAAGGGTTCTTTTTGCTGTTTAGTTGGATTAGCCTAGCCTGGTTTCTTTTTGGTCTAGCTTAGAGGATGGATCTGCCCTCTGTTGAGCTTGCATATCAAAAGCAATCCTTTGTAGGTTAATCCAATGTAAAAATGTACGCATATATGAGTAGATGTTGTGTTTCTGCTATTCATCTCACTATCCCTGTTCGATTTCTTGATTGTATGTTGATGGAGAGATGGTTTGTTTTCCACTTGCGCATAATGAAAGATTAAAAATGAAGGGTCAGCGACGAGTCTTGGGACATCGCTTTCTATCGACCAAGGAAGGGGTTGTTGCGTGCCCAAGGCTTAGGGCGTGACATGAATCATTTTCTTGTTTAATTTTTTGTTTGGATGGATTTACTCTCTAAAGTTCAATCATGTCATGTTTGCATAATATTTAAAATAGCGATTTCATCCAGTCTTGAATCTCAAGTTCACTTTATTAATATATATGAGTAACAACGAGCAATACCAACACTTGATGATAGCCAAGTTCTTCTTCTCTCAAGACCTATATCAGATGAAGAAATTCAAGATTCTATCTTCTCCTTAGCTACTAGAAAAGCCCCTAGCCCTAATGGTTTTGGTGTGAAATTCTTTAGACACTGTTGGGACATAGTAGGCCCGTTGGTCACCACTGCGATTAGGGATTTCTTTAACACGGGAAACTCTTAAAGGAGATCAACAACACAATCCTCACCCTAGTGCCAAAATGCCCTAATGTATCTATGGTTAATGACTTTAGACCAATTGCTTGTTGCAATACGGTGTACAAATGCATTACGAAGATCATTGCCAATCGGATGGCTATTGTCATGCCCGTTGTCATCAGCCCCTCTCAGAACGCCTTTGTCAAAGGGAGATGCATTAGCGACAATATTTTACTTGCCCATGAACTTTTTGCTAGGTTTCGCCTTATGCCCTATAAGCTTAAATGCATCATCAAGGTTGACTTCCACAAGGCTTATGACACTCTCAACTGGGAGTTTCTTGAGGTAACACTTCAAGCTTTTCGATTTCCCCCGCATTTCATCAACCTTATTATGAGTTGTGTCCGCTCGCTGAAATTCTTTGTGTCCTTGAATGGTGAGCTTCATGGTTTCTTTCCAAGTGGAAGAGGAATTAGACAAGGAGATCCCATGTCACCCTACCTCTTTACCTTTGTTATAGAGGTATTCATAGGCATTCTTAACCTACAAATCAACCAGCCTTCCTTCCAGTTTTTCTGGAGATGCAAGCCAACTAGACTTTCTCACTTGTTCTTTGCAGACGATGTTCTGCTCTTTGCGGAAGCGTCTATGCCTGCTCTTACTCTCCTCAAGGATGGCATCAACAAATTCTCTCGATGGTTCGGCCTTCAACCGAATCTGCTTAAAAGTGAAATTTATTTCTTAGGGGTTTCCTCTAATTCCCGTAGCGCTTTCAAGTCACTCTTTGGTTTTTAGGAAGGATCCTTGCATTTTCGGTATCTAGGTGTACACATTATTTCCTCCAGGCTTCGGAAAGCTAATTACACTACCCTAATTAATATTATCACTTCGAGGGTGCAGACGTGGATGCAGCGCTTTTTCTCTTTTGCAGGGCGTCTGTAGCTCATCAGGTCAGTACTCCACTCTGTCCAAGTCTATTGGGCGAATTTTTTCATTTTGCCAAGGTCGGTTATGGATAAAATTGAGCAGATCCTGAGGAGGCAATTTCTTTGGAAAGGCTCGGACCTTGGTATGGGTGGTGCGAAGGTCGCCTAGATTGATATTTGTCTTCCAAAGGTTGAAGGATGCTTAAGAATTAGAAGGCTCCGGGAAAGCAACTCTACAGTCATGCTAAAGCACATATGGTTTTTATTTATAGACAAGGAATCTCTATGGTGCAGATGGATCCATTTTGTTTTCTTGAAAAATGTCAGTTTCTAGTTGGCATCCAAACCTACCGTCTGCTCTTGGTCCTGGAGGAACATTCTCAACCTTCGAAGCGACTTTTGCAAGTCCTTTCGCTGGCGAGTGGGGAATGAATGTTCTACTTCCTTTTGGTTTGACAACTAGCATCCTAGAGAGCCACTCTCAACTTGTTATTCTCGAATGCAGACATCTCCCGATCTTGCCTATCCAGAATAGCTTATGTTGCTGATATTATATCCTTCTTTGGTCGTACCTCTGGTGTTTTGGAGGAATTTACCTCCTGGGATGATCCCCTACACGAGCTCATCTCTGACCCTGATTGCTTCTCCTAGATGGGTCACCAATCTGGAACTTTTTCTGTTGTGTCCGCTAGGGATGCTATGCAGCCTAAAGGCCAGTCCATGCAGTGGGCTCCTTTTATTTGGAATAGAACGTTACTCCCTCGGTACCAATTCCCGCTATGGCTGATCACTAGGAATAGATTACCTACTCAGGTAATGCTTCTCACCTATGGCAGAATCTCTTACGCGAATTGTGCATTTTGCTCTTGCCATCCAAATTTTGTTGACCATCTATTTTTTTGAGTGTTCCATTACTGCCGCCTTTGCTACTTTTTGGGCTTCTATATTTAATTTTGCGTTGTGGAATAGATCTTGGTTGGATAACCTACATTAGGCTATCAAATCTTTATCTAGAACTTCTTTCCACTCTACTCTTGCCCGGTTTGTGCTTGGTGCGCTATGCAACATCATTTGGAAGGAGCAGAACAACATACTCTTTCGGGAGAGGACTCCCTCCCTTTTGGTGATGAAAAGGCGCCTTGAAAAGTTTATTAGGGACAAAGCTTTGTACTTTCACCAGGTCCCTCCCACCTTTTATAAATTGAAGATTGCTGTGGTGCTAGTCTCTCAACCAATCTATTTTGGCAGATTGACTGCTCTTACATGCTCTACCTTTTTTCTATGAAGGACTTAGTTGAGCAGTGGGTTATTCCTAACCCTCTACTACCTAGAGGGTCTTGCTGGTGTCGTAGAAGTTGAAGACGAGGCTGCACCTGCTTTCTTTGGAAGCTACCTCAGCGGTGGGCTCGTTCCTATCTACCGATCTTTAAGTTGGGATCTGTTGGAGAAAACTTCCTTATTATTTTGAAGTTGACAAAACATTTCCATCAATATAGTCTGAAGACTTGTAAATTCTATCATCAATGTCTGAAGACCTTCAGACTCAAGATTTAAAGTCTACCCTCACTGATAGTTTCTAGACCAACGAAAAGAAGACTTATTCAAATGCGAGTTTATCTTTAAAGATTTGGTTTGTACGGTTGAAGAAGATCTTATGGCTGAAGATAGCATCTCGTGATCAATTATTCTTATTGAAATCAATTTGGATAATTAGATATGTTGATTGGCGAAGTATACTTGGAAGGTTCTACTTATAGAAACCTAGATCATGATTGTATAGGTGAGTAGGATTTATGGGCTATCATCACATTTCTTAAATAACTCGAGATCTCCTTGATTGATTCTGTCCAACGGGTAGATTGAAAGAACTCCTTTGGAAAGTGTCAACGGTTATAAAGGCATGGAGGAGTATATAAGGAAGACGCTCAAGTTATTTGAGTGTGTGTGTGAAAAAAAATTTCAAAATCTGAAGCTCCTAGTTCTTTGCTATTTCAATCGCTGAGCTTAAGTTGTACTCAAAAGAGGGATCAAACACTTGTGAGACCTTGAGGAAGTGTAGTAGAGTTTCTACACTGTGGAATCAAAGACATGAGACTGTAAAATCTCTTTTGATTCTTAGTGAAATCCAGCCAGTAGGCTATCAGTGCAGGAGAGTGGACGTAGACTTGGTCTAAGCCGAACCACTATAAACCTTATTTTTCAATTTTCTTTCCCTGAACTCTTTACTTTAATTCGTAGCTTTATATAACTATCTATAGTTTTTTACATCTTCAATCTATTATCCTCAAAAGACAAGTTAATTTATTAAGTCTTGCAAAACTTCTTTTAACACCTATTCACCCCTCTCTAGGTGTCCTTACTAGCCCTATCAATTGGTATCAGAGCTTGTGTGCTCATTCAATTGAAGTGTTTTTACTTCTGAGTTAAAGATCTATGGCTAGTATGTTGGCTACAGGTTTGGTTGAAGGCCAGAGCAACACCAAGACCTCTTTACTTTGATGGAATGGAATACAGCATATAGAAAAACAAGATGAAGGCATTCCTAAAATCGAAAGATCCTCTGGAATGGGATGTGGTAGAAAAAAGAATCATTCCTAAAGCTGCATCAGTTTCATAAAGAGGAAAAGAAGTTGCAGACGCTAGCGAGATGACACAAGAAGAAATAACCAAAAGACAAGCTCTTAATGTTAAAGTAATTTACTCTTTATATTGTGCTTTATCTCTACTAAGTATAACATAATTTCTTCTTGTGAAACCGACAAAGAAGTCTGGGATAGGCTGCACATTACCTATGAAGGAGCTGATCAAGTGAAAGAAACAAATATCAATATTCTACTCGGATAGTATGAAGCCTTCGAGATGAAAGCAGGAGAATCTATCACTGACATATTTAGTCATTTTACAGAGATTGTAAACGGTCTAGAGTATCAGGGACAGCCAATCTCAAGACTAATGAAGGTTAACAAATTGTTGCATGGACTCTCCAAAGACTGGAATTACATGAAGACTTCAATTAGGAAAACTCAAGGGATCATGCCGCTTTCTATAGACGAGCTAGTTGGCACACTTTAGTCTTATGAAGTGGAGCAAATCAACGAGGAAGAAGACCCCAAAGGTAAGAAATCAATTGCTTTAAAATCTAACGATAATTCTAATGTTACAGACTTTGAAGATGATATGAACGATGAAGAGCTAGCACTTATAATAAGGAGGTTCAGGAAATTGAACAAAAAGGGAAGAAGATTCAATTGGAAGAAGCAAATCACTCAAAAGTTTCAAAACAAATCAACTGAGGATGATGAAGCCAACAAAGATGTGATCTATTTTGAATGAAAGAAAAATGGACACGTCAGACCCAACTGTCCTCTATTGAAGAAAAAGAATGGAAGAGCTGAGAAATACAAAAAGGCACTCAAAGCAGAGACATGGAGTGATACTGAATACGAAGAAAATGATGAATATTATGCCAATATTCCTCTAATGGCAAAATCAGAATCAAGCTTAGACTCTGAGATAGATTCAAACTCATACTTAGACTCAGATAGCAAAATCGAGGTAAGCAATTTAAAAATTCCTACTAAAGTCTCGAAATACATTGATGAACTTTGCCTTAGTCTCAAAACCTCTCTTAAAAGAATTTCCGAGCTAAAAAGGGAGAATTCTACACTTAAGCAACAGGAAAATTCTTGGAAAGAAAAGTTTGAAAATCTAGACAAAATTTTTGTTGTTTTAAAAAAATGCAGACTCTCTTTCAAAAGAAAATACATTTTTAAGAAAGGACATTTCAAATATCTCAAAAAGGTTTTCAATAGGATCTGAAAAGTTGGAAAAGATTCTTTCGGTATAAAGACCTTATTTCAACAAATCAGGCTTGGGAATGACTTCGATGCTATTCCTCTAATTGATTTTCCAAAAGTAAATAAAAGAATCAAACAAAGACCTACAAAAACTTTTTACATAAACCATTTTCAAAGATTTTTTGTAAAACTTGTTGGCCGAAGTGCTCTCAAATGTTCAAAATGCAACAGCTCAAAACATTTTGAGAAAGAATGTCCTATGGTTTGGAGACATGTTAAGAAGGAATGGACAAAGACTGTATATTGCACTAACTCTCCGGACCCAAGAAAATGTGGGAACCAAAGAAAGCTTGAGTTCCTTTTTTAATTGCAAGTTACTATCAAGAAAAAAGGTTAAATGGTATTTGGATAGTGGCTGTTCAAGACACATGACTGAAGATTCAAGTTGTTTTATAAAACTTGTGCAAATAAATGGTGGAAAAGTCTCTTTTGGTAGAAACAGACAAAGGAAGAATTGTTGGGTGTGGAACTGTAAAGATTGGAAGTCTCACAATCAACAATGTCTCCTTGGTGGAATGACTAAATTACAATCTACTTAGCATTAGCCAATTGTGTGACATTTGATTCAAAATCAATTTTCAAAAAGGAATATGTTCGGGAACTAGAAAAGATCTTTCTAAATCTTTTACTGGACAAAGACATTGGAACATTTATTTTCTGGATATAAAATCAGAAAGATCTCAATATCTAATATCAATTCAAGATGAAGTGAATCTTTCGCATTGAAAGCTTGGCCATGTCAACATGAAGCAAATTGCCAAGATCTCATCCAAGAAGCTTGTTCGTATACTGCCCAACCTGAAGTATAAAAAATCTGACTTATGCACACCATGTGTGTTGAGAAAACAGGTTAAAAGTTCTTTTAAACCAATAAATGAGGTTTCTACTAATCGTGTTTTGTAGCTTTTGCATATGGATATCTTTGGACCAACCAGAACTTAAAGCATTGGTGGAAAGAGATATTGCCTAGTAATTGTGGATGATTATTCTCGATTTACTTGAGTTTACTTTCTAGCAAGTAAGTCTGAAACATTTTCTCACTTTTCAAAGTTTGCCAAGAAAGTTCAGAATGAGAAAGGATATGTTATTTCAAGCATACGAACAAACCATGGAGGTGAGTTTGAAAATCAAGACTTTACCAAATTCTGTGATGAATCTGGTTTTCAGCATGTTTTCTCCTCTCCATACACTCCAAAACATAATGGAGTTGCGGAAAGAAAGAATAGATCTTTACAAGAAATGGCAAGAACTCTTTTAATTGAAAGTAATATTTTTCTCCTTTTTGGGCTGAAGCAGTTTCTACAGCTTGTTATATTATTAACAGAGTATTCTTAAGGCATATCCTGAAGAAAACTCCCTATGAGTTATTCAAAGGAAAGAAGCCAATTGTTTCTTATTTTAATGTGTTTTGTTGCAAACATTTTGTCTTGAAAAATGCAAATGATCGAACTGGTAAGTTTGAAGAGAAATCAGACGAAGGAATTTTCCTTGGCTACTCAACTTCAAGCAAAGCCTACAGAGTATTCAACAAGAAGACTCAGTCTGTGGAAAAATCTATGAATGTCAAATTCCAAGACTCTTTGCAGAATCAATTGATTCAGACTCAACCTGAAGAATCTGAACCTACTCCAGACTTTACAAAGTCTACCTCTCCTAAAGTGGCTCAAACTTTTAAAGAACAACAACAAACAGAAGGTGAAGAATCAACTGAAGTAGAAGATTAACAAACTATCAGACCGACCAATAACTGGAAGCACAAGTCTAGTCATCCCAAAGATCCAAAAAGCATTGATGAAGGGATTCGCACCAGATCCAAAAAGCAAGAAAAGTCTAGCGACATGACACTTATTTTTGAAATAGAACCTAAAAGCATAGAATAAGCTTTAGCTGACGAAAGCTGGATTAAAGCTATGCAAGAAGAATTCAGACAGTTTAGCATTAATGATGTTTGGGAACTAACTCCTAAACCAAAAGGTAAATCCATTATTGGAGCTAAATGAGTTTTCAGGAATAAGATGGACGAAAAAGGAAAGGTGGTCAGAAACAAAGCAAGACTCGTGGCCAAAGGATATACGCAAGAAGAAGGGATAGGTTATGATGAGACCTATGCACCAGTAGCAAGGTTAGAAGCAATTAGATTATTGCTTGTTTTTTCTTGTTATAAAAATTTCTAGTTATTCCAAATGGACATCAAAAGTGCATTCCTAAATGGATTTATCCAAGAAGAAGTCTATGTGGAACAACCTCCCAGATTTGAAGACCCAAAGAGACCAAACTCAGTATTCATACTGAAAAATGCTTTATATGGATTAAAGCAAACACCTTGAGCATGGTACGACAGGTTAAGTAAGTTTTTAATTCAAAATGGTTTTGTTAAAGGAAAAGTGGATACTGCATTGTTTATTAAAAGAGAAGGTAAAAACTTTTTACTTGTTCAAATCTATGTTGATGATATCATATTTGGATCACCTAACGAAAACCTGTGTAATAAGTTTTCTAAGTCTATGTAGGATGAATTTAAGATTAGCATGATGTGTGAACTATCTTTCTTTCTCGGATTACAAGTGAAACAATTGAAGGAAGAAATTTTCATTCACCAAGAAAAATATGCAAAAGATCTTGTTAAAAAGTTTGGATTGGAGAATTGCAAAAAGACTGAGATACCAATGTCAAGTTCTTCGAAGTTAGACAAAGACGAAGGAGGAACGAAAGTTGACCAGAAGCTTTACAAGAGTATTATTGGTTCACTTCTTTATATTACTATTTCTAGACTTGACATTTTGTTTAGTGTTTGCATTTGTGCTAGATTTCAATCAGATCCCAATGAATCTCATCTAAGTGCTATAAAATGCATCATCAAATACGTTGCAACTACTTCAAAATTAGGTCTATGGTATTCTAAAGAATGAGACTTTACTCTCCTTGGATATTCAAACGCAAATTTAGCGAGTTGCAGAGTTGATAAAAAGAGTACTTCCGGTACTTGTCAATTGCTGGGAAACAGGGGCAGTATCTTGGTTCTCAAGGAAGCAAAGTATTATAGCTCTTTCAACAGCAGAAGCAAAGTATGTGGCTCTTGGGAGTTGCTATTCACAAATCTTATGAATAAAACAACAACTGAGAGACTTTGGAATCCAAGACTCATGCACCGAGATCAAATGTGACAACACCAGCGCAATTAATCTCACAAAGAATCCAATTCTTCATTCAAGGGCAAAGCACATAGAGATTAGACATCACTTTATTAGAGATCATGTTCAAAATGGAGAAGTTATAATTCAGTTCATTGATTCAAATAATCAACTGGCAGACATATTTACAAAGCCATTGGAGAAAAACCTATTTGAGTTTATTCGCACCAAACTGAACAGCACATCTTTTATCCAGTAAAGTCTGAAGGTGCTCAGACTCAGAGGTAAAATCTGAAGGTATTCTGACTCAAAAGACCAAAAGTTACGACTGTAAGTTATTTCGGTACTAGCAACTTAATTTGTGGTTAAAGACTTGAAAAGATACAGTTACTTTTTAATCACTAATTGATTGAAATTATCTTTCCAAGTTTTTTGAATTTATAGCATTCATTCATTTTCAAAAAGGCAATTGTTCATTTTTAAAAAGGCAATTATTCATTTTCGAAAATGCATTTTTATGACGATTCGTTTACCTCGCTTCACTTGCTTTATATACTATTGAAATTCGTCTTCTCCGTTTTCACTCCCAAACCCTAAAATACTAAACTCCCATTTGCTTTCACTTTCACTCCCGATTAACCGAAAAAGTTTTCACATTTTCGAGCAAGCTTGAGAGTTTCTCCCTTAAAGCGATAATGTCTTCGAGAATCGCAAGCAGGGGACCACAGCACATGCCTGAGGGACTTACTCACTTTGACTTGACCGAGGAAGAAGATTCTTCTCATCAACAACAACCAAGTGAGCAACAACATTCTCAATAGCGTCAATCTCCTCCACCGCCTCAACCAAAAGAAGAAATAGAGAAACAAATTGAACCTGTAAGAACACTAAGACCTAATGTTAATTTATCGCTTTACTCTAAGTTGAAAGAAGGAGGTGATATGGCTAGTATAAGTACCTAGAGGGGGGTGAATAGGTATAAAGAGTAATTTCTTATGATAATCGCACAATACTAGACAGTCGATAGAAATGAGACAATTTTTCCTCGTTAGTAAATAAACAACGATCAAAGTAAGACTGAGAGTAAGGAAGAGAAAATTGAACACGAGGTTTATAGTGGTTCGGTTTATTTCAAGCCTACGTTCACTCTTCTCCACTGACAGCCCACTGGCTGGATTCCACTATGAACAAAGAGATATTACAGTACTGTTCTTCCTTGATTTCTTGGTGTAGAAGATCTACCACACTCTCTCAAGGTATCACTAAGTATAGACTCTCTTTATGTGTACAGTTTCACTCAATATGAATCGACTAATAATCAAGGAGCTTCAGACTCTAGAATTTCTCTATCGAGCACGCACTAGAATAACTGGAACGTCTTCTTTTTATACTCCTTTATGCCATCATACCCGTGGCACTTACCAAAGGAATTCTTCCAATCTTCCCGTTGGACAGAATCAATTAAGAAGGTCATTCGAGCTATTAAAGGAACATGTCGATAGCCCATCAATCCTGTTCGCCCATACAATTAGGATCTTGGTTTCCAAGAATAGAACCTTCCAAGAATATTTCGTCAATCATCGGATCTTCAAACGATCTTGATTTCGAATAAATAATCCATTATATTAAATCCAGCCAAGAGATCTTCTCCAGACGATAAGACCAAATCCTTAACCAAACACTTCAGCTTTGGATCGCCTTCGTCACTAGATTAGAAACTGTCAATGAGAATAGTCTTGAGTCTTGAGTCTTGTGTGCTGAGTCTGGTGATCTAAAAGTCTTCAGACTCTAAGTACAAGGGTCTGCACAGCTTCCAGACTAGACTGATAGAAACGTTTTGTCAGCTTCAAAACACTCTAGAGAGATTTCTCCAACAATCTCCCCCTTTTTGATGGTGACAAAACTTTCCTGTAGATTTGAACAACTTTGACCTGCAAAAACATTACTCAAGCAATATGGATATCTCATAGAGATTAATAACTCAACTAGATTCTGCATCCACAGAAAATCGGTTAGTCTTTCATGAGTAAAGCCATACAATAACACTCGATATAAATGCAGCAGTCAATTTCAAATCCACACACTCAAGTCATCAAATTCACCAAGTCCATCACACCCAAGTCATACTCAAAATAAGTATCCAAACAAACTAAAATTAAAAACAGATTTAAAGTCAAAGTTTAGTTCAGTTCAAAGCTAGTCATTCTCCCCCTTTTTGTCATCATTAAAAAGGTGAGAAAGAGTCAAGTCTGCTTGGGAACGCGCACAAGCTGGAAATCTCCCATCGACTGTACGACGCCTTCCAGCCTCTTCAAGTCTTCCCGTAGACGTGTCACCTCTTCTTCTTTGGCATTTGCTTGAATTTGATGAGCGAGGTCTTGCATTTGATCTGACAGGGTAACAGAAGACACTTGTCCAGCATTCTTCATGACTTGAATTTCACATTCCAAAGCTTATATTTGACCCGCATTTTAAGAAGATCAAGGATACGACAAAAATCTGCGGTATTGTCCGTCTGTGTGCTGGCATTTGCTCTATCAAATGGAGTAAAGGCAGACGATGGAACTTGATGTAATCGCGCAAATTTGGCGTTGAGGTGTCATGTCCTTCCTCGGGCATTTGAGAAGCTCGAATATCTTCGGATTTGCTTGCGAGCGACTCACACCTTCACTTGTGAGCGGGATATGGTGTAGTCCTTCCTTGCTCGTCATCTCCCCTATTTCTAAGGCCTCAATTGAGAAGAGTGATGGTCATGCTCGAGAATCTTGATTGCCTTTCTCCAGCTTCATCTGCACTTTTCTTTGACTGCTTCTTCTTCTTCTTCTTCTTCAACTTCTTTCTCCTCTTCTTCTTTTTCTTTCTCTTCGGTTTCCTCTGCTTCTCTCTGTTCTTGTTCCTTTGCTTCTTTTCCTTTCTCTTGTCGTTCCATTGATTCGGATACAGAACGACTGAGTTTCTTCAATGCCAAGGCAGAGATAGTGAGTTCATCCTCTTCATCTTCATCCTCTAAGATTATAGCTCTTTTCTTTTTGGATGGAGCATTCATGGGCTCCTTCCTTTCCTTTTGACGTAGAAGAGACTGGATGAGATTTAACCGGAGTTTTCACTTTGAACTTCTTCATTGCCTTATCAAGCTCTTTCAGACGCATTTTTGTCAGCATTTTCAAACCCACCACCATTTTGTCACATGGTCAAACACAAAGAGTATGTGGAGGTTCAATGTTTAAGTGTCTGAAGATCTTGGTCACAAGACCGAGTAAGGCAATCGGCCCTTGTCCTTCACCATTGCTCGTACATGTGGAAGAGAATGGTGTGAGGAGAGAGAACTTCTTCCCGAATTAATTGCGTACATCAATTTCGCCTCGAGTTAGACACGTGTCTTGGATGTTGATTTTGGCTTGAGACAGTTGATCACGATTTTGTGCAAGTAAGATGTTGAAGGCATGCATTCTTGTGTAGGTAATTCTTCCTTCTGTACTCCTGTCTTTGACAAGTTCCAATGTGGTACGAGCAATTGAAACCTTGATTGGTTGATATCGTCCTCTTTCAACTCCAATTATGTCTGCCAACATGTCTACATCTACCACATAGTCTTGGTCTCGAACATTTGAAGGATATTCTATTCGCATCTAAAAGCCGAGATTCGAATAGAAATATGCTGTCAATTGTGCATAGCCGTACGTGGTGTCGAACAAAATTGGTCTAATTGAAGCGCATTGAACTTCTCCTTTAAGTTCACATTGATGGCATCCGGAAAATCAAAATCAACGCTTCCGGGGTTTATCACCCCTCGTTTCCACAATTTGAAAACAGATCCTCATGTTCCTTCGATTTGAACAACTCCGTTCTTTTTCCCTTTACCTTCGCAAAGTAACACCCATCCGGGTTGGAATTCACTAAATGTTTATCATCGTCATTCCCGTTAGTCGGATTAAATCCCCTACTCGAGGGTCACTTGGAATGTTCGCAAGTGCTTCCTCGGCCTTTTCCTTTGGAAGCAATTCCCAAATCCTCCATCCGTCGCAAAAAGATATACTCATTTCTATACCCTTTGTCTTTAAGGAAGGCATCCACATAGTTCAATGGTGTACCTATGCTTTTCAAAGCACGATAGAGCTTGTAAATAAAAGAGGGTTTTTGGACTCTTACAAGGTCTGCTTCCTCGATTATTTCTTCCTGTTGATGTTGTCCCACACTCTGTGGGGTAGATGGTGGAGATTGATGTGGTTGAGAGTGAATCGGGCTCTGTTGCTGTCTCGGTAACTCTTCTTCCTCGGTGAGATCGAAATGGGTAGGACCCTCCTTCATTCTCTCTGTGGTCCCCCGCTTGCGATTCTTGAAGACCTTCTAGAAGAAGACATCGTTTCTTGTCGTTGAAAGATTCCTTGACTCGCTTTCCCAAGAAAAGATGACAACTTTCTCGAAGATGAACACAAAGTCGAGACAGATTGGGAGGAGAATGCCCTTTTTAGGGTTTTGGAGTTAAGCGAAGAAAACAACCGATCGTATATAACCCAGTTAAAAAAAGGAAAAACCAATCGACATAAAGGAAAGTGAACAGTCGTCCCTTTTTAGAAACGATAACTGCCCTTTTAAATAGAGGTTATCTTTTTGAAAAGACAAGATTCCGTTTTTCTCGGAAATTAAAGATAAATCAAATATAATCGAACAAGTGATCGTACCTTTTCGAGATTGAATATTAAAACAACTTACAATCTATGGTTGTGAATGATTGAGTCTGAGAGTCTGAGAGTCTCTAGACTTTGATTTCCTCAAGCTTCAAAATGTTGAGTCTGGAACGGATGATATCGAATTGATTCTTCTCCAAAGGCTTTGTGAATATATCCGCCATTGGCTCTTTGACTCAACAAATTGAATCGAGATTTCTCCATTTTGAACATGATCTCTAATGAAGTGATGTCGAATCTCTATATGATTTGCCCTTGAGTGAAGGATTGGATTTTTAGTGAGATTGATTGCGCTGGTGCTGTCACATCTAATCTCAGTGCATGAGTCTTCAATTCCAAAGTCTTGTAGCTGTTGTTTTATCCACAGAATCTGCGAACAACAACTTCCAAGAGCTACATACTCTGCTTCTATTGTAGAGAGAGTCACAGTGTTTTGTTTCCTTGAAAACCAAGACACTGTCCTATTCCCAAGCAATTGGCAAGTTCCCGAGGTGCTCTGTCTATTAACTCTGCAACCGCCTAGATCTGCGTCTGAATATCCAAGAAGATTAAAGTCTCCCTTCTTAGGATACCAAAGACCGATGCTTGAAGATGAAGCAACGTATTTAATAATCCGTTTCACAGACCGAGATGAGATTCTCTAGGTCTGATTGAAACCTAGCACAGATATGCACACACTCAACAAAATGTCGTCTAGAGGCAGTAAGATAAAGAAGTGAACCAATGATACTCCCATGCAGCTTTTGATCAACTTTCTTCCTTCTTCATCTTTGTCTATCTTCAAAGAACTTGACATTGGTATGTCGTTCTTTTGCACTTTTCCAGTCCAAACCTTTTGACAAGATCATTAGCATATTTTTCTTGATGAATGAAAGTTCCTTCCTTCAATTGTTTTACTTGAAGTCCAAGAAAGAAGGTTAACTCTCCCATCATACTCATTTCAAACTCATCCTGCATAGACTTAGAGAATTTCTTACACAGACTTTCATTAGAGGATCCAAAAATTATATCATCCACATATATTTGAACAAGTAAAAAGCTTTTGTTTT
The DNA here is from genome assembly GCF_016545825.1 of Eucalyptus grandis. Classification (NCBI taxonomy): domain Eukaryota; kingdom Viridiplantae; phylum Streptophyta; class Magnoliopsida; order Myrtales; family Myrtaceae; genus Eucalyptus; species Eucalyptus grandis. Next base: position 25,796,404 of record NC_052612.1, read on the forward strand.
CCTTTTTGATAAATAGAGTAGTATCTACTTTACCTTTGACAAAACCATTATGTATTAAAAACTTACTTAGTCCGTCGTACCAAGCTCGAGGTGCTTGCTTTAAGCCATACAAGGCCTTTTTCAGTCGAAGATCGAGTCCGGTTTCTTTGGGTCTTCAAACCCCGGTGGTTGTTCCACATAAACTTCCTCATGGATAAATCCATTTAGGAAGGCACTTTTGACGTCCATTTGGAATAACTTGAAATTTTTATAACAAGCAAAAGCAAGCAATAATCGAATAGCTTCTAACCTTGCTACTGGTGCATAGGTCTCATCATAGTCTATCCCCTCTTCTTGCGTATATCCTTTAGCCACGAGTCTTGCTTTGTTTCTTACGACTTTTCCTTTCTCGTTCATCTTGTTCCCGAAAACTCATTTAGCTCCAAAAGATTTACCTTTTGGTTTAGGAGTCAATTCCCAGACATCATTGATACTGAATTGTCTAAGCTCTTCTTGCATAGCTTCAATCCAGCTTTCATCTGATAAAGCTTCTTCCATGCTTTTGGGTTCTATTTCAGAAACAAGTGCCATAGCACTAGACTCTTCACGCCTTTTGGATCTGGTGCGAATTCCTTCATTAATTTCGCCAATAATGAGATCTTTGGGATGACTGGACTTATGCTTCCAGTTACTGGTTGATTTTTCTGATTGATGATCTCTTTCTTTACTTGAATCTTCATGAACAACTTGATGCTGGTCTTCCAGAGTCTAAGATGCTTCTTGAGTTGTAAGCTTTGAAAAGTCTGGAGCAGGTTCAGACTCTTCATGTTGAGTCTGACTGGATTCATTTTGCATTGAATCTTGAAATTTGACATTCATCGATTCCTCCACTGATTGACTATTCTTGTTATAGACTCTGTAGGCTTTGCTTGATGTAGAATATCCAAGGAAGATGCCTTCATCTGATCTTTCTTCAAACTTACCAACTCGATCTTTTGCATTTTTCAATATAAAGCATTTGCAACCGAACACATGAAAGTACGAAACAATAGGCTTCTTACCTTTGAATAACTCATAAGGGGTTTTCTCTAAAATAGGTCTTAAAAAGACTCTATTTATGATATAGCATTTGTTGAAACAAGACTTGACTCAAAATTGTGAAGAAATCTTACTTTCAATTAAAAGAGTTCTAGCCATTTCTTGAAGAGATCTATTCTTCCTTTCCACAACTCCATTTTGCTGAGGAGTGTATGGGGAGGAAAACACATGCTTGAAGCCAGATTCATCACGAAATTTTGTAAAATCTTGATTTTCAAATTCACCTCCATGGTCTGTTCTTATACTTGAAATAACATATCCTTTTTTTCATTTTGAACCTTTTAAGCAAACTTTTCAAAATACGAGAAGGTTTCAGACTTACTCGCAAGGAAATATACCCAAGTAAATCAGGAGTAATCATCCACGATTACTAGGCAATATTTCTTACCTCCAATGCTCTGGGTTCTAGTTGGTCCGAAGAGATCCATATGCACCTATAGTACATGATTTGTAGAGATATGATTTATTGGCTTAAATGAATTTCTTACCTGCTTTCCCAATATATATGGAGTGCATAGATCAGACTTTTGGTATGATAAATTGGGTAGACCACAAACAAGCTGCTTTGATGAGATTTTGGCTAATCAAGCTTCATATTGATGTGACCAAGCTTTCTGTGCCACAAGCTTGCTTCGTCTTGAATTGAAATTAAGCATTGTGATTCATCCGGTTTCACATCCAGAAGATAGATATTTCCATGCCTTCGACCCATGAAAGACTGAGTAGAGTCTTTACTGGTTCTTGAACATATTCCTTCTTGAAAGAAGATCTTAAAACTAGTATCACATAGTTGGCTGATGCTGAGAAGATTGTAATTGAGTCCTACTAGGGAAACATTACTTATTGTGAGATTTCCAATTTTCATAGTTCCAAATCCCACAATTCTTCCTTTGATGTTTCCACCAAATGAGACTTTTTCACCATTTGCTTGAATGAGCTTTATAAAACAATTTGAGTCTCCTGTCATATGTCTTGAGCATCCACTGTCCAGATACCACTTTACATTTTCTTTGACGGAGACCTGCATTTAAAAGAGAGTCTCAAGCTTTCTTTGGTACCCATATTTTCTTGGGTCCATTGGTGTTAGTAAGATAAACAGTATTAGCCCATGTTTTCTTAATAGGTTTCCAAACCATAGGACACTCTTTTTCAAAATGATCCAGGGCTATTGCACTTGAACACTGAGCATTTTGACTACGGACTTTACAAAAACCTTCTTGAAATGATTTTTGTAGGCCTCTCTTGAGGGTCTTTGCTTGATTCTTTCTTTTACTTTAGGAAAATCAATCAAGGGAATAGTTTCCGCAGTCATACCTAAACCAAACTTATTGAAATAAGGTCTTTGAGTTGAAAGAATTTTTTCAAGTTTCTCAGACCCTATTGAAAATTTCTTTGAAATATTTGATGAGTCAATTTTTAAAAGAGCATTTTCTTTCAAAAGATTTTCTTTAATTTTTTTTAAGAGTAGAAACATTCATGTCTAAACATTTAACTCTTTCTTTCAACACATTTTCTGTTGTTTTAGAACAGTGTTTTCCTTTTAAGTTCGGAAATCCTTTTAAGAGAAGTCTTAAGACTAAAACACAGCTCATCAATATACTTAGAAACCTTGACAGAATTTTAAAAATTACTTACCTCAAATTCACGTCCGAGTCTCATTCAAAGTTTGAGTCTCGAGTCCGATTGCGCCATCGATACAAATTGGCATATTCATCATCACTTTCTTCACACTCGTATCACCTGTGTTTTGGCTTTGAGAGCCTTTCGAGACTTTTCAGCTTTTCCTTTCTTCTTCTTTAGAAGAGGACAGTTGTCCGATGTGTGCCTTTTTCTTACATTCAAAGCAAATTATATCTTTGTTTGATTCATCATCATCAACGGACTTGGTCTGTTGTCTTTGAAAGCTTTGTTTCTTTGAGTTGAATCTTCTTCCTTTTCTATTCACTTTCAATCTTCTTATCATGAGAGCAAGCTCCTCATCGTCCATATCATCTTGTAATCATCATTTGATTTTAATGCAATGGATTTCTTACCTTTTGGATCTTCGTCTTCGTTAATTCTGTTTCCACTTCATAAGACCGAAGAGTTCCAACCAGCTCATCGATAGATAGTGGCATGATTCTTCGCGTCTCTCTTATTGAAGTCTTTATGTGATTCCAATCCTTGGAGAGTCCACGCAGTAGCTTGTTTACCTTCATGGGATTAGAAATTGGTTGTCCTTAATTTTCAAGACCATTTACAATTTCGTAAAACGGCTAAACATGTGGGTTATAGATTCTCAAGGTCTCATTTTGAAGGCTTCATATTGACCGAGAAGGATGTTGATTCTAGTCTCTTTTACTCGATCAGTTCCTTCATAGGTGATATGTAACCTATCCCAAACTTCTTTTGCTGTAACACAAGAAGATATTATGTTATATTCAGTAGGTGACAAGGCACAATATAAAGAATATATAGCTTTTGCATCAAGAGTTTGTCTCTTGATTATCTCTTCCCGAGACATTCGCATTTGGTCTCAACGGTTTCTTTCCCTCTTTCTGAGACGGATGCAACTTTAGGAGTGATTCCTTTTTCTACAACGTCCCATTCCAGAGGATCCTTTGATCAAATAAATGCTTTCATTTTTTTTTTCCAGATGTTGTAGTCCTTTCCATCAAAGTAAAGAGGTCTGGTATTGTTTTGACCTTCCACCAGCCCTGGAGCTAGCATACTAGCCATGGATCTTTTACTCAAGTAAAACACTTCAAATAAAGTGAGAACACGAGCTCGATACCAATTGATATGGCTAGTATAAGTACCTAGAGGGGGGTGAATAGGTATAAAAAGTAATTTCTTATGATAATCGCACAATACTAGACAGTCGATAGAAATGAGACAATTTTTCCTCGTTAGTAAATAAACAACGATCAAAGTAAGACTGAGAGTAAGGAAGAGAAAATTGAACACGAGGTTTATAGTGGTTCGGCTTATTTCAAGCCTACGTCCACTCTTCGCACCGACAGCCCACCGGCCGGATTCCACTATGAACAAAGAGATATTACAAGATCGTTCTTCCTTGATTTCTTGGTGTAGAAGATCTACCACACTCTCTCAAGGTATCACTAAGTATAGACTCTCTTGTGTGTACAGTTTCGCTCAATATGAATCGACTAATAATCAAGGAGCTTGTACTGGAATTTCTCTATCGAGCACGCACTAGAATAACGGAACGTCTTCCTTTATACTCCTTTATGCCATCATACCCGTTGGCACTTACTAAAGGAATTCTTCCAATCTTCCCGTTGGATTTAATCAATTAAGAAGGTCATTCGAGCTATTAAAGGAACATGTCGATAGCCCATCAATCATGTTCGCCCATACAATTAGGATCTTGGTTTCCAAGAATAGAACCTTCCAAGAATATTTCGTCAATCATCGGATCTTCAAACGATCTTGATTTCGAATAAATAATCCGTTATATTAAATCCAGCCAAGAGATCTTCTCCAGACGATAAGACCAAATCCTTAACCAAACACTTCAGCTCCGGATCGCCTTCATCGCTAGATTAGAAACTGTCAATGAGAATAATCTTGAGTCTTGAGTCTTGTGTGCTGAGTCTGGTGATCTTAAAGTCTTCAGACTCTAAGTACAAGGGTCTGCACGGCTCCCAGACTAGACTGATAGAAACGTTTTGTCAGCTTCAAAACACTCTAGAGAGATTTCCCCAACAGGAGGTACTGCAATGTCTTTGATTGACGAGTTTCTTAGAGAAAGAGGATTAAAGAATGAAACCTTATTTTTGCGAGAGATGGAAAAGTTAGGAGTTGTAGAGAAAGGGACGGCTGAAAAGACCTTTGCAATTTTCCAAATGACCCGTGTTTCGGTACTGCTAATCAACCACAAGGACAGGACGACGATGAACGAATGTTTGCACATTTTCAGCCTAGGATGGGAGTGGCTGTTAATGATGTTAGTAATGGAGCGAGCATTTTCCGCTCTAAGGAGGACAAGAAAGTTTATTATAATTTGCTGAAAAGAGGGGTGATGAACCCTAGGAGTGTTGACTTTGATTTTCTCGATTCAATAAAAGTAAATCTGCGAGAGAAGTTTGCACTTCTTCAATTGGAGCGTTTTTGTTCTGAATCTACAATTGCTTATCCGGAACTCATAGCATACCTCTATTCGAATTTATCCTTTTTGGATGCGAACAGTTTCTCTTTCACAGTAAGGGATAAGGAGTTTTTTGTGGATATGGACACTTTAGCTAACCTAAATGGGGTGGAAATAAAGTGTTTCCAACTAATTAGTGTGTCTATTGCTCATGCTACTTTGGAATTGGTATGAGATAGGGATGTTGAAGGCAAGATCTCCTACTCTAGGATGAATGCCTTAAACATCTTGTTGCACAAAATTGTGATCAACCGCATCCATCCAAAATCTACATCAAAGATTGATGTCTCTTGTTCCGAAGCAAAGCTGATGGATGCCATCAATGCTGGCTACAAATTCTCTCTGCCTCACACCATCCTATTTCATATATACAGGACAGTGGTGAAAGACAAGGGACAACTCCCTTATTCTGCTCTTATCACGTGCATTTTTAGACATTTTAAAATCAACATTCCTACACCTTTATGTTTGACAAACATTACTCCAATGGTGATTGGATTTAAAATGGTCACCAAGATGCATCTGAAAGAGCTTAACAGGGTGTTGGAGTGCATGAAGGAGAAGTCTCCTGTCAAAACAAATCAAGACTCTACAGCAACCAAGAGGAAAGGCAAGGAGCCCATGGATGCTCCAGTGAAGAGAAAGAGAACTCTCATCCTACAAGATAAAGAGGATGAGGATGAGATGACTCTTTCAATCTTAAGAAATTTGAAGAGTTTTGTCAGCTTTCAAGGGCCAAGAGAAGAGCCAAAAGAAAGAGAGGAGACAGAGAAGGAAGATGAAGAACAAAGAAGAACCGAAGAAAAGGAAGAAGAGGCTCAAGATGACTCTTTTGAGCCAACTTTGGTTGTATCCCTGTTGAGTCACTCTGAAAAGACAGGAAATGGAACTGCTGGAGAGCACGACAAAGAAAAACATCACTCTGAAGCTGAAGTTAAACAAAAAGAAGAATTCACCACTCCACCAGAAGGCAAACAAACAGGGGGACCTGTTGGAAAACGAGGTATTTCTTCACCTATCTTTACTAGTAATGTGAGTCATTCTGCAATAAACCCAGTGGATGTATATGCCTCTCATTATCCAGAAGCATCCACTGCTAGTCATGGTGGACAAAATGCTGAAGATCCATCCATTCTCAAAACTTATGGATTAGAATCGGCCGGACCTAGTGCTGCACTAGAACAAACGGCAAACTTTTCGAGACTACTTGATATCATGTTAGATTTAAGGAGACAGCAATATGGTTTGGATTATGACATGAAGGATCTCAAGACAGCTTTCATGGCCACTTCAGTGTCATTGCAAGAATAGCTACTCGCCCTGAAGACTCAAGTACAGACTAATGTGAAGGGTGAAGATTTACAGCCACTAAAGGAGACTATAATAAATCTTGAGAAGACAGTGAATTCTATGGGAGAATTCCAGCTTGTTCGCCTACCCAAACAGCCTTGATTCTAGCCCCACTATTTTCAAACAACTCTTTTTATTTGGTCTCCACTTTTTGCTGTTGATAAAAAGGGGGAGAAGCTTGATGCAAATTTGACTTTGGTTTGGCAGATTTGACTTTGGCTTGGATTATTTTGCCTTTAGACTTATCTTTTGTTTGGTTGTGGATTGAACTTTTTGACTTTGGACTATTTGATTTGATCTTTTGAAACTTGCAGTAACTTAGGCCGTGATAATGATTATGGACTGATAGTTATTTTGCAGGACTAACATGTTTTATGTGGTTGCAGAATCGTTACTATCCATGTCCTAATCTACTTATCTTTTATGAGATATCTTGTTTTGCTTAAGTGTTGTTTTGCAGGACAAAAGTGTTCAAATCTGCGGGAAAGTTTTGTCACCATCAAAAAGGGGGAGATTGTTGGAGAAAACTTCCTTATTATTTTGAAGTTGACAAAACGTTTCCATCAATATAGTCTGAAGACTTACGACTCTATCGTCAAAGTCCGAAAACCTCCAGACTCAAGATCTAAAGTCTACCCTCACTGATAGTTTCCAGACCGACGAAGAGAAGACTTATTCAGATGCGAGTTTATCTTTAAAGATTTGGTTCGTACAGTTGAAAAAGATCTTACAGCTAGAGATAACATCTCGTGATCAATTATTCTTATTGAAATCAATTCGGATAATTAGATATGTTGATTAGCGAAGTATACTTGGAAGGTTCTACTTATGAAAACCTAGATCTTAATTGTATGGGCGAGCAGGATTAGTGGGCTATCATCGCATTCCTTAAATAACTCAAGATCTCCTTGATTGATTCTGTCCAATGGGTAGATTAGAAGAACTCCTCTGGAAAGTGTCAACAGTTATAAAGTCATGGATGAGTACATAAGGAAGACACTCAAGTTATTCAAGTGTGTGCATGAAAGAAAAATTCCAAAGTCTGAAGCTCTTAGTTTTTTGCTATTTCAATCGCTGAGCTTAAGTTGTACTCAAAAGTGGGATCAAACATTTGTGAGACCTTGAGGAAGTGTAGTAGAGTTTCTACACTGTGGAATCAAGGAAATGAGACTATAAAATCTCTTTTGATTCTTAGTGAAATCCAGCCAGTAAGCTGTTAGTGCAAGAGAGTGGACGTAGGCTTGGTCTAAGCCGAACCACTATAAACCTTGTGTTTCAATTTTCTTTCCCTAAACTCTTTACTTTAATTCGCAACTTTATATAACTGTTTATAGTCTTTTACATCTTCAGTCTATTATCCTCAAAAAACAAGTTAATTTATTAAGTCTTACAAAACATCTTTTAACACCTATTCACCCCCCCCCCTCTAGGTGTCCTTACTAGCCCTATCAGAATCCTTTACCCTTCTCCCTATTCACTAGCTTCCTTTTCGCACTTGCCTTGTCACATCCCGATCATCCAAGTACGTGCCCATCCCTCCATAGTCGATAAAATAGCGACGTCCCAAGACGCATCACCGACCCATTCATTTTAAATGCACATGCAGAAGCAAATAAATAATCCCCAAATAACAACAAGATGGGATAGGAAAGTAGGGCCATAATTTTGAAAACCAACAACACACTTATATATACATATCATAACAAGTCCTACACAAACCAAGCCAATATATACATAAGCGAGGTCCACAAAACAAGGGGGTTTGCAATCAACTTCTAATCTTCCTCCTGCTCCATATCCTCGTCCTCATTACAGCCTTCAGCTGAATACACTGAGGTCCCTGGGTTTGACAGGTCTGGGTCCACGTCTACCATTGAACCTTCCAGAGGATCTGCGGTGTCTTTCTCAAAAGCAACCTCCAAGACATAAAAAGGAACCTCGGACTCTGGTATAGGCTTCTCTCTGACCATTCCACTCATGACGATACCATGACCTATACTGATGGGGCACCTTTTTGGGTAAACCTGCATTGGCCCAGGTTATGGATTTCACCAACTCATATACCCATCCCCTTGGGTCTCCATGAAGCGAGATGAAACACTTTTACTCTGTCACCTTTTTCAGCTGACCAAAATGCTCAGGAGGATCTGCCATCTAGTGACCTAAAATTGTTATCCCACAACGGAGTGAGACTACGTCTCAGCAAGTTCAACCCCCTAAGACCTGACTAGGAAGAAAATACGCCATGAGGGCTACCTACGCACAAACACAAGTCAAAGGACTTACCTTGGCCTCAATTCCCTCCTGCAAGTTAGTATATTTCAAATAACCATCTAATCATCACTTCACAAATCAATTCACCCAATTAGATCAAATCATCGATCAATCGACTCAGTTGATTCCATGTCAACAAGACCATTCCTCGGTCATCTCAATCAATACTATTTATAAATTCCAATCATAATTAGGACTGCTCACTTTAAACTGATAAATAGATAGTATAGCTCGCCCTAAGCTGATAAATAGTATACTTCTCACACACTAAGCCGATATATCGTCCGTAAGCTGATATAGTATACTAATAATGCTCACCAGAAACTGCTAGGTATATTGCTCACACTAAACTAACATATTGAAACCCGCAAGTTGATATAGTATATCGATATGATGTTCACTCTAAGCTGACATATCGTCCGCAGGCTAATATAGTACACCATCCTGATCATCTAACAATTTCACAATTTTCATTATACTCGATAAAAATACTCGTGTGTGGGTGAATACATGGTCAGCCTTATCCAAAATACAATATTTTTTACTTTTAAAAATCCCACTAATTTTCACAGTCCAAAAACACATTTTTGTCGCTATAAATCGACACTCGGTTATTTTCCAATCAATTACTAAGATTAAATAAATTTTGGGATAAATACCCAAAATTGCAAACACTCAATTTGCATAAAATAACAGTCAATTAAATAAATAAATCACACCACCGAAATCAGCACGACATTCCGTCGGCGGCTATCCCGGTCTAATTTTCGAAAAATAATTAATTAATTAATTAATTACGAAAATTAATTATTAAATACCAAAAATAGCAACTTAGGTCGAAAAGCCTAATTAAAAGCCAAGACAGCCCAAAAATTTTCAAACCACTCTAAATAAATACTAGAGCTTGTTTAGGCTCTAATTACACTACTCTAATCACCTAACATACAATAACGATTAATTAAATCACTAATTTATTCTAACTATCCACATAATCTATACTTAGTCTAAACTAATCAACCTTTAAGCGTCATTAACTTACTAAGCAAGGATTAGTGAGTTGAACTAACTTGATTAATGATCCGCTCAGTTCAAAACGACGGGGACGCGGAGGGGATCAAGAAACTTCAAAGCGGGACCGCCAAACGAGGTCTAGAAAGGCTTGAAAATGAGCTGAACAGTGGCTGGAAGACCTACTTGTTTCGGCTTCTGTCCTTGGCCAAGAGAGCTAGAACCAGTGGCTGGCTGAGGCGAAAACAAGCAAGGACAGGCAAAGGGGCTGAAGCAGGTCCAAGCGGAGGCAAGTGGCAGCTCCGGCGACCACGGCGGCAACAAACAGCAGCTTGGTGACCTGCTAGACGCATGAGCTAGGCGAGAACGATGCAGCTCTAGACGATGAAACGGGGACGGCTTGCGTAGGACTCGCGGGCGAGCGCGGACGTCCGACAGTGACTGTTTGGGCTCCGGTGGGCGGTAGGGGTGTCTGATGGTGTGCTCGCTTGCTGGTTCGGTTTTTCCGGGCTTTTGAAGCTCTCTCTCTCTCTCTCTCTCTCTCTCTCTCTCTCTCTCTCTCTCTCTCTCTCTCTCTCTCTCTCTCTCTCTCTCTCTCTGGAATGGAGGTCGACGGGCTAAGGGAGAAGAAGGGGACCAACGGCAGCAAGGGGGGCCACTTGGTCTCTTCCTCATCTCTTTGGTCCCCTTGATTAGTCCACCTTGGCAGCTGGCCTCCTCAGCTCAATTTCCAGCCACCAACTTCCTTCTAGAAGCCTATGAAAGGTCCAAAGGTTGGGTCCAAGGGGGGCATACGAATTTGTACCATTTTGGCTCAATTTGGACTTCAATCCTCTCTTGAATCAATCCAATTTAGCTTCTAAAAATTCCAATACCGAGTCCTCGATTAAATTGGTATTTTCCATCACCAATTGAACCTACTTGCATCCCAATTGCAAAATCAAAAACGGTCATCTGCATTTTCCAGTCGAAAACGACCCTATCTCGACATTTCGCCAAAAATATTGGTTTGCAAAAAAAAACTTCGGAGACTGAGTCAACATTTCTAAAATGCCTTGTGATATGACAGAACTTTCAATTTCTGAAATCGGATACAAATTCGCGATTAATTTCAATCTAGCGCTATTTTAGCGTAACCTAGGTTACCGGGTAGCTTTCGGAAGTTTTTAGTACAAATGATTCGTGGTCAATTTTTTTTCGAGCCACAATAAACCTCTTTGGCACATTGGCGACTCTCGGTGGTTGTGAAAATCTCGAAATTTCAATTACGAGACACGGGGTACTGTTGACAACTAAATTTTGGCAACTCACTTATTCATTAAAAAATTAGGATTAATTTTAACCCCTAAAAAATATACATTAGTTAATTAATTAATTGCATAGCATATAGATTTAGGTGCATTTGCATTTTTTTGCATTTATTGGACCGGTGGCGGATGGGTTTGAATTAGTGGTTTTGAGCATTAAATTAACAAGCCGAATTAAGCCCACAAAGAGAGCAAATTGGCCCAAGCCCCTATTTGAAAATATCCTATTGCAATTTTTGAAAAATCAATAGAGAATATTCACTTTTGCAAAGGAAATCAAGAAGAGGTGTGGAAAATAAAAAAGTGATATTATGTGCGGAAAAGAAATCTTTGTGGATGTTAATTTGAAAAGAAAATTAAAACCTTAATTTTTGGCCTATAAAAAGGTTACTCGTGTAGGATTTCGGAGATGGGCCACACGTTGAATACAGGGCCGCACAATTCGATGGAGGGCAAATTGAGAGAAGAGAGAGTCAGGGGGATCCAATAGAGAATAGAAACCGGAGTTCTTTCTGCTCTTCCACTCCCAATTCTGAGATCGTTCTATCATCGCCTCCCGAGATCCACTGGCCATCACTATTGCTAATAGCCATCCACGCAATACCTACACCCTCTCGGCCGAGCTCTTGCCTTTCACAACAGCGAAGCTCTCTCAGTTTTGCAGGATCTCGAATGAGCACCATGGAGTTTTTACCGTGCTGTGAGCCGTGACATCTCTGCCATGTCGAGCTAAGATCAATTTGGTGCCTCACCGCAACGAAATCATTCTCTGTTTTGCAGGTTCGCTATGAGACTATCTTGGCGAACGTCTGAGAATCCACCTCACCATCGGTCAGTGCTCACGTGTGGTCACCACCTCCATCGAGAAGTCCCCATAGTGAGTTGTTCCTTCCATGGCCGAGAATTACTAGACCAGCAGGCTTCGCCGAGCAGCCCGTAACGAGAATCCCATCGTCAGCCCGCATGTGACACCATCACCGCAGATTCCTCATCGACAAAGCTGCTACAGCACTGAGACCAACTTCAGGCGTAAACCGAGGTGATCATCAAGCTATCAAGGGAGTTATCAATTCTCAATAAAAATTCCACTTTTCTTTCTCTATAGTCACGTACAAGGGACACATATCATGCCCATGTGAATACCTGAAAATAAGAGAAGAAGAGTTTTCTGGTTTTCTCATGGCTTCACTTTCCTGACGTGGTTATTATATGTTTAATGCACTGCCACACATAGTCACAATCTCCTTAATCGCAGACACCACCTGGCACAAGTCCAGCCCGCTCCATTGATTTTCCCAGATTTGTTGAGTAGTTCGTTGCGACGATTTCAGTCCAATTTAGCGAGCTACCGTAACCACCGCGAAGTAGTCCCTCCTCAGCCGGATATCACCGTGAATCATCCACCATTGCGCTCGACTTTTCTTTTGTAGAATTCACTGCGAGCTCCATCATCCGACGAGTCCAAATTCAGGAATGATATTATGAAATAGGTAAAGATATTACCCAAATTTAATTTGGTAATTTCCTTACTTAATTCAATGATATTGCGATTAAATTCAAATCTTCCAATGATGCACATGATTGAAATCAGCTGTGATAATCGCAACTCGAGTAGCCTTCTAAGTTGGGAAATTTTCCCAATTTCACAACATGCATATGATTGACGGTCCGATTTCACGCTCGAAATACGACTCGCAATCACATGGAAAAATCGTCAAATCCAATCTCACGTTCGATATTCGATTCACAATTTATTTAAAAATTGGCCAACCCGATCTCATGCGCGAGATATGATTCACCAATTTATGGATATCGATCCTATCTTATCTGATTTGTTGTCATGTTGGTTGAATCACTTTTATTTTTGTAAAAGAAAAAATCCAAAAAATATTTGTGTTAGGATTAGGTTTGTTTTAGAATATTTCTTGTTTTAGGGTTATCTAGAATAGGGATTTTATTTGAATTTTTAAAAATAAAAAATCAAAAAAATGCATTCATTTAGGATGTTAGTTTTGTTTAATTTAAGTTGCATGTTTAATTATGTGACAATTTTAAATTTCGAATTTTATAAAAATAAAAATAAAAATATCATGCATATGTCATGTAGAATTAGGGCATTCTTTGCACGTCATTGCATATTAAGATAGATTGCATGTTCTTTTAGGAAAATAAAAATCATGTGCACGTCATTAGAATTAAGTCATTAGGTTAATTTAGATTGCACATTTAATTATTGCATTTCTTTAGAAATTACTTTACTTATGTCATATAGCTTATGTCACATTGCCATGCCATATCATTTCATGTTAGATTAGTAACATTGCATTGCCTATAGATTAAATTCTCATTAAATAAAGTGAAAACAAAAATTGAGTGATTGCGTGTTAATTAGAAATCATATCTAGGGTTAATGATGTGAATTATGATTTAACAACACGGATGCTTTTGTTGCTATAAGGTAAGTCCCGTAATTTATTCATTCCTTTTTTGGGTGTTAAATTGGTGGTTTGCACACCCGCATGATCGTTTCACATGTTAGGGAAATAGCTTAAAATTAATTCAAGCTGATTGCCGAACATTTTTCAAAATAAAAGAGAAAGGTACCAAAAGGGCGTTAGAGAAATCTAGCGTAATCAAGTCCCCGAACTCATGAATCTCTGGTTCGTAGGAGTAAAGTAAATCTCCCGTTACTTTACTTGGGTTTCTAATCGATCCGCCAAAAATAGATTAGTGGCAACTCCGAATTGAAAATCAATTGCATGTTAAGAACTTGAACTAAGTCGTGAATTGGTATGGGCTTGGGAGAGCCTGAGTTAAGTTAGACTTAATAGTCTATTAGCCTAATTTTAGGTGATGCACCCAAAATTTAGGTCACGACAGATACCAAAAAGACAGAAAAATCAGTCTAATGCCAGTCAAGGAGAATTTCGCAATTTAGCGGAATCACCCACGTTTAGCCACATAACTCAGTCGAACCAACCTATCTCTGATCTCTAATCAATTTTTAATTATGCCATAATGACCTTTGCAGATGAGCATGGTCGAGTAGCCAATTCTTGATCGAATTCTCAAATCTATTGCATTAAAATTCCTTAGTGACTTCCCCAAATAGTCTAGTTATCTCGAAAGTGATCAGCTCTGAGAACAGCACTATAGGCGCATCGATGAAAGGCCCGATTAATTTAATTGAAAGCATAATGAAAAATCCAGGGTGTCACATGCCTCGTTCCTTGTTTTGTTGTAAGGGTTTCCCTGTTCTCCCTTTCCTTGTATCTGCTGTGTTGGTTGCCTTTAGCCGTTGTTTAGCTTGTTTATGCTCCTGTGTAGTTTGTGGCTCCCCCCCCCGCCTTTCCTTGGTACCCTTCCACTCGCTCTGACTTGTTTGTCTTCGTGAGTGCAAGTTTTTGGTGCCGGGTTTTTGCTTTATAGCTGTATAGCTCTTTGGTTTAAAGTCAATATATCTCTTACTTTCTATAAAAAAAAAAAAGCAAACGAGCAGTACCAATGCACCTGAAATTAATCGAGCCTAGTTAGAAGCTGCACGGACAGCCACATTTTGGTATTAATTCCCCTAATAAGAAACACCTCAGGGAGTTCATTTAATACCCAGTAAACGCAATTTTCTCCACAGCAGTGGATAGAACCATGAAAAATGTCCTAAACGATTAGGCAGCTCCAATTTTTATATAAAGAAATATAGCAACTATCTTCAGCTGTAGATTGCACAAGGACTTGGGTGGGTAAAACAGTAAAAGTAAAATCCTGTGTGAATTCTGCTTAAGAGTAAAATGTCCTGGAATGGTGCACATCTCCCCTTACATAGAAAGAGCCAATACTCAATAATGTCCCCCGAGTTTCATCTTTCTACTCATCATCTGCTTAACTCATTGTTCCTCTATAAACCTAATTATGGATAATACCATTGTGAATACAATTGCCACACAAGAAACATTGTCCTCAGGAATCTGATGTCTTGTATATTCTCTATACGTGTAAGCCAATTTGTAACTTGATAAATTTACGGGCTGGCTGCAGCAATATCAAATTAGAATATTGCTAAGAGACTCGGCAAAATTTCCCAGGTTTCTTCTCATTCTCCTCTTCTGCCCATTTTTCAAGTTTCTTTGCCTGGCGGATGATTTTTCCGCGTTTGGTCAATCTTCCACCATAGATTATATTAATTTTTCTTCTCTAGATTTTCTACCTTGGCTGATGCCTGCCCCCTTTGCCTGCATCCTACTATGCTTGACATTTTAGCTATTTGAAGTCAAAGAACCATATTTAGATAAATGTAAATCGTCTGCAATCTGCATCTTCATTTTCATATTCTATATTTATTGTCACTATCACCATAACCCCTAAAGCTAATGTGTCCTGAGGATGCATCATCATGTTTCATGCTCCATTTGTTTAAGTTTTTCCAGTCATTCAACTTAACATCTGCTGAAAAGCAGCCTTTTTAGCAGTAAAAAACCGATATTTCTCTAATATGACGTATAAAAGACCAATCATGTTGCCCTCCGGTACATTTCTTCAGAAAATGGATATGTGAGCATCTGTTAGTTTAGCCTATCCTCAGGGAGTTATGTCCCTGTTGCTCCAGGTGAATCCTTAACAATGTACTCCTGCATTTGTTCCTTTACTTCTCCACAAAAATTGACATACACAACTTGATGTCTTAATGTCTTAGCAGCATTTTTGTAGATAAGACTTTTCATTTAAGTCATAATGCAACTCGATTCCTTAGTAAATGGCATCTGGTGCCGAGTTGCTCCCTTTGTGTCACGCTTTGATGTATGTCTTCATTTACTATTCACATCAGCTGCTGAAAAAAGGATAAGTACAAAACACAAACAACAATACAATCATGACAAAAGCCAAAGATGAGATTATCTTACCTTTTAGATCATAACATCATTAGCATCCATACCTTATGGGCCAAAAAAAGTGCATCCGTATCTTACTGGCCAAAAAAAAATGCACCAATATTTTTCAAATATCTTCACCAATTTAACTTGGCAAAAACTTTACAAATATGATGCTTGTGAGTACAACATCAAATTATTTGCTGCCTCCTGTGTTCTTTTGCACGGTCCCACATTTTTTTTTATATGATTCTGAAGGATTACAATTGATGGACATCTGCTTTGAATTGTTCAATGTTATTGGTGCCCTGGAGCTTTTGACCAGATCACGGAGGTTCTGTCCTGATCAGAGGTGCCGCCTTTCACGAATGAAAACTAAGTTGATCAAATCTTGTATTGAGGAAATCTGCAATTTGCAGCAATCTATGTGCACCGGCGTGATGCATTTCAATTTAGTCAATCAATGATCTCTGCCCCTTGATAGGGATTAGACTGATTCGAAACAAACCTTGATCTTGCAGACTCAACGTTTTGCCTTAGCCTTTGACGCTCCTTCCTAGCAATACTTACCTACAATTCTTCCATGTGGAACCAATAGTCTCAGCGAGAGGAAAGTCCAACCTACAAGTCATATATGTATGTTCTATGGACCTTTTCCTGGAGAAGCAAATATAGTAACTGCAATGGGACTCATTTATTATTCAATAAAGGTTGATTAACGTGCAACAAAGCAATAAAACAATGTCCACCGTAGAAAGAGTCCGGCCAAAATCTTGAGGTTGATTTAAGGAGACACGCTTAAAAGTTTGAATATGAGCAATGGATGGGCTATAAATACCCAATCCTTTTTGAAGAAAACACAACCAACAACTTTAGAAATTCTCATTATCTCCCCATTCTCAAAAAAATCAGCTTTATCCTTAAAAAGCTTTTCGTGCGTCTCTCTCCCATTGCTAGCTCTGCGCTTCTTTGACTAGATAGCCTCATTTAGTGTAATGGAAGAAACCAGCGTACCCCTTCAACCTCCAGCTTATGGAAACTTTATCACGATTCTCAGCATTGATGGTGGAGGAATAAGAGGGATTGTTCCAGCTACTATTCTAAGTTTCCTAGAGTCGGAACTTCAGGTACTGAACTAATGCTAATGCTGCATGCATGGTTGGCATCTGTTTTGCATATAATTAATTGCCGATGTGCCTGAATCTATTTTGTAGAAGCTGGATGGTAAAGATGCAAGACTTGCGGATTATTTCGACGTGATAGCAGGAACAAGCACAGCGGGTCTTCTGACTGCCATGTTGACCAGCCCTAATGAAAAGAATCGACCCATGTTCGCTGCCAAAGACATCAAGGACTTCTACCTTCAAGATGGCCCTAAAATCTTTCCTCAGGACAGGTTTAAATTCAGTTTCTTGACTTTTCCTCATCATCATGTCAGAAGCTTCAATGAATGATTAGTATTTCCTCAGTGCTTGAGATTCTAACTTGTCCTGTCGATGCTTAACACAAATGTGCTGCAGTTGTCCCCTTGCTCCCATTGCAAAGATGATGAAGACTCTAACAGGACCAAAGTATGATGGTAACTACCTTCATAGCCTCGTAAGGGAAAAGCTAGGGGACATAAGGTTGCACCAGACGTTAACCCATGTTGTGATCCCAACGTTTGACATCAAGCGTCTCCAGCCAACCATCTTTTCCACCTTCCAGGTGTGCATCCTGGCCCCGCATTATGACACACTCCCTCACCAATTATATATACTTGATCGCCTTTTTGTCTATTCGAATTTTTTGGTATCATTTAAAATATATGCAAGTCGTGTATCGTTTGTTTTGGACAGGTGAAGAACAAACCATCCATAGATGCGTTGCTCTCTGATATATGCATTGCTACTTCGGCTGCACCGACTTATTTTCCTGCCCACTATTTCAAAACTGAAGATCACTCAGGAGCAGTGAGAGAGTTCAATCTGATAGATGGTGGGGTGGCTGCAAATAATCCGGTCAGTACAAAAAAAGAAAGAAACTCCACTATGATGATAAATAAATGGTGCAGGCAGCAACTTGCAGGTTAATATGTACTCCAACTAAAACTTATTGTTATTGCAATGGATGATATGCAGACTTTAGTTGCTATCAGTGAAGTGACGCAAGAGATAATCAAGGGAAGGCCAGACTTTTTCCCCATAAAGCCGATGGACTATGAGCGTTTTCTGGTGATATCCTTGGGAACGGGTTCGGCAAAATCTGAAGAGCGGTATGATGCACATGAAGCAGCAAAGTGGGGGATCATCGGTTGGTTAACAAGTGGAGGGTCCACGCCTCTAGTTAATGTTGTCTTCCAAGCAACTGCAGATATGGTTGATCTCCATCTCTCTGTTGTTTTCCAGGCTCTTCATTCTGGAAAGAGTTATCTCCGCATCCAGGTGCCTATCAACAATAGAATATATAAGGAATACGTATGCAGAAACGCTTATGTGCATATATTTATCCGCTTATTGTACTTTTGCCTATTTACATATGATGTTGTATAAAATTCAATAATTTTTGCAGGATGATAAGTTGAGTGGGCTCACATCTTCCATGGACGTAGCCACAAAGAAGAACATGAATGATCTGGTCAAAGTAGGCGAAGGACTATTGAAGAAGCCGGTGTCTAGGGTTAATCTGGACACCGGAATCTTTGAGCCACTGAATCAAGAGACTAACGAAGAAGCTCTCAAAAGGTTTGCAAAGCTACTTTCTGAAGAGAAGAGGCTTCGCCATGCTCGGTCTCCCCACGGACGTGCTCACTTTGCCAGTCCTCCCACTTCATCAACTGCATGATCTATACGTCTCTAGCTTTCTAAGTTCTGATAGCACCGAACTCATACAACAGCTTATACGAGTCAAAGTTAGGACATAATCGATCAGGCTTCATTATTCTTTATTCTTCTTTTGCACTTCAATAAGAATCCGAACGGGATTGTGTGGCAGTCAAATTAAGATACCCTTTAGATTCTTTTCTTGCCATAGATGTTTTGATGATGCTATTTTGCATGGTTGAATAGAGGTCGTCCCTGCATGACGGCCAGTCAAGTCAGCAATACTTATCCCGTTTTTATTTATTTTGAAATCATCCATGTAATGGAACGAAGACTTTGAAGTTGTGCTGTTTCTTTCTGGTCTCCCTCAAGTTGATTGTGGTTCTATTGATTAATTTAACGTAATTCGCATAGAGACAATCTCATTCTGCTAAATGAATCTTCGATGCTTGGTTTTTTTCTTTTTTTTGCCAACAATACACGTTTCTTTCTTTCCTTACTCAAGAGATATGCATAAAGATGATTGATCCACAACGCATCGGAAGAGCTCATAAATTAGTATCAATTATATATATGGTGACTAATAAAAAATATAAATAATAAAGAAACCGGAAACCCTAAAATAAAATATCATGTAACATTTTCCTATATCCAATATACCAGTTACCCTTGCAAAAAAAAATCACTAACGAAACTCCTCGTTCATCTAATTAGCATTTAAATTATCATACTCTCATGGGCACCCCTAAATTAAATATTACGACACCAAAACAAATAATGTGGGAAATTGTAGGTGTATGTGTTTCAACAAATCGGCCTTATTTAATTCCCAACAAAAACAAGTCACGTCACTTTTCAAGCCGATTTTAATAACTAATCCTGGTATGCCTAGTACTATCCACGAAACTTAATGTGTTTGTGCATCCAATCCCCTATGAATCAATTCAATTTGCAATATGTGGTTCATTATTTCTTTAATTTCCATCGGTTGAAGGGTAATTTGTTAGAAAAAAAAAATTAAGAAGACTATATTATACATGATGTGATGGATGGTGTCAATTATAGTGCATGAAGTGTGTGGGAACTTGGGTTTTCTAATTAGACCTATTATGGATCATTATTTCTTGATAAGTGGTTGACATGGTCTAGCAAACTGTTAAACTTACATTGTAAAATCTCATTGCCATCGTTTGACATAGTTCATAGTCACAACCAACCATAAAGATGGGTATTCCATTAATTTCTTGCACTTTCCTCTTACATTTCTTTTTTTATAGTACTATTCGACAAGCCAGCTTGAAAATTGATCGAAAAGATACCATAAAAGATTGATAAATTTAGAATGTTGGACACCCAAAGTGTCAAAACTTGGTACAGGAGGATACTTAAGTACTAAAAGTTTGGAAAAGTACACTTAAGTGCCAAAATCAAACAAAATGGATTCGCTAAATATCAACGGTGAGAAAATATGGCCAAATTGCATCCGTGGCATTTTCCGGCGATATACTTTATTGAGATGGCAATTAAAAAAAAAAAAAACAGGTGGACCAGCTAAACGATGTTGCCCTATCCATGCTAGCTTGGCAAGACTAAATGACAAGATTTTTCTTTGGTGCTAAATGACATTGTTTAGCTTATTTTCCTCAAAGACTTCATTGTCTCTCGATTGACCGTCTCTCGTGCTTGAGTCTCATGCTCTTCTCTGTCGCCATCCACAATCGCCGTTCATGCTTATTGAGGGTCGAACATTGCTCGCTATTTTCACTCACTCGAGTTTGTCCTCTTTTTCCCTTGCAATGTGAAATTTGGGCTTGGTTATTAGGGCTCTAATGGGAAATTTGGGGCTCAGCTGGGAAATGTAGGGCTCAAATGGTACTATGATATGAAATTTAGGGTCAGATGTGGTGCTAGAGCAATTAAAGGGTTCAAATTGGCAATTTAGGATTTGGCCTCAAAATGTAGGGCTTGGCCACGGAAAAATGAGGGCTCGTATGCTCCTATGATGTGTGATTTAAGGCTTGAATCTGGTATTGTGGTGTGCAAGGGCGATTTTTAGGACTCGGATGTGATATTGTGATGTGTGAGGGCCATTTTTGGGCTCGGAATGGTTGTCATGGGGACCTCTAGTCATTTTTTTAATCGAAATGTTGAAATGGATGTCATGACCTATGCTTGTCTTGGGGACCTTTGTTTATTAGTAAATATTTTAACAAATTCTTGTAATTGAAGTGACTATCGTGGGGCCATCTTGTCATTTCCTTCAACTAAACTAAATGCAATTGTCTATTGTCGTTGTGGATGTGGTTTCCAAAGTTAATTGTTTCCTTTTTTTTCCTTGATTGTAGATTTGGCTTATGATAAGGATTACGTTACTATCATTATTTGCTACGGTGGGAACTTTGCGATTGAAAATGAGAAGTGGGAGTATGAGGGAGAAATGAGGGCACTATCTTTGTCGATATATATATATATATATATATATATATATATATATATATATATATAAGGCATTTTATATTAGATTTGTTAGGAATATAGTGAAATATTTGGCATGCAAAGTACAAAAGTTGTTATATTGTGTTCTTGAGAAGGGCTTAAGAGATGATTCGAGAAGCTTAAAAGATTATAATAGTTTTAGGGATATCCTGGACCATTGTCTTCATGGCCAAGAAGTGAAAGTATATGTTGAGTACAATAGTGATTCTAAGGAAAAAAATGATGATAGAGAGAGCACCCAAATAGAAGAAAGGGATGATGGTATTCAAATTAGTACCGAGGTTAAGGATGAAGAACGGTAGAGTAGACAAGATGGGGAGGAGAGAGACACAGATGCAATTCAGCAAAGTGCTAATAACCTAGGTGATGTCACAATTATCAGATTAGATTAGGAAGTAGCTGAATCTAGTGATGATGATGATGAAGGGTTATCTTTTGAAAATTTCTTAAGTGATGACAACGACAGGAAGGCGTTTGCATAATCAAGGAAAAAGTAAAGGGAGTTTTTGTTAAATAAGTCTGTACCTTTACAAGTAATTAAGGAAGTTCCAAACAAGGTCGAAGGAGTTGCAGATGCTGATGTTGCTGGTGATGAGACTGATTATGAAGAAAGCGTCGAGAATATTACTTTTCGAGATGAGCTTGAAGAAAATCAATAAGCTAAGCCTAGAAGGAAAAGTAAGTTTCTTTTCCATGATCCATCTATTGCCTCTCGGAAGTCTCCTTCCTATGATCCATCTGTTGCCTCTCCTACTTTGTTAGTGGGTATGAAATTCTAAGATTCGAATCAATTTAGGGAAGTTATACTAAAGAACTCCATTGTTGTATAAAGGAATATTAACTTTTTGAAACACTAAGGCATGAGAGTTAGGTGTTCACAACAAAATTATCCATAGAAATCCACGGTGCATGAGAAATGGGCCCTTATAGATTAGAGTTTTCCAAAAGCAACATGCTTGCTTCATTAATTTTGAAAACAAAATGGCAATAAGTGTATAGTTGTCCAAGCATTTCTTCGATTTGATTAAGCTAATGCCCAAGGTAAACAATATTGAACTCAAGTAGCTGGTAAAGGAGCGTGTAGACACCAATGTGTCCAGGAATCAGTGTAAAAGAATGAAGCAAAAGGTGATAGGATACTCATTGGTTAGTACAGTAAAAAATATGGGCAAGTGTGGGATTATACTTGGGAATGTAATTTTCAAAACTCTTCAATTAGAGTGTATGTAAAAGTTGTAGAGAGGCTACTTCTTGATAGTGGGAGCAAGTTCGATATAGCTCTATGTGTGCTTCAATGCATGCAAACATGGATTTTTTATTTGGTTGTAGAAGGATTATAGGATTGAATGGTTGTTTCTCGAAGGGCTTATGTAAGGCAGAATTGCTGGCCGTAATTGGAAGAAATGTGAATAAACAAATGTTTCCATTGGCTTTGGCAATTGTGAAGATAGAGAACAAGGATAATGGATCATGGTTCTTGAAAAATTTCAAGCTAACCTAGAGATAATAAATAGGAAAGGGTGGGCGTTCATGAGCAACCAACAAAAAGTAATGTCATGGTTAAGTTTTTGCTTTTCATATCAACAATATGTTCTTTGCTTACATTTCTTGATTTAAATTATTGCAGGAACTGGTTCCGGCATTAGCCAATTTGATGTCCTATGTTGAATATTGAATGTGTGCATGGCATATATATGCAAATTGGACAAAGACCTAGAAAGGGGATAAGCTACAGTTTCAATTTTGGCAGCTAGTAAAGAATACAAACATGGCTAATTTAGGATGGCCAAAGAAGAATTGCTTGAGTTAATAAAGGAAGGCTCTATTGCATTATTTCAAATGGAACTGAAGCATTGGTGTAGGGCCTTCTTTAGCAAGGAATTCAAGTGCGATAACATCGATAACAACATTTACAAAGCATTTAATGGAAAAATAATAAATGCTGGATGCAAACCAATCATGTCAATAATTAATCTAATATCCTCGATCCTGACCCCGTGAGGTTCGGCCATAAGGCCCTAAAAGGATCAATCATGGGCCATTGGCCATGGATCGATCGATTCGATCGCCAAAAAATCACGGATCAGTCATAACCGACCAATCGACCGGTCATGAATTGGTTGAGGTGTTGGCCATGAATTTCTACCGACCATACCAATAAAATAGGATCACCGGCTCATAAGATGACCTTTTGATCATGAGAATTGGTCACAAGATGATTTTGGATCGATGGATGGTCATGGGTCAATTCGACCGGTCATAGTTTTTGGTCGAGGGTGATTATGCCCGGATATGTATTGTTACATGGACAATCTGAATTGACCAAATATAATTTCCTTCTGACCAAAAATGCATCATTCCATGTTTAATTTTTAGTGATCAGAAGGGAATCTCGAATTGGTGATGTCCGATTATGGATTGGTAACACACTAACCATAAACCCTATTGGTGGATCGGGTGTTGATCAGAATGAGCCTAGGTATAGACCTGGCTATTCCGTCAATTATTCTAAGGTCCATGAGTGCATTGGCTTTATGCTAGGTCATGGGTAGCCTTAAAATAGGTCTCGAATCAATTAAAGAACAATCGACCATATTGGTTGACCGACCGTCCAAAAAAATGGTTTGGGCGAATATGAGAAGCAAGGGCCGAATCTCGAGTATACGTGATTTGGTTTTTTGAGGTGCACTTAATAATCCATTCTCCAGCCTGGAACCAACTTGGATGATAGAATTCTCTAGACCGCCTTCTTGATGAATAAAAGGACAAAATTTAAGAAAATTCTAGGACTCCCTCATTTAATGAGAACGATGACTCACCACTTTAGATAGATATTTCTAGATTTGTTAATGATTACCAAAGATTTGCCTCAGGAATTAAGTAAGGGACTCTTTGTGACATCCTGATTTTCAACCCTACTTTCAACGAAATGAAATGGACTTTTCATCGACGCACCTATGGCATTTTTCTCTGAGTTGGCCACTTACGAAATAACTAGTCTATCGGTGAAGCCATTGAGGAATATAAACGCAACTAACTTGAGAAATCGACTACTCGACCGTGCTAATCTACAAGGGTCGATACGGCACCGTTAAAATCGATCAAAGATTGCAGATAGGTCGATTCGACAGAGGCATGTAATTAAATGGTGAGTGATTCCACCTGATTGCAAAATTCTTGTTGAACGGCACTAAACCGATTTTTTTGTCGATTCTGTACCCTATGCCCGTAATTGAAATCTTGAGATTTTCACAACAACTGAGAATCGCCAATGAGGCGAAAATGCACAATGTGGATTGAAAATAATTGACCACGAGTCAAATGCGCTAAAATTCTTAAAAGCTACCTAGTAGGTTAGGTCATGCTAAAATTGCGTCTAGTTGAAATTAACCATGAAATTGAACCCAGTTTCAGGAATCGAAAGTTGTGGTGTGTCACAATTTATTTTTTAGATGTCGACTCATCCTTTGAAGAATTTTCGGCGAGTCTGGATTTTCAGCGAAAAATCAAAATTGGGCAATTTTGAACTAGAAATTCGGATAGGCTAAATTGGGTGCATTTTTTACCTTCAAGTTGGATCATTTGGCAAGGGAAATTGTGGGATTTAGTGTGGGCTTACTCCTCAGCAATTTGGCCATGATTTGAAGGCTAATTGGAGTGAAATTGAAGGGACTTGAAGTAAGGAATTGTGAAATTCGTAGGCCATGGGGGGTTGCAACATTTGGACCCCAAAGCTTGGCTTGTTGAGGAAGATTTGGAGGGAAAATGGCTGCAAGATGAGGTTGAGGGCTGGTAGGGCCTTGCACTTGAGTTTTTGCATATTTTCCATTGACTTGTGAGGCTTCTTGTTCCCCTTTTAGCTGTAGCCACTCTATCTTCTTCTTCTTCTTCAGCATTTATTCTCCATTGTTGTTGAATCAAAACTAGAGAAACCAGCCCAGGCCAGCCACCTCCCACTAAAGCCAATAGTAGCCCCTCACCACCACCTACATCGCCTACAAGCCGCCCATCGCCAGTGTTGCCGTCTAACAACCCACGCGACTCTAGCCCACTTGGCCGTCTCCTGAGCCGTGCCTGCTCGCATTCGTCGTCCAAGCCATCAACCAGGCCTTTGTCCCCCACTCCAACTAGTCCCCGTCGCCCCTAGCTTCGCTTGGCTGTCCTTCACCCTCCTTCTCCTCGCATTGTGCCCCAAGCCAGCCGCCTCAACCTTAGATAGAAGCAAAGCCGTGGCAAACCATGAGGTTTGCCGGGCTTTTTTAGGCCCTTCCGGACCTCCTCGAGTGTTGTCATAGGCCCGAGTTTTGCTCACCTTCATATCGCCGTTGCCGTGAACTCATCGGCTCGTTAAAACCAATGAGTTTACTCTCTAAACCTTAATTAGGAGGTTAATTATGCTTAGGGGAGGTTTCGGTTAGGCTAAGTGAGATTAGTGTATTTAGTTAACTTGTTTAGTTAATTAGATTAATTAGATAAGTTATTAGGTGGTTAGTTAGTTCAATTACATAGTTTAGTTATATTATATGTAGCTAGGTTGGTTAGATTAATGTAATTAGTCCAAATAGGTGGTTAGATTAGTGTATATAGCTTAATTAGTAATTTATTCAATTATTTTGCATTTATTTAATTATTTTGGTAATTTATTTAATTATTTATTATTTTCCGAAAATTATACCAGGATAGCCGGTTGTTAGAATTTCATGCTGATCGTCGTGGTGTGCTTGATTTATGCAATTGAGTGCTACTTTGTGCAATTTGATGCTGAGTGTTAATTTTTGAATTATTTTCCAAAAATGTGGAATTTTGGTATTTAATCAGAAAAATACCGAGTGTAGATTTTTGATGCCAAAAATGTTTTTAGTACTATATAAAATCGTGGGATTTTAAAATTAAAGGATATCACGCTTTATGGTCCGATTTGACCGTGTGTCCACACACACCTATTTTACCGGGTGTTTTTAATATGAAGAAAATAGGTCAAGCACATTATTAAAATTGAGGCATTTGAGTGCAAGGCATGATATCATTGGCCGAGGTTGGTTGTGCATGTGATCACTATGAGAATCTGTCACCGATGAAGGTCCAGTGGACGATGCTCTTACACGTCAACGGATGTCGGATCGCGGAAGAGGCTAGGCCGATGCTCATTCGGGAATGCCGTCTAGAGGCAGATGTTGCCGTGCTCGATGGGGCGAGATGATGCCCTGTTATGTCGGAATACTGCCGAATGTTGAGTAGGCCGTGCCAATGGAGACGTAATTAATTGGAACGCTTGTCTAAGTGAAATATGACCGCGCTTGATTATGAGACGAAATTGTGTGGCACGGAATGAGACATGTCATAACGATTTGGCCATATAATCAGGACCCCTGTAATTGATTGATTTGAAAGTGAGGTGTTTCAATTAGTGATTGCATCTACTGCATATACATGTGTTATATGAACTGGACTAACATGCAGGAAAGTGCTGAGATGAGGTAAGTCTTCTATGATGTGTGTATAGACTACCTCTAGGTATATTACCTTCTTAATCAGGGTTTAGGACGTGAATTCGCTGAGACATTGTCTCATCCCGCCGTGGCTTAACTTTTTACAGGTCCCTAGATGGAAGTTCGTCAAGTTTGTTTTGGGCAGTCACGAGGATATAGCGAGCACATACCGTCTTCCCTGTCCCCAGGAATCCCTAGACCCGTGAGCTCATCATGATCATGATCTTGGTCAATGAGGGCTTACCACAGTTGGTACCTCATCGATTCAAGGCGTGGTTTCGTCATGAGCTCATCATGATCATGATCTTGCTGAATGGGAAGGTCCCGTGGATGGTTTCGATGGACCCGCCGTCGAGGGTGAGGGTGAGGTGGTACTCGACCCTATCGTAGATGCCGATATTATAGCTAATATCGCGGAGAACCATTTGCCTAAGAATGAGTAGGAGCCTGAAGTTGACGAGGTAGTTGATCCATTAAACATCGACATCCCTGACAGTGTCATGATCGACCTGAATCCCAAGTAGATAGGGTCTATGGTAGGGTTAGCTAGGTAGTCCTTTTTGGGGCTTTGACTTTTGTATATAACTTGCAGGCTAACTTGATTTGTTTATAAACGTGTGTTTGTGTTATCCGATTGTCTTGCTTTCCTATCCCATGTTTGAGTATTGTCTGGAAATTTTTTATTGCGCTTATGTATGTGCATGAATCGTTTGGGTCGGCGACGCGTCCTGGGAACGTCGCAATTTAGTTGACCACCAAGGTATGTATGCGTGCTCGAAGTTCATGGTGTGACACTCTTGGACAAATGGACTAACCAAGAGATGACATATATGAGATTCTAGAACACCTCATTAAATGCAAGGATGAGTCATCCCACCTAGGTGTCCATCCAAAGATTTGGTAATGATGGCTTTAGATTTGCTTTGGAGAAAAAGTTGGTGACTCATAAGCTTAGGTGTCCACGAAAGGTATAATCATTATTACCATAAGATTTTCCTTAGAGAACTTGGCCAAATCATGATGGCATTATATAAATGGTCCAATATGAATGAAACAAGTAAGCCTCCAATCATTACACTAGGCCATTAGATGTCCCAACTTTTAAAATAGACTTGACCCCTTGCAACTTAGGCTTGCCACCTAAGTATTCTAACGGAGCACTTGGAAACTTAAGATTGGACTGCTTAGCTTAGTAATGATGGCACCAAGGGACTATAAATAGGAGCCCTTCTTCATTTTCCTCACCTTGTCATCCATTTCCTCCTTCTTCTCCTTTCTCTCAGCCTTGCATCCTCAATCCATCAAGCTATATAAGTTGGTCTTCGAGGTTTGCTAAGATAAGTAAGATCCCTATATCTCCTCTAGGGCGGTAGTCTCCATTATCGAGTCTAGTTAGGTGCTTACCTGTCAAGCCGTGGATAGGATATTGGATCTTTTATATGGTTTTGCTCATGGTTGTACTTGAACGTGTGCTTGAGTTGTTCACGCCCCGAAATGAGGCCAAGGTTTGTTTGAGTTGAGTTCATCGCAAGACAAAGTCACCCAAGCCATAAAGCATTGGTTTCAGCATTAATAGGACATCAGATCCAAGTCTCACTTGGTGTGGGAATCGCCCAAGGCCGCAAGATCCTAAGTCGATATTGAGGCATGTCAATCTTATGCTTTGACTAGTACGGGGATCACCCAAACTCACGAGGTTTTGGTAAGGCACCAAGCATGCGGATTTCCATAGTCCAAATGGACGCGAAGACTCTGTGCTTGGCGTTGAATCAAACCGCGAGCCGAGGGTCATTCTCAATACATGTGTATTCACAGCGGGTTGGAGCCAAGGTTCGTCTAGCTTAGGATCTTCACCTAAGCGAGGTGTATCCAAGCCTCGAGGTTTTGGATCAACATTGAGGCGTGTCATTTCCGAGCCTTGTTTAGTGCGAGGATCAACACTAAGTGATTGGTTCAAATTGCGAACCAAGGATCATCTCCTGACATGTTTATTAGTTTAGTGCGAGGACTTATGGTACACACAAACGAATGAGCACGCCTCCGGGCCATGCATGTGTTGGCTAAGAGAAAAGATAAGAATCGACTTGTGTGAATACTTGTGTGTGTGCACTTAAAGAGGAAAAGCATCTATCGTCACATAGCATTGGCGGCGATGCCTCGTTTATTGAACGAGATGCCCTGGTTGAGTTAGGAACCCCTAAAAGTATGAGAAGCTCCTGAGAGTATGGGATGCCTGGCCTAAGGCCAGATGCTCAGCCCGCAGCTAGAAGCCTTGAAAGTATGGGAAGAATCGTTTACACGATTGATGAACTTATTTAATATGTTACTATGTGATGTTGATGAGCTTGTTTGGTGAAATAGCTTAATTGATCTGCCGTCGACATTGTTTGCAAGTGTTGTACTTGCTAGGTTTTGATGATGAGATGCTTTCCTAGTAGAGAACTAAGAATTTTACTTACTGAGTTTCCTCAAAACTCACACCCCTCACCTTTCAGTCTTGTAGGCATGGAAGTCTCTCATCAATTTTAGGAGCTGCAGTCACGCTAGAGGAGATAGGATTTCCCTTGGCTTATGTGGAAAACTTGTACTATGATGTAAAAAGAAAAGAGAGCTTGTAGAGAAAGGGCTTTTAAAAGCACCGTTATGATATAAATTAATGCGTTCAGTTTGATGTACATCCTAGTCTTCCAACCGTTGTTTGTCCGGGGAGTTGTTCGTTCAGGTTTCTACATGTGCATGATAAAAAGAAAAAAGAATCGGCACGGCGACGAGCCTAGGATGTCGCGAAAAATAACCTTTGCTGCTCGTGACCCTGAGGATGAAGTTAGGGTCATGACAATTAAAGATATATGAGTTATGGTCATGACATAGCTACACAAACAAAGAGATGATTCTACAAAGTGGACTAGGCAATGTGGTCTCGGGATTACCAAGAAATTGGATGAGAATTTGGCTATAAGAAGGTACTTTGTTATCCCATTTGAAATGAAAATGAATGATATAAGATAATGAAGGGTTCTGATAAATGTGTTGTCTATCTAGGTAGGAGAAGTGTTCATGTAAAGCATGACAACTAAGTGGAATTGAGCACACGTGTCATATGTACCATCCAGTTGAAAGGCCACAATGCAAAAAATTACTTTGATGATTGGTACAACAAAAGGAAATATCTTACTTTGTACCAATTTATGATGCAGCTAATCAAAAGTAACAAGTTTTGGGAGCTAACAAATCATGAAGTACCTCAATCTTTGTCATTGAAGAAGAAAATGAGAAGGCCAAAACGAAGATGAAGAATGGCATAGAGGGAGGTCTCGATTTAGCAAAGGATGAGTAAGACAGGTGCAAAGATTATGTGCTCTAATTACCATGTAGAGAGGCACAATACTAAAGGTTGTTGATTGAGGAAGTAGCAAAAACAGTTAAGTGAGAAGCTAGCCGAAAAGCTTAGTGAAGGGATAGCTAGAAGGCTAGCTAAAGGCCAAATAAAAGGGCCAAGTGAGTAGATTGTTCTTCAATCAACGATAAGAAATCCGATGAGTTATGACATTTGTGTTTATGTTGTTTTTTGGTTTATTACATATTTGTACATAACCTCAATTGTCTTGTATTTAATATCTTTATCAAGTGACAAGAATGACACCTGAAGGATTAGCCAAAGCTTGTCACAAACCCAACTCCATCCTAGCGTCTTTAGCGGCAAGAGTTATTTTCGCGACATCCTAGGCTTGTCACTGTCCCTATTCTTTTATTTCATTATCATGCACATGCAGAGACGTGAATAAACAAATCTCCGAACAAATAAAAGTTAGAAGATTGGGACATACATCACACATAACACATTAGTTTATATTATAATAGTATTTTTACAAGCCCTTTCTCTATGGGCTCTCTTATCTTTTTACATCACACCACAAGCTTCCATATAGGCCAGGGGAAATTCCTATCTCCTCTAGCATGACTATAGCTCCCAAAACTTGCTTGAGACTTTCATGCCTACAAGACTAAAAGTGAGGAGGGAGTGAGTCTTGGGAATTTAGTAAGTAAAATTCCTAGTTCCCCTAATCCTCTAGTAATAAAGCATCTTATCATTAAAGCCTAGCAAGTACAATACTCGCAAACAAAATCAATGACAAATCAATAACAAATTACTTACCACGCCTTGACTCAACACATAATGTCCATGTATGATACCTTCGGCTTAATAGTGAACACATCAATATATCATGCTTATGCATAACCGGCACTCATGCAGATTCATTTATCGTCATCCTAGCTCGACTAGGCTCTCCCCACTTAATCGAGGCTTCCAGCTTCTTGCTAAGCTTTCTGTCTCAATCAGGGCATCTCAGCTCAACTGTGGCTTCTCAGGGCTCGTTTCTTGAGGCTTTCGAGTTCAAGACCTAGGCATTCTAGCTCAACCAAAGTATCCTAACTCAATTGAGGCATCATGTTCAATGAATAAAGCATCGCCGCCAATGCTATGTGGCGATGGGCACTTTTTCTTTTTTAAGTGCACACATATATGCATCATATAAGCTAATTCTTATCTTTTCTCTTAGCCAACAAATATATGGCCTGAAAGCATGCTCATCCATTCGTGTGTGCCATGAGTTCTCACACTACACTGATAAACTAGTCAGGAACAAACATTGGTTTGTGACTTGCACCAATCATTTAGCGCCAATTCTCGAACCGGACAAAGCTAAAAAAACGGCATGCCTTAATGTTGATCTAGGACCTTAAGGCTTGGATACATCTTGCTTTAGTGAAAATCCTAAGCTTGACAGACTTCGATTCCGACCCAATGTGAATACACTTATGCCATGAATGACCCTTAGCTTGTGGTTTGGTTCAATGCCAAGCTTAAAGTCCCTACATCAATTTGAACTATAGAATCGACATGCTTTGGTGCCTTACTAAGATCTCATGGATTTAGGCAATTCCTATACTGATCAAGGTATAGAATCGACATGCCTCAATGTGGATTTAGGACTTCGCAGTCTTGGGCAATCCTTGCACCACACCAAACTTGGACACGACACCTTTTTTATGCCGAACCAAGGCCTTATGGCTTGGGCGACTTTGTTTTGCGATGAACTTAACGTGAACAAACCTTAGTTTCATTCTAGACGTAAATGACTCAAGCACATGACCATGTACAATTGCAAACAAAATCAAACAAAATATATCTTATACCATCCATGGCTTAATGAGTGAGCACTTATCTAGCCTCAACAATGGGATCTACCTTCTTAAAGGAGAAAAATGAATCTTACTTACCTTGGCAAACCTCAAGAACTAGCTTGGATAGCTTGATAAATTGGTGGTGTGAGGCCAAGAGAAAGGAAGAGAAGGAGGAGGGTAGGTGTGAATGGCAAGAGGACTTAGAATGATGGGAATGAATTGGAGCCCCTCCTATTCATAGGCACCAAGCTCGCCATTACTCATTCAAGCGGTCCAATCACATCATGGCTATGACCTTGAGATGGCAAGCCTAGGTCGTAAGGTGGTACACCTCAGCCTAACCGCCCACCATCCAACGCTAGCTACCGTTCTCGCTCGTATCCGAACCAAGTCGATTCCACGAAGTTTCTATTTTTGCAGGTTCGTTGACCATGAGCCCGCACCTGTCGAGACTGCATTGTCGTCCTTTACCGAGGAGCACCACTACGTCGAGCCTCACCCACGAGCCACCCATCTGTAGAGCCAATTCCATTGAGAGAAAGGAGCATTAGGAAATGCAAATTTTACGTGATTGGTCATTCGCTGGCAAAATGTGAACAGTATTGGGACCAGTAGGTTCGCTTGTCCTTGCATGCCTCGACAACTTTTGATAATTTAATGGTGCACTAGAAGAGAGAAACCTTTTGTTGCTGAAACACAAGAACTAATCAGACAATGCAACTGGTTCCCTTGTTTTCCTTTTGAAATTAGAAGTAGGAGAAAGTCGAGACATTCAAAGTAGGATTATTCAAGTTATATATCGAATTTGACCCAAAAATGCTTTCACACCAGCTACAGTAATGACGACAAAATATTAAACCTTGTCTTAGTTCCTGCGCTTTTAGTATTCAGAACATCAATGACAAGTATATTCTTCTTGCATTTTTTAGTACAATAATGACAACAAAATATTAAACCGTTTTCATTTTTGCGCTTTTAGTACCCAGAACATCAATGACAAGTAAATTTTTCCCGCATTTTTTAGTACACATCATGTTATTTCTGTATTCCACAAAAATCTTTCGAAAAATACAACCGTTAGAATCTCCTCCTACGATAACAATCTAGTGGTTAAGTTTAAATTAATGTAACAAGACGGACCATGTTTGAAAATTCTTTTATACCTACAGGATCCAGTGTACATCGTGAAAAGGACCTTGTAATGAAAAAAAGCGGATAAGCATTAATTTTAAGTGTCTTGAATAAAGAAGTTGAACTTCTCAAAGATCTGGTAGTGAAGTTATTGACAACCTTGGGGGCCTTTTTGCCACCATCTAAGAGCTAAATCACCAGTTAAAGCCCACATTTAGAGAGATGTATACGACGAACAAACCTGGTTCCTCCACTGAAGATTAAACTTGAAGGCTTTTCGAAAGCTTGTCGGGATTGTCGATCTGTTTTGCTCATGGATTCAGATCACTAAATCAGAGTTAAACTGTAGTGCCAACCGCCAATACAAAAACACATGACAAACGTCTACATGTGGTCAATGGCCATGGAGAATAATGACAGCTGGGAGAACTCGCTAATAGACTAAGACGATTGCTGAAGATCCCAAATTTCTGGGTAATAAGTTAAAGCCACTAACATCAGAGGGTATCTACGGAAGAGAATCTTAATACTCCCCGCACTGCATCAGAGTAAGTTTCTTGCATTTTGAACTAAAACATTATACTTAATTATTAACGCAATTCACCATGTATGTCAGCACAGTGAGCCATAAAAAATAACACGTGGCAATTTAACAATGAAAACTTACATGGTGTCATTTTTGTCGCACGCATGAAAGATTTGACGTTTTTTTTTTAAGGTTGAGAAGGTTCTGTTAATTTTAGACATTTTCGAGAGAATTGAGATGTTTATGTTAATTATTTCTTGGTTGTTTTTTGTCAGGAAAAAAACCTACTTGACCAAAAATACCCTTATATTCTAAGTTAATTTTCCTAATCCACCCAAACAAAGCCCTAAACACACGTTTCCTCTCTCTACTCTAGTATAATGCCTTAAAGCAACTATGTAATAGTTAAATGTTAGGGATTTAAGTTGCATTATTTATTTAATGGCAAAGAAATATTCGTTCATTGTCCCATTTATGTGAATGAATCTATAAAATTAATTATGACTGAACTTATTCTTAAGGAGTTAAGAATATATGTGATAGATTTACAGCTAAATTAAATTTTTAAACAATTCCCAATCGATGGAACATTAAGAGGATATTGATAATCCTATTGAGACCGATGTGTTCTCAAGCTTTGTCATTGAGTGTTGGATATATCAAGGGATGATGAGTCACAAGTCATTAGGGATTGGGATACCTGAGCTGAAATACAAGTGCTTATATCAAACAAGTTCATTGAACATGACATGTATAGAATGTATAAATGACTAGCAATATAGAAGCTCTTAGCGGGGTCAATGACTAATCATCCATGCTTTGGTCTTATGTAAGATCCTTAGACCTAAAACACGATGATAACTTGTATGTTGGATAGCTCTGGTTCATAAGTGCGCATATTAACGCTTTGTCAAACTATCTCTATACTTGATGTCACAGTTTATTCGTTTTGACCTCTCTTTGGGACATGACTTATTCAATAATATATATTTGATTATTTGAGGTGATTCCTAGTTCCAACCAAACTAGTTACTACCTTTTTTACATTTTTCTCTTTTTAAATGGTGTACCTTTTCCTTTTAAAATGGTGTCTGGTCTATTGAATTGAATCTACACCTAGGTGATATTAGACTAATCATATCCCTAAAGATATTCAACTAAAGACTAAGTCTATGATTAAACTTAAACTTAGAATCCAAATTCTAAAACTAACCCTAGTTATAATAGAAACTAATAGTAATCTTCAAGGTTCTCCAATCCTCCTCTGTGGCTCGATTACCTCCATCATCACATGGCATACATTCATGCATCACACTCAATGAAAGCATTAAAATTAGGGGTAAGCATGGCTCTAGAATAAAATCTGGAATTTGAAAATCGAACTAGTAAGAACCTATACATTCTAGGTTTCAAGAAATGTAGAGTGGGTTCCGGATTCCAAAAAATAAGGAACCCATTTCGATGAGTAGGTTCCAGGTTTTTAATTGGAAGAACCTGAAATTTTGAACTTGAAATCTAAAATTGAAAACAAGTTTTAATGTTTTTCTTAGTCCATGTCTACACGCGATCCTGCGATATTTTATAGCATTCGATAATGAATGTATAATTTGAAACACTAGTCTAAGCTTCCATTTTATTATTGAGACTTTTACTTTATCAATGTTCATATTTTTCATGTGTCTAAATATAAGTAATGATCAATAGATTGTAACAATAAATAATGGTCATTAAAGATTTTAATTCACTATAATCTTTCAATTGACAATGGCTACATTTGGCAACCACTTCGCCATGTATCTTTGAGCCCCTAAAGATCTTTGGGCTAATGTAGGGGTGTTTGGCAAAAACACTTCAACCCCCCTTTAGAGAAGGCCAGCCTTATGAAGGCTTTCGGCATTTTCGGCATGCCCATGCGAGCATTGTTCATATTTTTTTTTTCGAAATTTTCCTTATAAACTTTTTGTTTTTCCATTTTTTGCCCTTGTGAGGAGACATTGTTCATCTTCTTTGTCAAGTGGCCGGTTTGGTTCTTCTTGACTACGAGGGGCTGGCGACGGCTAGAGGAATCCGGCATGGTCGCGACAACCTAGGCGATCGTCGTCAAAGAGTCAGGCGACCACCGGCGAGGTCGCGCAACCACCGGCAAGGTCACGCAACCACCGCACCATTTGGGTCGCGGCAAGGTCTGGGTTGCCACGGCCCAGATCTAGGGGGGCAGGGTCGCGAGAGGACCTTGCCGCCCCCGATCTGGATCGCACGACCTTGCCACCCCCGGATCTGGGTCGCGACGGCACCACGCGACCTCCCGCGACCTTATCGCCCCAAATCCAAGATGGCGAGGTCGCACAATCCCACCACTACCCAGATCCGAGGCGGCGAGGTCCTCTTGCGACCTCAACACCTCGGATCTAGGTCGCCGAAGGTCAAGGCAACATTGCATGACCTCACCGCCCCAAATCCGGGGTCATTGGAGGTCGAGGCGACGTCGCGCGACCTCGCCGCCCCAGATCCGGGGTCACCGGAGGTCAAGGCGGCGTTGCACAATGCACGCAACCTTGCCACCCTAGATCTGGGGTCACCAAAGGTCGCAACGGTGTCACGCCACCTCATCGCCTCATATCCGAGGTCGCCAGAGGTCGCCGGCAACCGCCTGCCCTTGCCGGTCAAATTTTTTTATTTTTCTTTTGATAATTTTTTTTATCACAAAAGTCATTTGTCCCCCAAACACCATTTTACTCAAAGATACTTCGCAAAAGGCTTTCAAACTACAATTTATCAAACACAATTTACATTTTGAAAAACAAGTTTAACTCAAAGGTTTTTGCATTTTCCTAAAGACTTTCCCAAAAAATCTTCCCAGACGTACCCAATATAGGTAGAACTTGAATAGACCTTAGAACCTGTAACAAGGTAAGTCACCAACAAGTAGGTTTCAAGTTTCAAATGAAAACTGTATGGAACCTGAAAACACTCACTGCTAATTAAAATGTTAACACAAAAGGAATTAACCACCAAGGAATTTGGACAAATCAAAGGATCTGTTTTTGGAGAGTTTGAGGCACATAATCAATACACCCAATGCGCCACCAATTCGCAACCACTACGAACATATTATTTAGCCAAATAAAGATCAACTTCCACTAACAAAATTGCAAAGCAGCAAATTGACTTACTTTGCAATTATAGGGGGCAAAACAGTAAGAGTATCAAAATTTTATATGGCGCACACTTGAATGTCAAAAAAAAAAAATCTCCCATTGAATGCCAATTCCGATAAATCATCCTACATGAAATTTTTTGATTTTTTTTCTTTATTTTTGCTTCTTCTTTTTTTAAGGACTGACAAGGGTCACCAACGACCCTCACAAGCCACAAGACCCTTGCCCTTGGCCATGAAGGCTTTAGAGGAGACCATTGGGGCCTTGTCAACTACTAGCAATGCCATGGAAGATGCTGCCCAGAGCGGGCAAGAGCCCTCACGACCTCGCTCGCGAAGGTCGCAACGCTCTTCCCTTAGGCCTTCATGGCAAGGGCAAGGAAATCCTTGCCTAGACCTGGTCACAAAGGCCCTGGGCAAGGACATCGTGACCTCGCTAGCCGTGAGCGAGGCGGCAAAGGCCCTCGCCAATGACCGGCAAGGCCCGACGACCTTGTCCAAGGCCTCCGTGGTTGAGGATAAGGTGACCCTCGCCCAATCTGGTAGGGGACTTTACGATAGGCAAGGGTCGCCAATGACCCTTGCCAAACCCTCACCAGCCCTAAAGAAAAAAAAACAAAAACAAAAACATAAAAAGATAAATTCAAAAAATATTTAAAAATACATTTAAAAATTGTTCATGTAAACGCCAATGAAATCATATAGGACAATTGCCATCCACGTTGGATATTCCAACGAGATAAATCAAAATCGGCACTCAAGTAATTGATTTTTCAGATTTGTAATACTCAAGTGAGCAAAAAAAAAATTTGACACTCAAATGAGCACAGCACAAAAGTTTTGGCACTCATGTGTTCTTACTCCACAATTATAAATTTATAAGTCATCATCTCTTTCCTAGTCTACTCGTTGGTAATCAGATGCAATGCCGAGGCCCTTAGAAAGGAATTCAAACTCTAATCGAAAGCGAACGCCCAAATCATCAATCAATCAAAGTAGGGGTACAAATTGATCGGTATTTACATTTCGCTTTCGATTAGAGTTCACTACACACTTATTCAAAACCTAGAATTATCCTGTATGTTATAGTGTCCTAGTCTAGTCAAACCATCTTGGAATTAAATGATTTTCATGTTGATTTGTAGCTTAAGAAGTTCACTTGAAGTTCTGACCACTTTTTACGATTAGACCTATAAGAATTCGAGTTTGCTCAATGACCTCAATTCGTCAGACCGTTAGTTTTTACTCTAGAATCTGACGTAGTTATTTTAAAATTGACGTGGCCAACTAACGTCGAAAATTATAAAACTTGTACCATTTGAAAGATTAGAATGGTCTGTAAAACTTTGTAGTCCATCAAATTTTCAAATTAGGCCCACCATGTCATGAATTTCTATAATTTCCTCAATCAGTCAGATTTAATGAATTTAACAAATATCAACCAGCCTAGCAAAATCAACTCATAATTTTAGAACATTTATCTAGTTTGAAAGCTTAAGAAGTATTATAAATCTTTGTAGTTCATCATTTTTCCGAATAGGATCTTATCTTTATGAATTTTTGAAGTCGCCCGACTTGTCTGAACAAACTTTTTAACTTCTACTGAACGTGAATCGGTAATTTGAGAAAATAACTGACCTAGTTAACTAATTCATAATTTTACGAAATTGGTCTTGTTTGAAAGCTTGAGAAGTCTTGTACAATTCTGTAGTTCATGCTGTTTCCATATTTTCACGTTAATACTTCCTAATCTTTAAAATACCACAACATATTCGTTCAGAATTTTAAGGTCAGTGTAGTTCCAGTTTTCCTAATTCACTGACCTAAGTTTGGAGGTATTAATAAGTCTAACTCTATACACTAACTAAATGAAACTAAACTAAATCTAATTCTAAAACCTAACAACCTAATTAATGCCTACTTCTAAGCTATAATCCAATATTTTAAATTTTTAAATTTTTTAAAGTTTTTTTTAGAAATATATATAATTCCGGAAAAAAAAAAAAAAGAGAGACCCCGGTTGGGCCATTGGGCTTAATTTCAAAATGGACTATGATATGGTCTCACGGATCTGGGCCACGGACACAAACTGGGCTCTATTACTTCAAATCCTTTTTAGTAATACGCCCAACTTATTAAAGAACAAACTAAACCAAGCCCAAATTTTCAAAATCAAACCGAGCCCAAAGCCACTTAAAAGTCAAAACCACCCCACATTTCCTAAAATAAAGTTAGGCCCAAGTCTACCAAATTAATGACAAACCCATAAAACTTGAGAAAATATTTGATAATACTGTCATGCCAACAAAATACTAATCCACTTATCGTATAACATGTGCCATTCACTGGCCCACTTGTCAGATTTCTCTCCCTTTGGGTCTCTCCTCTTATCACAATTTCTCTCTTTGTCATGCTCTGCTCTCTCTCTATCTCTCTCCCAACGGCCTAGCTCTACTCTCTCTCATCCACCTCCACCTCCACCTCAACCTTCGCATTGTCCATTGTCTCATCCGTCGACCCTCGCCCAATGATGGGTCTACCATTGAGATCATCCGTCGCCCCCACGGCCACGGCCGGGTCTGAGAACAAACCCAGGTCCCCCATTGTCATCACCTATGACCCCAAACCTTCTCTTAGCCCTTGCATCCTTAAGGTCCTACAACTCCAATGCCGTCACCTCCCTCCACTGGCCATCCACCACCCCCCAAGTCCAAGGATAAGCCCAAGCCCTTTGTAGCCTCGAGCCCTCCCTCAATCCTTGCATCCTTGAGATCTCCTACGAAACTAATGTTATTGCCTCCCAACACAGTTTCTAAATCTAGCAAGGGTCAAGCCCTCATCGCATCCGATGAAAGCAACACTCGCCTATGGCCATTCGACAATTGTGGCTAAATACTGGCCACATGCCAAAAGGAAAAAAAACAAAAGCAGAAAAAAAAAGAACTATGAAGAAGAAGAGAAACAAAGATGTAAAATGAGAGACAAAGGGGGAGAGCGATGTAACAGGTGGACTTACAAACGATACTTGTCTGGAGTGGACTATCATTTTGTTTAAATAGCATCATTACTGTACCTAATATTTTTTTCATAAAACTCGACTTAAATCTACCTCCTACTGTATTTGGATTAAGCCCATCCTATATTTTCCTCCCCATTTTGCCTTCTTTCCCTATTTCATTTTTTCTATTTTCTCTTCTTTTTTTTCTTTTCTAATCTTTTCTCCCATCATCTTTTACGTCGGGCTTCCTATTCCCAGAACTTCCACCGTCATTCTTCTACAATACACCAGGAACGCCTATGAACTAACAACTCTAAAAAACAGGCAAACTTCAATGAACAAAGAACTTGCAGAATTATACTGAAAATACCCCACGTCATCGTCGCCATCTTCATACTTGGTCAGACCACCGCCTTCGGCTATTACCATAACCATTGCCGTTCGCCGAACATTAGCCCTTTACTACAACTGACCAAAACGAACAGAAACTGATGATATGAAGTAAGACCCCCACGTGGAGATAAACATTTTACGAACGATGCACAAGTATGATAGATTCGTCAAAAGCAAAGTTAAGATCGTATTCACAATATAGAGCATGCATAACCAAAAATTTCAGCTCATTTTTCAGGTCTCGCATTCGAATCGACATTTTATTATGATTTTTCATCTTCGTTGCACGGACATAAACTGATGAAAACAATCGATTGTTTTATCTTGGTTGATTGGAGCTGGACCCTGAGACTATGTAGGAACATGGCTGGATGGCTGACCCGCAACCGATCAATCGACCTGCCAAGCATTACAGATCTCTCTTCGAAAGACCAACTTATTTGGTATCTCCATAACATCCTATACGATAAATGAAACTTAATATGACCTCTCCCAGGTGGAAGCCTCTTCTTCCCATTCTCGGGGCTTTGGTGCATTTTTAGCAAATAAGCACATAATTTCAGCAGATAGACCCTGGAGTGATGGTTTGAGAATTGGGTGGAGAGAGAGGGATGAACCGGAGGTGTTATAAATTCGAACCATAGGAAAGGTTGAGAGAAATAACTTGCCACTTTAGTCAACAGAAAGAAGCTTCAGAAGATGCAGCTCTCATGTTATTGCTCATTTGCTGGCAAAATATGAACAGTTTTAGGACCAGTAGATTCCACTTGTCCTTGCTGTGATGACAACTTTTGACAATTTGGGAAGGGGTTACTAAAAAAGTCTTAAACTTATGATGTTGGTACAAATTGAGTCATAAACATTTTAATTCGATCAATTCAGTTCTAAATATTTTCACATTATACCAATTTAGTCTATCCAACTAATTTTGGCCGACCGGTATTAACGTAGATGCTAGCTGTTCGACCAACACTGACATAAAAAATTTTAATATTTTTTTTTTTTTTCAAAAATTTTATTAAATTTTTTTTTCTTCTTTTTCTCTTCTTCTTCCTTGGATTCCTTGCAATGACTGGTGCACCTCCGGTGAGGCTCAATGGCCACTACGTGAGAACTGCCAAGCCCTCGCTGGCCACCGTCGAAGAAGGCCAAGAGGAATAATAGGAAAAAGAAAAAGAATGAAAATGAAAAAATAATAAAAATTTGAAAAAATAAAAATAAAAAAAAATTATTTAAAAATTGCCGTGTTAGCATTTGTCGACCAGCCGATGTCCGTGTCAATGCCGACCTGCCAAATTTAGCCAGATGGACTGAATTAGTATCATTGTGAAAATATTTAGGATTAAATTGATTAAATTAAAATATTTGAAACTGAATTAATACTAATACTATAGATTTAAGACATTTTTTTTGTTCTTTTCCCATTTAGCGGGGCAATTGAACCCATAGAACTTTGTATTAAACACAAACTAATCAGGCACTGTAACTGGCTCCTTTCTTTTTTTCCTTTTGGAAAGGAAAGGAGAAGTTAGAGACTCTTAAAAGGAGGATTTTTCATGTTGCATACAGAATTCGTACAATAAAAACAACGTAATAATAACACGATGTGTACCTGAAAATTACCAAAGAATCATGCTTGTCGGTAATTATGTGGGTACCAACCAAAGGCACAGAAATGAAGACACGGTTTAATATTTCGTCATCATTATTGCATCTGTAAAAGCATTAATTCAAATTCAACAACTAAATTAGGTCCGGTCATGCAAAAGGTACAGGTTCATACAAATCATGCATGAGATCCCACAAAAATCTTTCAAAGATGCAATCTCCTCCTACGACGACAATTTGGCAGTCAAGTTCAACGTGATGTGTGATGACAGGCCTTACTTGTAAATTCTTCCATACCTGCAGGATTTAGTGTGTCTCATGAAAAGGACGTTCTAGGCAGAAAATGTCGTGTGGTCGGTTGTGAGAAGTTGTTCAACGCGTTTGGTGGAATGAAGAGTGTTTGGTATATTTGCGAGAAAATAATTTCGGCTTACCATTGAACATGAAGTATTGTTTCACCACTAAGGATAAAGAGTTGGATAGAAAAAAACAGGACGAATCACTCACTTGAGGGGATTCTCCTATATTATCAACTCAAATTTTGAATGCTTACAATCAAGAATGCGCCTCATGTTTGTAGAGGGACTAAGACATAGGAACTAGGAAAGAA
This sequence comes from Eucalyptus grandis, assembly GCF_016545825.1. Taxonomy (NCBI): domain Eukaryota; kingdom Viridiplantae; phylum Streptophyta; class Magnoliopsida; order Myrtales; family Myrtaceae; genus Eucalyptus; species Eucalyptus grandis. Next base: position 25,838,831 of record NC_052612.1, read on the forward strand.
TATAAAAAGAAATATTAAAGGCATATTATCTAGGAAACAGTAAATACATAAATAAAAACATTACAGACATAGGAATAAGGAAGCAATTCTCCAGCTTTGACTTAGCTGAATTGCCTTATCCGGAAACTTTTAGAAATTTTATCTTGGACGCCTTCTCCTTATTGGATTTATTGGATCAATGTTATGGCCGAATTCTCTTTGCTTGTATAAGCACCAAATTGGCTTGGTTAATTGAAGGTGAACGATCTCCTTGAAATACAGTTTGGCCACGAGGGAAGCATCATCTTATTTGTGACACGGAACAAAATGAGCCATTTGAGAAAGCTGATCAACCACCACTATGATGGCCTTCTTTTTCTTTTGTTTTCTCAAAAGAGGCATAATAAAATCTTTTCATTTGATGTTGGTATGAATTGAGTCCTAAACATTTTAATTTGACTAATTTAGTCCTAAACATTTTCACATTGTACTAATTTAGTCAATCTGGCCAAGGGAAGGAATCCATGGGATAAACCACTCAAAAATACATCCCCAAACTCATTTATCAAGGAGCGCACTTTAGGATGTAGAGATTTTTCTTGCCACCTTCAGAAATTGGAGGTAACGTGCTTCATTTTGTTTGAACTTCTCCAATTCCCCAAGTATATTTTATGTCACAACCAGACAAAAACATTAGAATATCCACTTAGTTGTGTTTCTTTGCTCCTTATATTTCATAAAATCAAACAATTGATAGACCTATGTTTTCTCCCCTACGTGCTCCGTTGCCAAACCCCTCCCGCTAAAGAACGAGCAGTCAATACTCACTAAAGCTTGACGAGGTCTGTCAACTATGTTTGGCACTCCTCAAAAAAACCTTAAAGTTCTTAACTCGAGCATACATGAAAATCCCAAGTCCCCTTAGACGATGCTTTCACCAACACTACGTATAGAAGATCGCCCGACATCATTAATTGATAAGAGTGTTACCCACCCATCAGATCTGTCGATCCAAAGTCATTTCGATATACATCAAACACTCATGAAACACTTCCTCATGTCTTGCCAGGTAACACGCCTCGAAAATTTATCTACAAAAGAACGTCGGAAATTGGATAGCAGCATCATCATCCGTTGGTGCAAGAAAGCTCGTTGGTAGAATGAACAGAACTTTAGGAAATGCGGCCGTTGGAAACTTTAAGTTCGAACCTATATAGAGATAATGATGCCCAAAATAAATTTGTAACAACTCGGAGGAATGTACAACACTCGCGAAGAAAGCAACTTGCAAGTCGCGGATAACAAACACTAAGAAAGTAAACCGCAACTCCAAAAACAACAAAGTTGGTACATGGCGCAAGTACAATGGAATTAAATGTACCAGGAGTAGACACAGCAAGGGAGAGGAAACAGCAGGATATCAGAGACTATACAGGAACATCTATGTTTTCGTAGGACTCCGCTAAACTGCCTGACGGGACCGCTCATTCAACCTGTGCAGGCATCTCTTTCTTTCTTCGAAAAATCAACTGACTTAGCTTCTCCGTGACACCAGATACGATCAAAGACTTAATGCAACCTCTCCTAGGTGGAAGCCTCTTCTTCCCATTCTTGAGTTCCTCTGTTGGTCTGTTGCCTACAGGCTTAGCAAATAAGCACATATTTTCGGCAGATGGAGACTCTGGAGTGATGGTCTGAGAATCGGAGTGAGAGAAGGGCTAAATTGGGGGTGGTATATATTCCTAATCAGGGGAAGGTCAAGATCATTGACCCGCCCTTTTAGTCAAGACAAAGAAGCTACGGGACATGAGCTTTCCTGCTCGTTATTGCTCATTTGCTGGCAAAATATAGACAGTAGTTGGGACCATTAGATTCACTCGTCCTTGCATGTGATGACAAACTTTTGATAACTTAAGTCTGAACATGAAGGCAGAAAACATTGGCTGTTCATTTTGAGGGAAACACAAAATCCAATCGGGCGATCTTGTTTTCCTCTTGAAAGGGAAAGCAGAAGAAAATCAAGACTTCTAAATGAGGACTTTTCATGTTACACGAGAACAACACAATACAGAAATAACATGATGTGTACGTAAAACTGCCAGAAGATACATGCTCGTCATTGATGGTCTGGGTAGTAAAGGTTCAGAAACGAAGACAACGTTTAATGTTTGTCCTCACTATTGCACCTGTTGTGAACGTATTAGTTCAACATCAACAACAAAATTGGGTCAAGTCGTGCAAAAGATACCGAATCATACAAATCATGCATGAGATCCCCCAGAAAATCTTTCAAAGATACACCCTGTTACCGGATCATTCAAGTCATGCATGATCTTCCAAAGACACAACCTTCGGATTCCCTTCTCCTATGACAAAAACCAGCAGTTGAATTCAAAGCAATGTGACAAACCAGGCCCCGCTTGCAAATTCTTCTGTACCTCCGGGATTCAGTTTATCTCATGAAAAGGACCCTGTAGGTGGAAATGAGATGAGCATTCACACTACTGTGTCTTGAACAAAGAAGATGAACTTCTAGAAGACCCAGTAGTAAAGTTATTGACGACCTTTGGGATCCTTTTGCCACTATGAGCTAAATCACCAATTAAAACTCACATCAGAGCATTTATATTTTTTATCCATCACCAGTTAGAGCTCAGATTTAGAGAGATGTATGTGCTAATTACAAATTTACCCAGTTCCTCTAATGAAGATCAAACTCAAAGGTTTAGCCTATCGGAAGCCTGTTGGAATTGTCCATCTGTTTTGCTCGTGGATTCAGATCACCCAGTTAGAGTCTACCTGAAGTGCTCAACCGCCAGTACAAAAACCCAAGACAACCATCTTCTTTCTGTCAATGGCCATGGAGAAGAATGGTAGATGGAAAAACTCACTATTATATATGGGATATCAAGTTAAATTGAAACCACCAACATCAATAGGCCTATCTATGACAGAGAATCTTAATAGTATCCCCACTCCATAAGAGTAAGCCACGTTCCAACAAACCGCTTATCCAGGTCAGGTAATACATCTGACTTGTATATAAGATCTCGCTCTGAAAACAAGCAGATATATGCATGCATTCTCTAGTCGTTGCAATAAGAAAAAATTAGTTTTACTTCATCAAGTATATGTATGTAATTCCCTTTCTTGATAATCTCCAGAGCAGAGGACCCACTAAAACAGAGAAATGCCAACTGCATAAAGTTGCAATTGATACAGATCAAACTTCTCCTGCATCAACTACTCCCAAAACACAGAGAAAGAAACCTTGCCTTTACCAATAAACCATGACACAGACAGAACCTCCTACACCAAGAGTATAAAGGTACAAAAGATGAATAAGCTAGAAGTCAAGCCATCCTCTTGGCATTGACCACCATCAAATTTGTCCGCCCTGTTCGACAGCTCTCCATCCACACAGGCACCATAGAAACCAGACAGAACCCCTCCACTCCTCCCTCAAGGTATGTTTTAAGGAAATATATATTGATCAACAGAAAATGCTTCTGGACATGCCAAGACATGTTACAAAATCATGATCATTTCTATGTGTATGTGCAGTAGTACATGCGTCTTTGTTTACTTTTGTTCAAATACGGGTTACCATATAGCATCCTTTCGATCAAAAGATCTCACCTCACCACAAGAACTGCAATCGCAGCTCATGAATATACTGGTGCAAGTTTTACAGTTCGCGTCGCGATTTACTGCATGATAATAGCTCTATCTATAAACAGGGGAAACAAAAGGTAGTATTTATTCATTACTTACAGCCAAGTTTACAGAATGAGCCTCTATAAGGAAGTTATAAGAAGTCACTTAATGGGTGCAAGAATAGTATAGACCAGAAGAAATGTGACAATTAAAATAGCTACCACCAGTGTAAACCTAGGACTGGTCCACAACATGAGGTTCGATCTCTCTGTTCTCTTAATGGGATCAACTTCCTCTGAGAGGGGGTAATCCGACCGTCTTGGATTCCAACTCACATATTTATTTGGCGAGAACCCGGAAAATAAATTTTTCTTCCCCTGTTTTCTGAAGCTCGACCATGCTTTATCCCAGTCTGTTGAGAACTTATCACCTAAAATAGTGGAAGTATTACATTAAGAGGAATCCAGGAACCGTTTCTCAATGAATGACCTAAGACGAGATGATGTTTATGCAGCCAAACATTAAATTAGACATGATTCGAACAAATGAAAGTGAACATGAGCATGAATGGTCATAGGCTGGCTCAATCACTTGAAATGGGATCATTGTTACCAGAACATAGGGCAGTAAAACTGTAAGATGAGATCATCTCCGACAGATTTGTTGCCAATAAAATCACGAATTACTATTCCTAGAAAAGGGCTGTACAAGTATAAGTTCATTTCCAGTTCTGCAATGAACAAATTACAGAATACAAAGGGTTTCTCTTCGAAGCATTTGTTTATTTTTCAAGACAGTACCGGCACATAAACTCAAAAAATTAGTCCGGATAATGAAATTGAAGATTGTGGCAAACTTTAATAAGTGCTTCAGAACGTCCCGCTCCTTTAAAACAAAATTTGGCTACCAAAATAATGACGACAACGAGCCCCAAACAGGATTAAAGCAAATAAAACTCATCTTCATTACGTGAAACGCGAGATGATTTCAAAATTTCTTGCACTTCCTGTACCACCCTTTTCTGTCTTTGGTGATTCCATCATGTCGAGCTCGATGACCTCACTCCTCTCCACAATTCCACAACATATGCTTCACTTCACCAACTTGTTCCTACTCTTTCTCCGGCTACGACATTTACTGCCTACAACATCGTTCTCACGGGGAGATGCAATTCCATCATGTCGAGCTCGAGGACCTCACTCCTCTCCACAATTCCAAAACATACGCTTCACTTCACTAACTTGTTCCTACTCTTTCTCCGGCTACGACATTTACTGCCTACAACATCGTTCTCACGGGGAAATGCAAGACCCGGAAACCAGTGAAGCGCACATCATCGTCAAGACAGCGTCCACACAAGAAAAACAGGGCAAGAAAATCGACACGCCCTTGTCTAGATTTCTCGTCAAAGCAAAGTCCATTCCATAAAGACAACTACGCAGAAAATCATCAAACAAAAAACAAGAAAAAGAAAAAAAAGAAAGAAAGAAAGATGGGACCTCAGAAGTCTCTGCGCACGTCGAGCGAGTGCAAGACGGACAGAATGCGAACCTTTCTTGCCGCGGTCGTCGTCGCCGCCGTCTCGCTGCGGTTCCCTTCGAGAGCACGAGGGCCTCAATGGCGAGAAGGATGAGGGAGATGACGAGGACGACGACCGCTTTCGCGACCAGAAGGATTGGGATACGGAGGTCCCGACTCGAGAAAGAATATCCATTTGCATCTGCAGATTCAGCTGCAGCCACTAAAATTTCTTTTCGCTTCCGGCAAGTTGGGCTTGGGATTATGGATGGATAGATGGAAGTCGGGAGGAGATCGAGAGGCCAGGCGAGTGCCCAAACCTTGCACGTCACCAACTTGACACGTGTCAAGTTTTTGGAGGGCTCTTCTTTTGACTAACAAACAAAAAAACAAGGGATATATTCGGTATAAGTTCTAAAACTTATCAAAGAAGTGCAATTAAGTCATAAAATTTACAAAAAGTACAATCAAGTTTTAAAACTTGTCAAATTAGTTCAATTAAATCCTAAAGTTAACACCGTCAAGAAAGTTAACGGAAATTGCTGACGTGGCGCTAATGTCACATTTTAAATGAATTTTTATTTTTTACATGGCTTTTTTAAATTATTTTTTATTTAAAATCTTTACAAATTAGATTAAAAACTAAAAAGGAAAAGCTAAATTTAGTACTCAATTGAACCAACTTGACAAATTCTAGGATTTGAATGCATTTTTGTAAGTTTTAGACTCAATCGCACTTCATTGACAAGTTTTAGGACTTCTGCTGAACATATCCCAAAAAACAAAAGAAAATATTAAACATGTTAAAAAATTGGGTTTTGTTAATATGATAGTCTTTGGCTACGATGAAAATAACATTTTATTATAAATCATAATTTTTTTTTTAAAAATGGATCCCATAATAATTTATGATTATCTATTATTTAATTTTTTATAATCCAAAATAGGTTATTATTTTCATAATAAATCAAATATCATCACTCAATCATTCCTCTAGAAAATTATCACCGGTTTTTTCAAGATTATCAATATCATGAGACTATTGTTATATAAAGACAAGGGTTCTAATAATGAACATCTATCTAGCCCTAAACTAGTAGTGACTTTTAGACACGTGAGTAGATTTGAGATCAAAGTGAAAGTTGAAAAAAATTTAAACAAAAAAATTTGGGACTACTTTGAGATTGGACTTGAAATTTGGGATTTTTTTAATTAGGCCTTTGAAAATTTGACCTACTTTATAAAAAAAATTAAAATTTTTGTAAGCTTTAAATTCAAAAGCATTGAGACATTAAAAAATAAATTATGATTATCTTGATTGAAAAAAAGCTCCTAATTTTTTAATCCAATAACTCAAGAAGACTCATGATCATTTGATGAGATTGAATTATTTTTCATCTCATTGCTATTGGCCTAATATCCTAAGAAACTTTGAACAAGTCCTAATTCTACCACAAACTTTTTTTCTCTAGTAAAATCCTTAACCTTAAGTACAGTCTCAATTCTAACGCCACCAACGTCTACTTGAGTCCCAAATTTGTTCCGCTAACGCTTCATTCAAAATTTCTCTTGACAACCGAGAAATAGAAAACACCTGAGCAAGTTGTTTGAACATCCTAAGTTGAGTATCTCAAGCACGAGCTTTCTAACCGTGAGAGATGGAACATTCCTGAGTATGGGAGATTGAAAACTGAGCACAAAATCAAAGTTCCTCTAGCATGATGGAAGGAAAACTCTTTTAAGACTAAGAGCAATTGTGAAAAGTCGATCCTAATTGCTCTAGTTTTTACTCAAATTTGAGATTTTATTGAACTTTTTGGGTTGACTTGGAAATTACCTCTAAAAACACATTCTTTGATATGAAATTTGAAAATAAAATTAGAGCAATGACATGGAGATGCTATATCACCAAGGGCAATTTTAGATAAAGTGTCAATGGAAATAGATATGAAACTCAAGTAAATTTTTTTGGCTATTTATGTGATGATAAAAAATTTAGGATAAAATTGAGATTGGACCAAAAGTTGAGGATTTTTTATGAGAGGAGAAACAGTTTAGAATAGAATTGAGATTTGAGCTAAAGTTGAGAGTCTTTTAAGGGTATTAAACCCATTTCTATACACCATTTGTACGGCAATTTCCTTTTTCAAAATTCTTTGTTGAAGAGTATCGGTGCCATAATCAATCTTATTCGATTATCCCTTCACAGTGCACATTGTTACCCTTAGGTTGGTAGGTCCGCATTATAAATTCTTTCGATCTGTTTGATTATGATTTTATGTGGTGTGCAATTTTTTCGTTTGTATTTTTATGAAAATATATGAAAATATTATATATTCTTCTCATAAAAAGGTGCTCTTAAAAAAAACAAACAAACAAGCATGCATGCATGGAAGGGGCGCTTGTTTCACGTGCACGATGACTCCCATAACATAAGCACTTTTACATTAAGTTTTCTAAAGAAGTAACAACTTGAACAAATAAAGTTGCTCAAAAAGAAAAACGAAAACATGTTATTGAATAATTAGTGAAATTATGGGAGTTGATGATTTCTTCATCCTCTTCCTAAAGCAAGCACAATCAAAAGACGCCATGTTTATTAGACCCCGCAATCCATGGGTTGAGTCGGGCTTTGAATGCGGTCTTAGGTCAATACGGTCAGAGTCATAAATCAAAAAGGGGCGAAAGCCTGATAAATCATACTAGACTGAATTCAAACTAAAAACACATGTAATTTCAATGTATAGCTCTTGCCTTCACTATATAAAGATTTTTTAAGCAATGAATATTCTTCAACAAACCACTAATTAGAAAATTTATGCATCGATTTCGATAATTGAAAGATAACATTAAGATTAGACAAAAAAAGAGAGAACATTATGATAAGTTTGTTAATCTTGTTAAAACTTAAATGCTATCATCAAAATTAATCATTGTACGCGATTATTATGCTTTTTCATCAATAAGCAGAAGATCATCACCAAATTGACCAAATAATCGAGAAATATTAATTATAATTTGACACATTAATCCAACGTTAGTCTCCAAAGGAAAAAGAAAATGTTATTTCCGTGTGAAATCAATAGAATCATCAACAAAACAAAGGAAAGGAAATTGAAAATAAACTGAAAGACCACCTATATTTAACCTCATTATTAAATTTATTGAGTTTTTTTCCTTTAGTTTTAATAATACATTGATGGTGAATTTATAGAACCATCTACAATAGGTCTGTCAGTGCATCAGATTTTGACATTGGACAGGACAAGTTCTAAAAATTGTCAGGTTTGTACACCTAACTTCTAATTTTTCCCCATTTAAGATACACTTTTTGTCCTTTATCCTGTTTGCTAATTGCATTATTATATCAATTTTCTGATTTTTAAAATATATATTACACGAACTACATCTCATTGAAATATTGCTCATATGTTGGCCGACAAGCCTTAAAAATTTTATGTGATTTTTGTTTTTTCAAGAGAAAAACAAGCAAAAAGCTAAAACAATAATTTACTTCACTTATTAAGAGGTAATGTTAAGTCAAGCCGAGTGAAGTCGGATGATTAGGTAACTTTCAATATTTCAATTACGACACCAATAAAAAGAAAAAAATGATTATTCACCTTTCACTGGTCAAGTCGGTTTTTTTTGCAGAGTTGAAAAGGCCACCCTCTTCCCTATATTTTCAAGTCATTTTAGCGGGTCTACAAATCTCTATTGATTTGTTTGTTTGGACTTTTTAAGATAGTGAAAAGTCTCTATGAAATTCAAACTATTACACAAATATGTCAAAATCATAAGAGAATCTAAATGCCACTTTAATTAAAATGATTTTGAGAGACTTACATTAAACTGATTCAAAGCACACACAAAATTTGAACATGATGAAAAAAAATTAAAAATTGAAAGTGACTCCAAATTATGAGAAAGGAAAAGAAGAAGAAGAAAACAAAAATTGTCATCACGTCAGTTTGTTTTTTTCTTATTTTTCCATAAAAGAGGTCGTCGTGTTAATTTTTTTTTTCGGGTCGGTACGTCTTGTTAATTGACTAGAGCCTACAAAGTACAAACGCGGAGAGAGCGCGCGCGCGGGGGTTGGGGTCCTTCCGATCCTATGCCCCCAATCACAGTCAAGCCAGATGGATCCCCTCCGTCGAATCCAGCGAGAGTCAAATGAGACAACGGCCGCTTACGTTGCAGGCGCAGGGAGTGGCAGTGGACCCGATCCGCACGTGAACCCGCCTCGCGGTATTGCTCTTCCATGGCGCGAAACGCCAAAGCCCCCTCTCCCCTAACTGGAAAATAAATAAATAAATAAATAAAGTAATGCAACAAAAAATCCCAAATTAATAAATATATAACAAATTTACTTAAATCAAAACTTATCCCGTAATAAATTTATCTAAAACTGACATAATAAATTGATAATAAAAAAATCATAAACCTTACATTTGTGATAAATATATCATTCATTAAATTATCTAATACCACAAAAAATCACAAAAATTATATAACTATAACAAACAAAGAATAAAATCTTAAATTCTTTACCAAAAAAAAAAAAAAGAATAAAATTTTAAATTGGTATCTTAGTTAACTATCACGTGTCATTAAATTTAGTAATTTGACAAGTAAAATTTAATGGAAATCATCATAAATATACTAATTGGGATAAATTTATAAAAGGTGTATCAGTTTGGGGTTTTTGGTAGTCAAAAAATTAATTTTGAATAAATTTTTCACGGGTATATCAATTTGGAGTTTTTATGGTATTAACCTAAATTAAATTAATATCACGAAAAATTTATAAATTAATATAAGAGTAAAACCTCAAAAATTTGATAATTTTATATAATTTTATCCAATAACTTAAAGGTGAAATTTCACGAGAATTAATAAAAGATATTATAAAAAAAAATTAATTGAGAACGAACTTATTATAAAAATATTACTTTAGAGTTTTTCATCGTACCGGTCCAACATATCAAAATCGGCGTGACGAAACAGCCCAGTGGGACGGAAGGAACGCGTGGCCTGGGATCACCCACAGCGACCTCCCCCGGGCCCCATCCCTCCTCCATCGCTAGGTCCCCATTTGTTTCCCCCACAAAAACCTTCATCTCTCAATTCCTCCTCGTTAACTCCTCACCACCACCACCACCAGTACCAGCACCACCAGTACCACCACCTCCCTCTCTCTCTCTCTCCTTTTCCCTCTGTTCGTGTTCGGTGCGATTGCGAAGCGGAAAGCGAATGCTCCTCTCCGGATTGCCATGAACTCCAACGCTTCCTCCAACCCCCAGTCGATGGCCACCTCCACGACGTCGGCGACCACGCCGGCGGCGGGCGGCGACGGCGGCAAGAAGGTCAGGAAGCCCTACACGATCACCAAGTCCAGGGAGAGCTGGACCGAGGAGGAGCACGACAAGTTCCTCGAGGCCCTCCAGCTGTACGTTTCCTCTCGCCTCCTCTGTTATAGCCCTTCCTGCCTCGCTGCCTAGCTGGTTACTGTCCCCTCGATGGAGGCAGAGTGTCGTGAGAATCATTATTTACCTCGACTCTTTCCAGTATGTTGGTTATGCTGTTTCGTCGGTCGGTTTCGAGCGTACGTGTGGTTCTGTTTTGATTTGGTACTCGCTTTAGTGTTTTGATCGGTTGGTTTCGCGTATTCGATTCGACTAAATGTGGACGGGATCGTATCTTGTAAATTTTGCACGAGGACCGGTAGTTTGTTTCGCATAGGTTTTGATTGGGAATTAATCGTAGTATTTTACTTCAAATTGTATCGAACGTGTTGCGGATTCCTGGACTGAGTTGTTTCGTGTCTGTTTGGTTGTCCAGGTTTGACCGCGATTGGAAGAAAATTGAGGATTTTGTGGGCTCAAAGACTGTCATTCAGGTCTGGAGACATGAGTCACGCTTCATTCATCGTATATCCTTGCAAGTCGTGTTCTAGTTGCCAGCTGATACATGATTCGTCTTATAGATCCGAAGCCATGCCCAGAAATACTTCTTGAAAGTCCAAAAGAATGGGGCAGTTGCACATGTTCCACCTCCTCGTCCTAAACGCAAAGCTGCTCATCCCTACCCTCAAAAGGCATCGAAAAATGGTGTGTTTCTCATGAGTAACATGTAAATTATCCAAAATACTTCACTCTGTGTCTGCCTTTTGACCTGATACACTCTGCTATTTTAGTTTTAGTGCCGCTGCAAGCATCCATGGCCCAGCCTTCTTCAACAAATCCTGCTTTTACAATTACACCAGGAAATGTTTCATGGGATGATGCATCCGTGCTCATAAACAATGCATCCAGCAATAATATATTAAGCCAGGATGAGTTTAGCAATTTCCAAGGTGCTGGAGGCATGCAACACTTTTTTGAGTATTTCTTTCAAATGCCATTTATATACTAGCTTTGTCGAAGGGATCTTTCCAGAACTTATTATGGAATAAAACATTACCGATTCAGCTGATATTGGATCAAAGGGCTCATCAAGGGTTAGTTGCAGCACTGCTGCTGGTGTCCGAAGTTCGAGTAGAACGCCATCTAGCTCGGAGATATCTAAACAACAGAGACAAACACCCGTAATGCATGGTAACCCTTCGAACCACTGTCATATGTACTTTAGTCGGTATTCCCAGACTATGCACATGTCATATCTCTTCTATTTTGCACATTATATAGGGATACCTGATTTTTCTGAAGTATATGGCTTCATTGGGAGTGTCTTTGATCCAAATGCCAAAGGCCATGTGCAAAAGCTAAAGGAAATGGACCCTATCAATTTTGAAACTGTAAGTCAGTTGTATTTTATCTTAGCTAATGACTCTTCATTAAACTGCATCGGTGAAAGAACATGCACATTTGATAGACAACCTAGTGGAGGTCATACTGTAAGTGGAAGAATATAACTTTTTTTTCTGGAGGCAGTTCAGATGATGGCATTTTTCAAAGAAAAATGTGGCCTTTGATGCTTTCTTCCTCTTATAAAATTCAACCCTTGTGCATTTGGGATACATTAGGGTATGCTCAGGGGTGTGCTTGTGCATTGTTGCTCGGGTTTGGATGAGTGGTTTTATTGAATTGCATGTGAGGAATGTGATTACTTGGTCTACATCTTTTGGGTTGTCTTATGTGGATGGCGATAAAGACTGCTGACGTTTGATATTGTGGATATGGATGTGCCATGGATGGTTTGATCTCATGCTCTTGAGTCTTCTTGTTTTATGATCTGAAGTAAATGCCTTTTTGCCTTTTGGATAGGTAATAGAGTGGTTAGTTACCTATGACTATGACTTGATGATGACCTGGGTCGTAAGGTGTCGCCTGACAAAAGTCACCACCTATGCTAACAGCCAACCATTGATTAGTCAGTAGTAGCCATCTAGCTTTTTCTTGCCTTGTATAAGCTTGGATATATCATTTTAAGAATCACTATCCACCTGGTGATCTTATATGCCCTTGAGACTTCTCTACTTTCCAAAGTTTTTGCGAACTTGATGAAGCATCTACTGCAGCCTGGAATTCCATCACCATCTGATTGATAAATTAGTCATGACATAAGGGATAAGTAAACCTTGCTTCACGAATTTTTCTTCTGTATCACTTTATCTTGGGAAGTTCATTTTGGCTTTGTTGTACTTACCAAAAATATATGTACTTGCTCCAAGCCCTTGTAATTGGTGGATATTTTACCAGAACTTGATCATGCCTAAAGCGTGTGACTATAATTGCCGAAATGAATTGTCTAAATAGGTTGTTTGGTGCGAATTTTGCTATTAAACTATGAATTTCTGCAATTGGGATTGCAAAGCAGTGGCTCTTAGCTGAAGCTTCAAGGTTTAATGACAGTTGCTAGTTATTATGTCGATAAGCATGTATCGGGGTGACTCAACTTTGGCAAAGAAAGAACCTGCAGTAGGAACTTGGGGCAAACTTATCAGAGAGGATAGGGGTTAGAGTAAGACAGAATAAGCTTCATAAGGAGAAGTGAATCTCCCCCTGTAGATGATTTATGGGGCTTCCTTGATTGTTGCATTAAATGTTTAAAAGCCCATTTTCTGGTCAACTTCTACTTTTTGTTCTCTTGGAGCAATCCAACATCCATCAGGTTATATTTGTGATTGTAACCTCATCATCATTGTGGGGACTTCAGTTCAACATAAATGCTGCAAATGCTGATTTGTCTGGATAGTTAATCACTTTGACATACAATTAATCTATATCCATGACATTTGCATGTTCAAGAGATTGTTGTGCTATGAAGAGAAACTCTGATATATATGTGGATGTGTGACCCTGGATTGGCTGTTCAGCTGATTATGACCTTCACTTTTATACATATTAATATTAATACATTGGGTTGTTTTGCAGGTTCTATTGTTGATGAGGAACCTCACCTTTAATTTGTCAAGTCCAGATTTTGTACCAGTGGTGAGTACTGAACTCCTATGAGATAAATTGAGATCTTAAACCTGCATGGTAACAAAAGTGGAAATTTAAGAATCTCATTTTTGTTGCGTAATAATGTAGCAGTAGCTTGTCAGTAGATGCATGTCACTGCTAGTCTGTTTAATCATAAGTCTGCAAGTGCAATAATATCTTTGCACTGGCTGTTCATGAATAAGATCCAAATGAACTGGTGATCTACAGTCTACTGCTTCTCTTACAAATTAATTTGTTTACAGCAACACCACCACCATAAACTAAGCCTTGTCACACTTAGTGGACTATGTGAATCCTTCTATTATCAAGTCACCTCTAAGCTCTAGATGATTTGATTTGTTTACTTCAAATCAAATTTTGCAAGTGCTGTTTGTGCCATCCACTTGACAAAGTGAAACAATTGATTGTTGGAAATGATAACACATAGTAGTCCCCTTCTATGTTTTGTATCTCCATGTGTTGGAATTGTGATTCACTTTCCCATTAACATGTTCAGAATCCTGACGCCACCGTGTTATTAAATTATGCCTGAAGAAATAGACTAATTTCTCTAATTGATTTTGTCAGAGGAAGGTGCTGTCATCCTATGATGTGAATACCAAAACTGTAGGTGCTCCATTAGAAAATGTTGTACAGAGCGATCTGACATGTTGAATTGCTTGGTAAGGTCAACTTGGTCATTGGCGTGCTTCTTCCTCATTGAATTAATTTCCTATTTCATACTGTTTCTTCCTTTCCATTTTTGCTCACTTGAAATTTGACTGTTCTTTTGTAGGCCCATTGGTTCTGAAGCAGCACCCTTTGATGTCAAAGCCCCACCTGCATAGTTGCAGCATCAACCTGGAGGTGCAGGGGGTCGCCAGACTGCCAGTGGCTATTCAGGTGCAAACGGATCTTATATGCTGCTTGCTTCTATATAACATGTGATCCGGGAAGTGTGTATATGTAGCAAGACTCTGCTTTTTGGTAGCAGTTATGTATCTACTTAGAAATGTCCAATGTTACTCTTGACATGCAAAATAGATTGTCTGTCTTTAATAAAACCTTATGCTTCACCCTTCCTGTGTGTTGATCTATACAGAGAATGTGGAGGTTGAAGTACGTTTGTTTGTTCTTTTGGGACTTGAACACTAACCTGCCCTTGTACTGTCTCACTAATAATTGGAGGAATTTGAGTTGCTGTGTATCTTCTATCATAGGTAGGATTTTCAAGTGCTACTGTGCTCAGGTTGTAAAATTTCCATCTAGATCAGCTAATGGCAGATTTGATTATGCAAACTGGAAGATGATAGGATTCATTGCAAATTTTGTATGCAAATTGTAATCCCGACAGATAATTAGGCAGGCTGAACACTTCCTGGTACAAGTCTTCGATTAGAGCATCAATCAAGCGATGGGCATCTGACGTGGCAAGGGATGAAAAATGCAGCATCCTTCAACTAGCTGGCAATTCAGGTAAGCAAACAAGCCCAAGGCTGGTTGATTTAGATTAAAATGTCTACCCCAATAAAAGGAAGAGCAGTTCTTATTCTCTTCATGTTGGCGAATAATTTCGTAAAGGAAGAAAATTACTATCTGTTTTGGTTGTTGGGGTTGACAACACAAACAATTGGACACAAAAATTCAAGCCAGCTTGTAAAGAATGTGACCTGTGATAATTTGGCCTTAGGCCATACTTGGTTGTGCTTATTATTTCGCTGACATGGATACTGCAGCAGAAGAGAAATACTAAATATACCCAAACTAGTTTACAAAATTGATTTACCGAGTGCGGAACACTGTTAAAGGGCATTTAAACAAATGAGTCATATTTAACACTAAATTACAGGCTGCCACATCGCATTTTTAGTAAATCAATTTTGTAGATCAATCTTCGTAAACTTCATTGGTTCTCACAGAGAAATAGAATGGCGAGACTTATTAGCAGGACAGGGAGATTGCTTAGAATGGGACAACCGTTGTGGTGGGGAGGTGAAAGAGGTAAGAATGGGACGATTGAAGATTTCATTTGTTCTGAAGGCAACCCATGCTAACACGTACAATGGAGAAGCGTAAATTGGTCGTGGTGCAACATGCCGCCGATGGGCGTCGTTTTTCATTTGTCACAAATTGGTAACAATTTTCATATACTCCACTCTATGGTAGAACGGGACTAATATTACTATGAAATCGCCTTTTCCCCGTATGAGCTGGGTCCAACTGAGAAGGCAGGCGCATCAATGCCTTAAAAGCAATCTTAAACATTTCTAATTTTAACGTTTGAACTTTCCGGAGTGCTTGCCATCGATTTATTTCTCGTGCGAGCAAGTGGAAGCCGGCGGGTGAACAGTTCCATCTTCTTCCAATAGAAAACATTATCTCTCATCGTTCCCGATTCTTTTGTCGGAGCAATGTGGTTGCGCTCACACCAGCACTTCCACGAACTAGATCCAAAGTGGACACTGGACAAGACAAAATGATTTACATAGGCTTTTGTGGTCCGAGTGGACACTTGATATCATGCTGCGGTGTCAAGCCCTGAACATGTGTAAAATCTGTTCGTTTTTATGAGGTATTTAACTGCTTATGTGGTCCGAGTGGACACTTGATATCATGCTGCGGTGTCGAGCCCTAACATGTGTAAAATCTGTTCGTTTGCCTTACGGCAAAGTCAAAGAGCTGGGGGTACAGAACCTAGTAGTCGGTTCTTTGACTTTGCCATAAGGCAGCCAGTTCTGCAGCAGGATTTCACATGCTTTTACTCACTTCAGGCGCAGGTGGTTACTATATCAGCTTACCCGATAGTAGCCAGGGTCGAAGTTCTAACGTGATGTCTACCTCCACCACCGTGAAGCCCTCCAATTCCCCTTCTATCTTTATCTTCCCGTGGAGGTGAGAATAGGGGGTGACATTGCAGGGTCTCTTACCTCATAGCGGATCTTCCATCTATTTTTTCCCCATGAGACTTTTAAGGACTTGCTTAAGTCCTCTATTCGTTTGTTTTTATGAGGTATTTAACTGCTTATGAATGAGCTACAGAAATTGATTGTTTCTTGATGTCTCGATTGAGTAAATAGTATTTTCAATGTGATTGCTGCCTCTCAAAATTAAATGCAGTTGTTCAATATTTACAACATGTAAGATTATGTATTATATAGCTTTTATCTTTCAAGATAATTGTCTAAAAAGTCATAAACCTATCGTGCAACGACCAAATCAATCTTAAAATTTTCAAATTAGCCACTATAGTTCTAAACTTTTTAATAATTTGTCATTGTAATTTTTTTTTTTGGCCAATTTTGATGGAAATTGTTGACTTTCTTATATGACACGGTCAATGTTTTCGTGAACAATTTTTACAAGATTTTTTTAAAAAAATTCCTTCCTTTTTCCTATTTCTCTCCATCGATCGCCAAGGCATTAGCAATTATTGGCGAGGGCTTTGTCGCCCCCAACTGTGGGTGGTGGTGACCTCCGTTGACCATTGTCAACGCCCGACTACCAATAGAGGGAAATAGAGAAAAAAAAAAGGGAAAAAAAAGAAAAAAATTGGAAAATTTGAAAAAATCATAAAAATAATCAATATCAGTGCAAGTCGTACTACATAAGATGACTGACATCTACATTAACGATTTTTAGCCAAAATTTACCAAAAAACCTACATTGGAATATCGTCAAAGGTTTATTATTAAATTGGCAAAATAAAAAATGAAAAAATTAGACTGAATTGGCCACCATATAATATATTTAGGATTTTGTGGGTAATGTTCCTTTTGTTTTTCTTTGTGGGTATCTTCATAGGCTCATTATTAGTAACACTTAAGGTGGTCCAATGGGTGGGTTGAGTTAGATCTGAGTTGGATCGAAAATGATCTAGCTCAAATTGACCCATTTATACGTAATACAAATTTAGTGACTTATACTCGTTTCGACCGATTGTTTAAGCTAATAATGCAACTTAGAGAGGGGGGTGAATAGGTTATTTGGAAATTATGAAAAGCATTTGTTGAATATAACAAGCTAAACAAAAACAAATTGTAGATCAATATGCATGTGCTATTGATGAACAAATGTCCATAGTAATGAATAATGCTAATAGTGAAAAGATAGGAGATATTACAAGTAGGAATAGATGGATAAATACCAGGTGCCAACACTTGGAAATCAA
Organism: Eucalyptus grandis; assembly: GCF_016545825.1. NCBI lineage: Eukaryota > Viridiplantae > Streptophyta > Magnoliopsida > Myrtales > Myrtaceae > Eucalyptus > Eucalyptus grandis. The sequence goes on from NC_052612.1 coordinate 25,856,579, forward strand.
CTAATGCTAATAATGACAATTACATGCGGTACCATCAGCATAGATGATAATGAGCAAGTAAAAGATAACACATGGAGATTTCTAGCGGTTCAGCTTATAATTAATCTTACATCCACTCTCTATGACTAATAGCCACAATAAGACTTGAATCCACTAGTAGTCTTAAAAGGAAGTTACTATTAGCAAGTGTTGCTCCTATTGATCGATGATCATATTATCGGGATACAATCATTGCTCTTATATTTTTCTTTAATTTAATAAATACTTAATAAATATAAAATATCCAAAAAAGTTAATATTAAAAATTCATGGGATTTCTAATTTTAATTGTGCTCAATTCATCGTTGTTTTCGCGACAAGAATAGCACAAAATCAACACATGATAAGATTCTCAAAAATTAAAGATAGATTGTGAATACATAATACATAAAACAAATACACTTACTAGTAAAGGAATGGAATTTGATATTCCAAGGCTATGCTTGGTATGGCGATCCAAATTTACGTGCACTTCCCCTCTTGTTGGACGCTCTTGAAGGCAACGATGCCTTTTGTGTGGCAATAAATTACTAGCTCAGCGAACAGATCTTAGTGAAATCTCTTGACATTGTTTGCGTATTAGACAGTTTATAAAGTGGAAATTTTTTCATATGTCTCTTGTTTTTTATTGGTTACCCTATTCGGGTGCATTGTGATTTAGTCCGATTCCACTCCAAAATCTAGAACTAGGCTGAACAATGCCAATTTCAAATATTTGGAACCAAAAAACTGGCCGATTCGAAATTGTGGCATTGCTCACCCCTAGTATTTATTGGAAATTGTGAACTTGGATGGTCTACTGAAAGAGTACGACATATAACTTTGTTATATTCAATGTACTGATGTCACCCTCTCCCCTTCCTGTTTACGTTTTTTTGCTTTTCTCTAAGTTGAAACGAAATCCTCACAACTCAGGACAAGAACGATAGTCACTACAATTCATTCTCCAATGGAAAATTTGTCTAAAAAGTCATAAATTTATTACACTTTTAGCAGTTTAGTCCTAAACCTTTTTTTTTTTTTTAAAATTTTACTAATTAAATCTTCAACATTTTCACGTTTTGGCAATTGATTTCATTCGGCCAATTTTGACAGAAAATCGCTAACATGGATGCTAGTCGACGCTACATGGCTTGATCGGTACTAGCGTTGACAATTATTAATAATTTTTTTAATTTTTTTCTAATTATTTATTTTATTTTTTTATTTTTCCTTTTCTCTCTATTTTTTTTTTCCTTCCGTTCTTTCTTTAGCTAGTTGTTAGGCCTTAGCGATTAGCCAAAGGAGAGGGCTAGTGAGATCCGTTGATCACCGGGAAGGCAAGCCTTGCCACCTTTGCCCCCGACAAGCTCAATCTTACTTGGCGGGCGGTGAGGCCAACCTTGTCTAGTGACGGCGAGATCAAGCCTCACTAGGGAGGGCAAGGTTCGCTTGAGGCTAGCATCTGGCTAGCAAAAGAAGGAAGGATGAAAAAAATCAGAAAAAAAAAAAAAAAAAAAAATAAATTAAATTAAAACACTATTAAAAATTGTTCACGTTAGCATTGACTATGCTACGTAGGACGGCCAGTGTCCATAGTGATTTCTGGGTAAAATTGGCCGAGTGGATTTAATTGACAAAATATGAAAAAATTTAAGACTTAATTGGTAAAATTGTAAAGTTTAAAACTAAATTGGCAAAAGTGTAATAGAATTAGGTTTGTTTGGATGAATTTCCCATTCTCTAGCTAGCTGACATGAATCTTGTTTTTTTAAAGAATCGAACAATTAGATATTTGAAGTCAGCACCGAATTGTATTCAGAATCATGCGATGCTCCTTGGGATTATTTTGATGTGTCTTAGTTTAACAAGATCTTCAATGAATATTCTATGCACTCGAACAGTATCGTGCATGCCCTCATAGTTGTTGATTTTGTGGAATTTGTGTTGCTTTGATGCAAATGGTTCTATTCTCTTTGCAATCATGTCTAACACTAGTAGCATCGACAATTTGATACTTTACTTTTTCTCAAGAGAGACAAACTTCTTTTTTTTTCCTGTCGTTTATGTAGTTCCTCAAGGTAATAATTATTTGACTGAGCGCACACTTTGTCTAGGAGCAAGAATTTGAACAAATAGTTTCCTAGCCAAATAGTGAAAATATTCTTCCATGAACACAAAGAGTAGTATGGTTGTAAGGGAAACAGGATGGTCTTGTCATGAACAAATAGTTTCCTAGCCAAATGTTTGATTCCTTCCATCCCTTTCCTCCTCTTAGAGTAGGGAGTGCGCAAAAGAGGAACTTATCACTAAGCATTTGTTTTGTATAAGTAAAAACTAATAGGGTAAAAGCCACAAAAAACTCTAAACTATACTCATTGTGACAAATTTACCTTAAACTTTTTTTTTTGTGGCATAGAAAAACCTAAACTTATACATGGGTGACACATTTACCTTTTGTTAAAAATCTATTAATGAAAATCATTAAAAATCTGTCTGCATGGACACCATAAAGCAAATAATGCTGACATGGTGCCCACCTAGCTTAAGTAAAATAAAGATGCTGATTTGGCTAAACAATCATCTAACAAAGCCTTAATAGAGAATATATATTGAATACAGGTACAAGTTTGGTGTTTTTAATATCACAAGAAAAATTTTAGGGTAAATTTGTCACGGTGAGCGCAATTTGGAGTTTTTGATGTCAAACAAAGAATTTCATGGTAAATATGTCACAGTGAGCATTATTTATAGTTTTTTTAGGCTTTTTCTCAAATTAATATGAAGCTTGTTGATATGTATCATAAGAGTGCCTTATACCCTCTTAGTGTAATTTTATAAAGTTTGTGAATGAGAAACTGAAGTGCTTCCATTTGCTGTTGAATTACCTGTTTGCAGGAGGTGGATCAGCACTGTCCATTATATGTTTTTCCAATGTCTGCTCTGGAAAAGTTACTGAGCTCTGGTGTGGCACAAAAGGCATGTTCAATCTACCTCTGTAATTAAACCCAAAAAAATAAAAATAAAAATAAAAATAAAAATCTACCTCTGTAAAAAATTGGAAGTAGTTCTTACTAATATTACAGGAGATGCAAAGGGAATCACGATTCTTAAATCCTGTCCTACCATGATGCCCTTGGGATGGCCCTCACGACTTGAATCTAGTTTAATTCAAGATGATCATATAAGAGAGAGAAGTTTTCTCATATGCAAAGTACAAAATCAATTGGTTAATGTTTGTGTTTATCTTAAGTAAATTATAAACCTCTAGAGTTGTATTATTGGGACTAAATAAGTTGCTCCATTTTAATAGATGCAATCTGCAAAATGGTACGCATTATGGTGTGTTCAAAAAGTTGTTGGAAGAAATGTGATTATTGCCCAAATTGAATAGAACAAGCTGAATTGAGAATCTATATTCTAACGACAGTAGTAAGGATTCTCTGCGTGGAAATTTGTTAATGCAAGTTTTGGAGGTGTTACTGATTAACTATATAGGTATGTGCTATGTCTTGATTATTGTACTTAATATAGGGAATTTTCTCGGCGGAGATCTCTTGTTCATGATGATACCAAAATTCAGAGGCTTGTGAGAAGTCTAACTAGAGAGTTTTCGAGGAGGGAATAGGTTTGGAGGATGGGAAAGAACATATAATATTGTCCTTTCTTCTCATGGTGATTCTTTGGATCGTTGGCAAAAGCAGCCTGGCCTAAACACTATCACGGGTAAGTTTTTTTACCATCTGCTTCTACTTTGAGTGTTCCAAGTATACACTCAATGTGTTTTCTTATCCACGGATTATATTGGATTTGGTCTACTATCAATACTGTGCTGTCATAATTTTCCGATGTTGCCTATCTTCTCTATAAGTCACTTATATGAGTATTGAGTTGAAATAGTTTATTATCATAAAAGAGCTGTCTCTTAGTTAAGAGAGTACATGACTCTTGGTTATGATTAGAGGTGACTCTTAGTCCTAAAAAGAGGTTATCGGTGGTTATGAAATGAGGTTGTTCTTGATATGAAGAATGGTGATAACTGGGGATAAGGTACCTATTTTCAAGAGATGTATTGATTCGTTGTCTGTGAATAGAGACCAATTAATATATTATTTATTATAACCATAACTGTTCATAATTGCTTTTTTTTTGGAACTCTATATTCTTCTCTTTTCACATACGCAACGTCAACATATTCAAGGTGAAATTCCAAGAGGGAAACTAAGTAATTGTTGAACTCGTTTATTTGCTTTTGGAGGTATATTTGTTCTAAACCCGATAGCAACAATAGTGGAGGCAAATAATACAATAAAGACAATGATTGTCTACACACATCAAAGCATCAATGATCTATTATTACTTCTCTCTCTTCAGCAATCAAGTTTCCCCAACAATCTTAAGGTATTATAGTCATAAACTTGGAGACATCAGCTGCATCGAGTGCATCGAATTGCGAATCGATCCTTATGATGAAACACAATTTCATCCGTTGAATGACAATATGATTCTTTTTTCATTTGAATTATGTATCTTCCACATCTTGAACCCCAACTTGCCCATTATCCCTAATACAAAGAATGATGATTCTGATAAAATCAAAGATGTAAGGAAAAGGCGTGAGGATGATGAAAAGAGGTGTTGATTAAGGATTCTCAATGCTTTATCAAATCGTCTATATGAAACTTTCCAATATTATACAAATCCCAAAGACATTTGGAATGTCTTGAAGAGCCAATACAATACTGACAAATAAGGTAACAATAGATTTACTGCTCTGAAATATTTTGAATTTACCATGAGTAATGAAAATTTGTCTTTAAGCAAGTTGAGGAACTTCAAATATATGTTCCCAAACTCAAAGACCTTATGATTGAAGTTTCCAAATCTCTTCAAGTTGTTGCAATTATATCAAAATTGCTTTCTCCTTGGAATGATTATCGAAAGAAACTTCTCCATACAACCAAGAACCTAATTGTAGATAATTTGATAAAACACATTCGAATTGAGGAAGGTTATCAAGAATGTGAGGCTAATTACATGAAAGAAGTTGCAAATAAGGTACATTTTGTTGAGAATGACAACATAAGTAGAGACAAAGAAAATAAGAGGGAAACAAGAGGAAGTTTATTGACACCAACAACATCAACAAGCCTAGCAATAATAACAACTTCAAGAGGGACAAGTCTTATTTTTATTGTGGTAAAAAAGACCACTAATAGAAGGAGTGTCGCTATCAGAAAAAGAAAAAGGTTGACACAATAGCAAATATTGTAGAGCAGCACGCCAATGAGTTAGTTACTATGGTCTCGAATTGCAAATTGGGATGATACTAAATTAAACATGGCAACTATGAATGATTCAACTGGGTATGTGTGCAATTGGTAATTGAGGCTAGGATTCGTACTTAGGTTGAGATTTGTGTTTATATGAACTATATGAATGTTTGAGGATGATATTTGGTGGTTTGGTGAGGTTTGTTGCTGAAACTATGGCTCAATTAGGGGTGTGCAAAATACCCGGGAATCGCCCGGACCGTCCGGAACCGGACCGGAACTGCCTGGAACCGGCGGTTCTTGAGGGAACCAGTCTGATTCCCGGTTCCAATTTTTCGGAACCGGAGGGTACCGGTTCGGTTCCCGGTTCCATGGGCGGATCCGCCCACCCAGACTGGACTGGAACCTTTTTAATATTAAAAAAAAAAATTACTAAAAGAAACCCTAGATTAGATCTCATCTCCTCACTCCTTTCATCTTCGGTTCTCTCTCTCTCTTTGTCTCTTCCTCGGTTCCTCCTAATCCTATCGCCATTTCAATTCCTCCCCAAGCGTCGACACCGTCCGCCGCTCCTCCACCGTTGCTATTCGCCCCCTCACGTCAGCCGCCACCCGCCACAGCCGCGGAAAATTGTTTTGCAAACCGTTCTATATTGAAAACCCGACCAAAGACCTCCTTCCCTCCTTCCCAACTCATAGACCCGACCGTTCTATGTTAAAAACCAAAATTGTTTCGCGTCAAGATCGGTTCCATAGATCCATCCGGAAATCGGACCGAACCGGTGGTCCGGTTCCCGGGTGTATCCATGCAACAAACGGGTGGATCCCAGTTCCAATTTTTCGGAATCAGTCCTTAGCGGGCGGTTCCCGGTTCTAGGTTGGGAACCGCCCGCCCGGACCATGCACACCCCTAGGCTCAATGATGCTTTGATGAAGTAAAATTGGGAGTATACTCAAAGTTGAGGTTTTTAAGGTGTTAGAAAGTGAGCTGTCATAATCTTTTCCATAGTTATTTATAGATGTAGTGTCTGTCTTTTCGAGACTAAGGATTCAATCTCATGATTTTGCCGCCCTAGTTTCAAAAGGCAATCACATCTTTCCTTTCCACATCAAAAAGCCATCTACTCTAACGCGGGTAAAGCACGAGGTGACGCTTCTTCCTTGATGTGCCCCATAATCATATATATATAATCAATTTAAACTAACAACTTAGGTAGACAATTCCTTCTTTTCAAAAGTTAATCCATCCGAAAACGGACCAATAGGGATGTGTGTATGGGCAAGTGATTCCAGAAATAGAGGAATATTTTGGTTTAGTGTATGGAAATGGTATGTATTGGGAATGGTTCTTGATGGATGAAATCCAAATGGAAGATAAAATGCGATCACCACCAAGGTTTAAAAGACGATCCACCAACCAAGGATGAAGATCATTATCGACAAAGTTCACCATCAAGGCTTAAAGGACAAGCCACCTACTAAGGATATAAGATTTCAAGATACGAAAAGCTCACCATCAAGACCTAAAGGGAAAATTTCAGCTTTGACCAACAAATAACCATCTCAAGAATTCTTCAAATATCCAGGGAAATAGACCAGAATAGCCTCTTGTCAGTATGTTGTTGATTAATTTTGAAATTGACAACTAATATGGTAAATCAACAACTTCCTAATCGGTTTCATGATCAATAGTCTTCTCCGTGGATAATTTCATTTTGGACCCATCAACTCACATTATGCCCAAATTCTACCTTGACTTGAATCATCATCGATGCTCCCGAGTTTTTCGATGGAGCTAAGTCAGATGTTCTTGCATCAAATAGTATAGGATAATTATATTACTTACTACTCTCTTTCGAGAGATACATTAGTCCTCTAAAAGTGCATGGCCGTAATTAAACGAAACAACCAAAGAGCTAGAAAACATTCAAAATGGCAGCAATACTATGCGAGTTAAAAATGAGGGGGAGTATCAGATTTGAACGCTTGACATGTTCTATATTATTATGTTATAGAAGTGGTTCTTTCAAAAGTTTAAGTTGTCGACAAGCTGGCCAACAATGCATGTGTGTCATATTTCGTAACGGATAATAGATATCAATCGAGATAAGTGCCAAATTAAATCTTAATTTTTTGGCCTTTTATTAATTGAATCCCTAGAATTCAATTGCCGTTAGCGTCGTAGTTGCCAGCCATCGAGTCCTTAACTCTACAATTTGATCAATCAAGTTCTTGAAGTCCTAAGTAAGTGCCTCTCTTTTCTCAAACTATGACGAATGCGATTCCCCTCGTTCTCCCCTCCTTTACCCTTGACATCATGCAACAGTGGCTCACTTTCTCAACAAAAAGACACAGTTTCTTAAAGGAATGAAATTTAGGGATTTTGTTGTTGCTAATTGCTATTTTAGGTTTTGCTTAATTGGGGATTTGAAGGTTTGCTTTGGGGGTTTTGTAGGAAAAATCTCAAACACCGTCTTTTCTAGGCTAAGACAGTTGTGCCATTTACCATGTACATGCGCACGGTGGCAGAAAAGCCTCATAGGAATCTTTTCGAGCATCGAAAAGCCACTTATGGCAATTATAGGATTTGATTGTATATATATATATATTTTTTTTTGGTGCAAATATTAAGAATTTAATGGACCTAATTGAAAATTCAAGAACCAAGTGACCAACAGACGTAATACTAAATACTAATCAACCTAATTGAAACGTTAAGAACTCAATTGATCTACGGCAAACACGTTACAAAAGGCAGTTCCGCAGTTATCCCTCGATTCATCCATCCATTTCCCTTTCCATTTTTGATAAGCGGGCCGGCTCTAATTTTGGGAAATTTACGTGAACGAGAGAAATGCTGCTTCCGATGGGTTGGACAAGAACATCCCATCTTTGCGGCGGTCGAGGCCAATTTAAACAGCTTTTTGGTCCCAGTCCCATGGCTTTTGAAAATTCTCGCACGACTATTGGGATCATCAGCCCTTGAACGATTAATTAATATCGACCCAATTAGATTTAAGGGAACCATGTGAGCCGAGTGAGATTTGCAAAGCATTGATGCGGAAATGCTCCATGAGCTACGGATCAATTGGCCCGAGGAAACATGAGGGGGAGTTTAAGAGACGTTAATACATTATTACCTTTTTTGGAAGAAAATTTACCCAATCAATTCTAAACTTATTAGTCAATTCAATCCTAACCTTCTCAATTTTCTTAAATCTTTGTACGAAATTCTAATGTAGTCATTTCGGTCAATTTTGCTGAAAATCATTGACACATTGATGTGTCACATAGGATGGCTAATGAAAACTCAATTGCTACATAGTGATTTTCAACGAAAATTGATAGAAAGATTTACATTAGAATTTTATATAAATATTTAAGACTAAATTGAAAATTTAGGACTGAATTAGCATATATACAATAGCATACGTAGTTTGGACTAATTAGTATACATAGTGATTTCAAGCGAAAGTTGACCCAAAGATTTACATTGAAATTTCATATAATGGTTTAAGACTAAATTGATAAAATTAGAAAATTCAAAACTAAATTAGTAACGATATAATAAGTTTAAAATTGAGTAACATTCCCCCATTTGGAGCACCAAAACCAGTGCCCCATGCCGCCCCCAAAACCCCCAAAAAAAAAAAATGAACACGACATCCGAACGACTTTTACATGAGCTGTTTGTTTTATTAAAACGAGAACGTGTTTGAATTGGGTTTTACTTTTTGCTTAGTTTGTATCTTATGACTCATGATATAAACATAGGCACATACATCGATATACGGATGTTCATATTTTCAAAAATATGTGAATAATATTTTATATTTTGACTTGAAAATTAAACAAAAGAAGTACATTTGGCTTAGTTCAATTATTAACAAACGCGAGTCTCACCTTCTCTCGTTTTATGCGAGTTTCTCTCTACCCTCTGGTAGTGCTGTTTTTCCCCAAAACCCTAGAGTTGATCACGACAATCACTCTCGCTTTTCTCTGTTCCTTCCCATACAATGATGTTTCAAAAGGAAAACCCAAAAAAATTTCTCATTCGATCTAGATTACACTGAGAGCAGTGGCCTCCTCTTCACTCGAGAGAACAATTGTGTTGGTCGAGGCTGGGTCAGATGGAATCCACGCTCTTGGGGCTTGATTAAGGTAGGAGTTCATCCTCATCGTCTAATGGAGAGAAGAAATGTCGACTGGGATATATGCAGCATTTGTTGTTGGAGTGATTTGATTCTGAGACTTGACGAGGAAACCTGATGCACGTAGTCATGAGTATATGCCAGTCAGATGTTTGATAAAAGAACCAGAAGACTTTGAGAAGAAGACGGAAGTAATGAAAATTTATCTTGCCCCCAACAGTATGTGTTCATGCCGGAGTCTTTCCCTGCTCTTATAACCAGTCTTTTCTTTTATTAATCTAGTCAAATAGTATGGATAGTAAAGAAGAAAACGAGTTGCGGGTGGCAGCATTATGTAAACGACTCGGACATCTATGGTCTGAGGAAGATGTGGTTGAAGTAAGCCCAGAGATATCAGCACAAAAAAGAGATGAATGCAACAGAACAATTATGGGCAAACTATATTCTAGACCCAACGTCAATTTTCCTGCATTTTTCACTACTATGAAGAAAGCCTGGAAGACAGAAGCAGTAACGTGTGCACAAAAAGGACCAGGTCTCTTTACCTTCGTCTTTCAATCGAGGAGGAAAAGGAGAGAATTATGCAATCTGCACCATGGTCCTACTCGAGTAATTTGCTCGTCCTTAAACAAAGGTGAGCCTGACATTCCAGAACATTGTTATGATTTTTCCAGAGCTGCTTTTTGGGTAAGACTTGTAGGTATACCCCCTGGTTGGAGGATCGAACCAGTTTACCATGATCTGGGAAATAAATTGGGGCAAGTAAAGGATATCCAGCTAGAATCTATGGGCACTATGCAGCAAAAAAGAGGAAGAGTAAGAGTAGAAATTGACTTATCTACTCCTCTGAAAGCAGGAGCCATTTTGGATATCGGAAATAAATGGTTGTGGGTCGAATTTAAATACGAGCGGTTACCTCATTACTGCTACTCTTGTGGAAGAATTGGCCACTATGCCCAAGATTGTCTAGAAATTCCTTACTCGGAATCACCTTGGGCAGTTGATAAAATTGGCTCCTATGGACCCCGGCTGAAAGCAGAAGTAAGTGATCATAGTCCTTATTGGGAGGCTTTTATGGAAACATTGATGAAGAACTTATAATAGAAGAAACTATACCAGTATCATCTCAGCTAGGGAGCGAGGATATAATAGCACTAGAGAAAGGCCAGAGAAATGAGACTAGAAGCTTGCAGCAATAAGCGAGTAGAAAATTCCAAGGAGCAGGAGATTATGGAAGTCCCTATTTCAAATCAGCAGGTAATCAAAGATCATGGTAAACAGGTCATGTGTTCAGATGTTCCCATACAGACTTCTTTGAAAATAGGAAAAAGTAGTAAGAAGCACATGAAGGTGCAGAAAGCAAAAAAGCAGAAATGCTTACCTGCACCATCTCCAATTCTCATAGATGACTCGAGTATGATGGAGACTCCAGTGAAGTTGCTTGCAGAAGGAATAGATTGGGCTCTGGTGGCTAGCCCTAATAAGCCACCACAGACGACATGAAAATTATCAGTTGGAATTGTCAGGGGCTGGGCAACCCCCTGACAATCCGGGAACTACTGAGCTTTGAATGCTCTCGAAAGGCCCAAGTATAGTTTTCTTATGGAAACTAAAAACAAAGCAACGATGGTGGAAAATATTTGCAGAAAACTTCAGTTTCAGCACCTATTCCTAGAAAATCCTATAGGCATATCGGGGGACTGGCGTTGATGTGGAATGGGAAATAACACCGAAAGTGCAACACGGCTCCAAACAGTTCATTGATGTACATTGCACCGATTCGGCCAGAAAACAAGCTATGCAGATCACTTTTATTCATGCTTCAACAAATTTTGAAGAGAGGCAGAAACTATGGCAACAATTGCAAACAATGAAACCTCACGAAAGCTCAATTCCATGGATATGCATGGGGATTTTAATGAGATTCTATATGTATGGGAGAAGGTAGGGAAAAGAGAGGCAGATAACAAAAAGACTTGCAGCTTTTAGAGATATGCTCAATGAGATGTCTTTGATGGATATGGATAGCCAAGGATGTGCATACACATGGGCTAACAATCGAGAAGGGGGGGATTTGGTTAAAAAACGATTGGACAGGGTGTTATGTACTTTGGAATGGCGAATTACCTTTCATGATGCGGAAGTCCATGCCCTTCCAGCAATAGGTTTGGACCACAGTCCTCTTGTCCTTAAGCTATACCCTGAATGCAAGAAAAGAAGAAGAGAATTCAAAATGGAGGCTTTCTGGCTTGAACATGAAGAATATCCACGGAGTTATTCATAACACGGAGCCATGAACTTATTCCCAGGCCACATTTTCAGAAAAACTCCAAGCGACCTCAAAAGAACTCATACAGTGGAGCAAGGAGAAGTTTGCTTATGCACCCAGCAGGATAAAGGAGCTCACTCAAACATTAACAGCCATAACAAATCGGTCACAAGAACATACAAGCAGAAAGGAAGTACAAAGCATTATACACCAGCTAGACATGCGAGGAAGCGGGAGGAACAAAAGTGTGGGGATTGAGATCACGAATTAAATGGTTACAATGGGGAGATAAAAATACAAAATTTTTCATGCCACAACAGTTCAACGGAGACACGAAATCACATTACAATGCTTTGGAAGATAATCGATGGTGTCGGGATCCAGGAGCTATTAGAAACCATATTCAAACTTTTTACAGCAACTTATACAGAACAGCAGGGCAAAGAAATTATCAGCCAATACTAAATCAATGCCTATCCCCTATTAATGACAGTATCAATGCATCATTAGTGGCAAAACCTACAATGGAGGAAGTGCGAGAAGCAGTTTTTCAAATGGGAGCATTGAAAGCGCCGGTACGATGGTTTCAATGGGCTTTTCTATCAAAATGCTTGGGATATTATACAGACTGACCTGTTCCAGCTTGTACAGAATTTCTTCAGTACAGGTATTATGGACCCTCATTTGAATCAGACTTATATAACCTTGATCCCCAAAGTGAAAAATCCTGAGATAATCAGTCAGTATAGGCCCATCAGCTTATGCAATTTCAGTTATAAAATTATCTCAAAGCTATTAGCAAACAGATTGAAAAAGTGGCTACCAGAGATAATCGAACCAGAACCGAGTGCATTCGTTCAGGGGAGACAGATACAAGACAACATCATAATTGTACAGGAAGTGTTACATCAACTGCGCATTACAAAAAGAAAGAAAAAACATCAGGCAGTACTCAAATTAGATATGCGAAAGCATATGACAGAATAGAATGGGACTTTGTTCGGGATTGCATGCTGAAAATGGGATTTTCGAGAAATGGGTTACTCTAATCATGCAATGCATAACAACAGTGACATTCAGTGTCAAGATCAATGGCGAACCAACCCCTTTTTTCAGTCCATCCACAGGCAAGGAGATCCTTTGTCTCCTTATCTATTTATCATTATCACAAATGTGCTAACATGGCTGATGCAAAAGGCGATTGCGGATGGCAGCATCAAAGGTATACAGCTTAATAGATCTGTCCTAAGTTATCTCACCTTCTGTTTTGCGGATGATGTCATTTTTTCTGGATGCTACTCTAATGGAATGTCGAATTTGACTCTCACACTAAACTAGTACTGTTATGCAACGGGGCAAGCGGTAAATTTAAACAAGTCAGGAGTTTATTTCAGTAAGAATTGTCCCTTACCACTTAAAAGGAACATGGCACATGAGTTGAGAGTACTGTTTTTGAAAAGACGGAGGCAAATACTTAGGCCTCCCTACAGAATGGGGACAATCCAGAAAAGAAGTTTTCGCATGGATATTAACAAGGGTCAACGCAAAGCTGGAGGGTTGGAAGGAAAAGTTACTTACTAAAGCCGGAAAGGAAATCTTGATTAAGAGTGTGGTGCAGGCCATCCCTACATACGCCATGTCGATCTTTAAATTGCCAGTGTCGATCTGCAAAGCAATTGAAAGGCGAATAGCTTCATGCAGTGGCGTAAAAGGGGATAACACGAAGGGCATACACAGGAGGAACGGGAAGTTCTGAAAAACAGAAAAGATGAAGGAGGGATGGGGTTTAAAGACTTAATTACCTTCAACTGTGCAATGCTTGGCAAACAAGCATGGCAGCTTCATACTTCCCCGAATGCATTATGGAGTCAAGTTTTAAAGGCATATATTATCCTCGGGCGATCTATGGAGTGCAATGGAAGGGCGAGAAATCATCTTGGGGCTGGAATAATATCTGTTGGGTCAAGACACCCTCAAAGCGAGATGTCAAATGGTCGGTCGGGGACGGCAAATCCATCAAAATAAGAGAGGATACATGGTTATCACAGAATTCACGGGAGGGCAAGTCACTCAAATGCAGAACCTACCACGGGTGGAAAGTTTGATTAACGAAGAATCTCGAACTTGGAAGCAGTCTCTCATTCAATGCTTTTGAGGACAAAATAGCCAACGAGATCCAAGCCATTCCCTTGAGCAAAAGAGCCCCAAACCGATGGAGAATCTGGACTGGGAAATGAAGACGGGGGGAATTTACAGTCAAGAGCGGTTACAACGGGCTCGTTTATCCAACAATCGACTAAATCGAGAATAGAGCAACTTGTTCTTACCAGCCTCCACGCACTTTATGGACACGAGATCCGGGCGCTATCGGTTCCACCACGGATCCGAACCTTTCCGGAGCATATGTCAAAATGCTGTTCCCACAAGGAAAATCTATACAAAAGAAAGATCGGTCAGATCCATTATGTCATTTGTGTTATACGCAAGTTGAAACAATCGAACATCTATTCCTCTACGTAGATGGACGAAACAGATCCTGGGCAAGATACACTTTTGCAAGGAATAAATATCACGAAACATCTTAAGAGAATCGACCGGTGGCTTCCGGGCGGTTTTGAACCAAGAAGAGATTTACCTAATCGGGAGTTCATCGGCCATTTGGGTTCTATGGCAAATCTGGAAGGCGCGAAACTCCTGGATCTTCCGAGCAAGGTTCCCCAAACCGCGGACATCCTTGAACTAGTACGAACTCAGAATACCGCCTTCAGCAAAGGGACGAAGAACCAGTCCGGCCAAAGAACGACCAATACCTACCGGAGTCATGGACACCACCGAGAGGTCGGGAATTGAAATTGAACGTCGACGCATCATGGGTTCCCGGCGAGTTTCTTTGTTCCGTTGCTGGAATCGCTCGGGATGGAGAAGGGCGTGTAGTTGATGGCTTCACAGCAGAAGCTAGGGTTTCTTCGGCGTCTGAGCGGAAGCGAAGGCTGTGTTACACGGGATATGCTATCTCAAGGAGTTAAAGTCAACACACGTGGGAAGCCAACCAGTTCAAGGGATCTGCGAAAGTGATAGTTTGGCTGTCGTGGACTTCATCATGGGCCGGGCCAGGACACCTTGGAATTTAAAAGATATCATCCAATGCTGTAGAGACGAGCTATCCAAGTGCAACAATGTATCCGTAACATATTGCCCCCGAGACGCGAACAAAGCTGCAGATTGGCTGGTACGTACTCATCGAGCCAAGAAACTTCCGTTTAATTGGGTACATACACCCCCTTATTTTCTATGGGAAATTTTAGTTGCAGATTGTAAACCATCGTTGTCTTTTAAGACTACTTAGCGAATATATATATCACTTTTGACCAAAAAAAAAAAATTATTAACAAACGCTGGATTGGAGATGTCATTTGTCAATACGGTCACCAACTTTATGTCTAGAGATGATGGTACATTTTGCACTAGGAATAATCATTAGATTTTAAAGGGAATTTTGTAATAGAGAAGAAGAAATTCTTGGTGTATCACGTTATGTCGACGTTGCTTTAACTTTATGTCTGGAGATGATGGTACATTCTGCACTAGGAATAATCATTAGATTTTAAAAGGAATTTTGTAATAAAAAAGAAGTGAAGAAGAAGAAATTCTTGGTGTCTCACGTTATGTTGACATTGCTTGATGGTCCAACATTCGTGCTTCTTGATCATGGGAACATATCCTAGAAAGAGCGGTCACTCGAGTTCGACAGAAATGGAAACCGAGGATAGCGTTGGAAATTGCGCGCGACGGACCTTAAAACAGCAAAGATCGCGATTCTCAAAGCACAAGGAGCACATGCTTTTCAGTAACCCTAATAAAGAAAACAAATCACATATTATAAGGGCCTATTTGGTAACCATTCAAACAGACATTGATTCTGATTTTTTGTTCGAAAAAGTTTTGTATCGGAATCGTTTTTGGTAAAATTTTCATTTCAGGAAACAAATTTATTATTTTGTTCCCGAAGTAGATTTGGAACAGAATAAAAAAAAAGAAAAAAATTGATTCTTATTCCCAACAAATCTAAGAATCAAACAAGAATCAAAGCCATTTTCTTGTTTCTTCTATTTTCTCTTCTTCTTCTTCCCTTTCTTATTCATCTACCGCCACGATCGTGGTTCTGCTGTCCACCGCCCACTTTGCCGCCGGTCGCCACAACCGGTTTTGGTGAGCTTGACAAAGGCTCACTAGGCGAGGTGGCGACATCCGGCGAGCTTGTTGGAGGCAAGCCTAGCCACCGAAGAGGCTCGGTGAGGCCGGGTGCGCCTCACGATCTCGGTAAGGCTTGCCAGCCACGCAAGGCTTGGTCGACAAGGAGGCGGTGACGCTCCGGTGAGGTCGCCGGCCCTCACTGGCCGATGCCGATCGTCCCAAGGTCACGACCAGCCAAGAAGAAGAAGAAGAAGAAGGGGAGGAAGAAAGGAAAATGAAAAAATATATTTAAAATAAAAAATGATTTGAAATATGAATTAAATTTTGCTATTTATAGAATACATATTTAATTTTGTGTTTTAATTTATAGTTTATACTATAGTTTATTATTTACTATTTAATAAAAATTTGATTAGTTAATATGTTTATTACTTAGTATAAATATAATTAATCAATAGAATTTTTTTAATTTGATAAAATTTTAGAATTAGAATAGAAATTTTATGTAGTTACCAAAAGCATTTTTTGTTCTTTTTCTATTACAAAATCAGAAATTTTATACAGTTACCAAACGCGTTCTTTTGCTGAGAAATTGTTTCCGGGAATAAAATAAAAAAGAATCGTTTGATCAAAATATGTTCCCATAAATAGAATCGTTACCAAACGCGCCATAAAGTTCGGGTCCTTGAAAATACACAACTTCCTTTCGCTCACTAATTAATTAATTGTATCTTTTTTTCTCTTGTCAATATCATTTATCTTGGGATTAACATGATAAAAACCTAAACTATAACAATTGTAATACAAATATCAAAATTTTGTGTCACTAAAAATCATACATTTGACCATTGTGACATTGTAGTGTTTCCAAATTTTTTATGTCATAAAATACCTCAAACTTATACCGGCGTGACTAAAATAGATAGTATATATGTCACGTAGGTATAAATTTAGGTTCGTAACAAAAAAATGTAGGATATTTTGTCATGATGGGCAAGTTTAAGGTTTTAAGTGATACAAACCGAAGTTTAGGATATTTGTGTCGCTGTTGGACATAATTTGGGATTTGTTTGTGGTATTTACCCTCCCTTTTGTTCTCATTTTTGGAGCAAATTAATGTTTCTACTCTCACAGTGGCCCCATGCGCACAATTAAAACTAAGAGGGTGTTTGTTTGAGTGAAAGCATTTTTCAGAAATTAGTTTTGTGGACTTTCATCCGTTCTTCATAGCTCTTTGGTTTCACGTAAAAATTCTATTAAGACAACAAGAGAGTTGAAACTTCTTCTCTTCCATAGCTTTGTGGTACACATAGAAATTTCATGAAGGCAAGGAGAGTTTAAACCACTATACTTTTGGAATGGTGAAGCTAAATAATCATATTTTCTCTCTTGGACTAGATTTGACATTCATTGGAATCGACCTCATCAATGTTGCCATAACCTCGTTAAATTTCTTGTCATAATCGTACTTGTGACTCTAAAATGGTGTGTGATTAGTTCCTTTCTTGTTGAAGATAAACATGAATTGAGTTATTACCATCTCACTTGTTTATTTTTAGATCCATTTTACATAGATATCGTTCATACCAAACAATGGACATTATATGGAATGGAATTATCCTACTTTGTCACCGTTTTCATCAAGCAATTGATAGGATATAGCAAATTCTTCAAATTTTATATTCTATCATATTCAACTCTATTCTAAGTAGAATCCAAAACATCAAACACAATCTAAAAGAAGACAACACAAACAAGACATGCTAAGTAAATGTGTCTAGATGACTTTTACTTTTGATTTTATTTTAACCTTTATTATTTGAGATTTAACTTTTCTTAATATTAACTCCACATGGGTTTATGTTAAATTATTGTAGTAGATGTCTCAATTTGGGATAATGACTCAAACCGTCTCTAAATTTTTCTTCCAATATGTAATATGGTCCCCGAACTTTTAATTTGTTCATTTTAGTACTTGAACTTTAACCCAATATATAATATAGTTCTCGGCCTTTTTCAGAGATTAAGTTGAACAAGTACTAAAAGTTTAAGGATAACATCGAATAAATTAAAATTTAGGGACCATATTGCACAAATAGTTAAAGTTCATGGACTACATTAATTCAAGAATTATTTGTATCATTTTCCCTTTTAATTTCATAGAAGAGCGCATGATCAATATTTTTTATAAGTCCTTCCATATAGCTAGAGACTTTTTATTAATCACACCGTAAATTATAAAAATAAACATAGAAGAAAATGCCCCAATGTGATTATGTGGAATGTTGGGTGATTTCAAGTTAATCCATTGCCATTTATTTAGAGTGAGAATTGCCAAAAAGTCATAAACCTATTGCAATTGTGCCTGCAGCCAAGGCGAGGGTCGACCTGCGGTGGCCGGCGATGGCGGCCCGCCGTCGCGGGCGAGGCTCGCGCCCGCTAGTGGCCGGTGATATTCGCCAACCCTTGCGTCTGGCCAGCTATTGGGGAAAAAATAATAATAAATTCGAAAAAATATTTAGAAATATTTAAAATTGCCACATCGGCGTTCGCCGGTAATTTTGGCCGAATAGATTGAATTGACACAATTGTAAAAGGTTTAGGAATAAATTGGCAAAAAAATTAGGACTGAATTGGCACAATTACAATAGGTTCAAGATTTTTTGGTAATTCTCCATTTATTTGGACATAAATAAAGACTATATATTTTAATAATTTGAAAATATTTTTCTCCAGAATGATTGCTAATATCAGTTT
Source organism: Eucalyptus grandis (assembly GCF_016545825.1). Taxonomy (NCBI): domain Eukaryota; kingdom Viridiplantae; phylum Streptophyta; class Magnoliopsida; order Myrtales; family Myrtaceae; genus Eucalyptus; species Eucalyptus grandis. The sequence continues at coordinate 25,875,240 of NC_052612.1, forward strand.
GAAAATATGGGAAGGAAAAATATTTTCATCCTCAACGAAAATATATAGGAATAAATCATTATTAACAATGAAAATGATCTTCATTGACTACTTTTATTAACAATACAAATTATTATTTTAGAAAATATATTCCAAATCATCCATTTTCCGTTAAATTACAGCCTTTGAAGACGTACTTTAGAGAAAGGTCACACTAGTTAGAACTTCAAAATAATCCCACTAAAACATTCAGACGCCAAAAAAAAAAAACTAAAATTATAGAAATATTGCGAAAAGAAGAGGAAAATAGAGTGACGGGTGTTGCAAATATTATTTTCAAGATAATAACAGTTAATCTCGTTCAGTTATGTCCATTACTAGGGTAGAAAAACATTTTGCACATTTACAATTAGATGAAGACATGTAAATGAATGCGGTTACATAATTATATCTATAAACACCATGTGTAAATTTTTTTTATACTGACAATTGACCTAATCAAAATCCAAAACTTATCATCGAGTTTTCATTTTGAAACCGCAAGGCATAAAGAACCCCAAAAGGTGAAGATTTACACTACTCTTTTTCTCCATGGTCAAAGTGAAAACCACGTCGTCCAGTTCATTTTTTTTTTTCAAAAGACATGATTTGCATTATTCTTTTACTGATGTTTCTATGAGAAACAAAAATCATCATTTTTTAATAAACGCTATATTAAGAGTTTTAGAGAATAATGAGAACCAACTCATTTCTATTGTTGGGTACAAGGATGGTGCTATAAATTCTTCAAAAAATAATAATAAACTTATATGGGTAGAATTGAGTTCTCTACTATGACAATTGTAAGGAATTTAACAGTTATATTTTTTTAATCAAACTTCTACTCATAAGACATATCAAAAATCGGTTTATGAAGTTAAGAAAAAGGATTTATTGTTTTCTTTTCGATGGGAAAAAATCGTTTACTAAATGACTACTCATCATTATTACATATAAACATAGAAGACAAGCACAGCATCCAAAAATTCAAAGTCATTTGCAATAATAAAGTGGCTTGCTGCAAGAAAAGTGAGAAAAGGAATTTGTTGATTAGGTTTAAAAGAAGTTTTTCTTGTTTTATAGAGATCCCTTTGTTTCCTTCTAGCCAGTAAGGGTGACCATATAGAAATACCCAAACCCAAAATCACCCAGACCTAATCAAATCGCCGATTTTGAGCGATTCTTAGGGGTACCAGTCTAGTTCTCAATTCCATAAAATTGAATTGGTGATTTTATGTCCAATTCCAGAGTGGAAACCAAAACAGACCAATTTACATGTTTTTCATTTTGCAAAAGTAAAATGTAAACTTAAATCCTAATCTCCTCCCACGCCTTGCTTATTTCATAATGAAGCCAAATCTTTATTTCTTTCATATTGCTATAAATATTCATCTAACTTGCTCCTTGTGTCTCTTGCTTCTTTCTTTCTAGTAAAGATTCACTCATTTTACTTCCCTCACTTACCCGCACGTTCCTTAAATTTGTGAATCTGTCGTTTATGGAAAAAAAAATCCAATCAATCCTCCTTTTATCGAAGTGTGTGCCCCTACAAACAAATCTTGAACGAAATCCCAGTTTCAAATTGCGGCATGAATTGGCAATTCAATTATTTAAAAACTTTCGGCCAAGATATGTGAATCCACCCATTGAATTGACCACCCGAAAACTAAACGAGTCGGTCCAGCCCGGTCTAGTCTTAGGTTATCCGGTTCTCAATTCCGAAACAAGTTACTGGTCTTCTGGTTCGGATCATGGGTAGGATTAGACCAATCGAGAACCGATCACCCTACCCTACCGGCCAATACTTGGAATAGGGAAACACACTTTCAGACCGCCGATCTCATACCTCCATCAATGCACATAAACCCTAGCTCACACGATTTTTCTCCTGCTTTCTTGATTGTATCTCATCAGATACAGATTCGGCCCTTCTTCCCTTATGGTCCTACCTCGGACGATTTGTTGGAGAAAGTGGCTGGCAATTGCTTCTTCACCGGAACTGGAACCTTTGGTTGCGTTTGGTCGTCCAGTTCCAGTGAAAAGGATCCAGTTCGGTGAAAGAGCAGCTGCCGGTTTCCTTCTCCAGCAAATCGTCCGACGAGACCATAAGAAGAACGAGAATCTGAGGAATCAAGGTCGAATTTGAACGCAACGATGATCACAAGAAACGCGAGAAAAATACCGCAAACGTATACTCTGCAGCCGCAGAAAATCTCAATGTCTTTGTCTACCCAATCTGAGTATGAATCCGAAGTGGGAGGCCTCTTCTGAAAAGTCGAAATCCGAAATCCGAGCCATCCACCTCCTGACAAGCTCGAACACTCTAAGGCCAAAGGGCAGTTCTTCTTTGGAAGCAAAGGACAAGTTGAAGAAGCCACCTTATGCGGCGACTTCTTCTTCTGATTACTGCAAGAAGAAAACAAGTTGAAGAAGCCACCTTCAAGGGACTTTATCGATGGTCAGCTGGCTCCGAGTTCTCAAGAAGAAGTACGGCAGACGCAGGAAGAATGGGAAGAGGATCGATGATCGTGATCCTCGAGCCGAAAATTTTCAATTTGTCTAAGAAAAATTGGGGGTAGAAGATTGGTGATGCTGCCGCTGGCGCAAAGAAGCAATGGTGAGAAGAGCATGACTTGTGGTGCTATAAATTTGTTGCTTCGACTGGCATCAAAGTCAAATTATGCATGTATATATTGATGACATGTTACAAATGTCTAGGACTGGCTTGGATGGCTTGGATGAAGGGGTTAGGAAGGAAGGATTGGAATTGTTGGAAGACTCAAAGAGGGAGGGGGAGTTGAAAGAAAGGAGTAAACTGCAATTCACCCGAGATGCAGGCAGTGGTGGAGAGAGCCGCATTGATTAAAAGATTAAACAATCTCATTTTGGACCTTTTTCTCAATCTACTGAAGTAGGTCACTTGGCTTCAGGATTTTTATGAGTATATAGTGTTTCAACGCAAGCAGCAATAATTTTGATGAGTAGTATGGTGTTCCAACAATATCTAGGATGTGTTTTATGCAACTTGTTCCGATGACTATTTTCGATCATATTGTATATCTCTTTTGGAGCAACTTTGGTCTCAAGATATGATGTACAAAGGATGTTGGAACTTTGTCCTCTTTTGTTATCTCTACAATTTTGACTTCTCCATCTGTGTTTGTTAAAACCACAGTAATGATTTGAGCTGATATGACTGCTTACGATGATCAAATTCTACGAATTCCTATGTTCCTGGCCCATTTTGCGGCAATTTAAATATGATCTTTTTATTATCTACTGCTTTCCAGCTGTTCCTATGATGTGGATTAAAATTCTCGAATTGTGAAATCAACTGCTCAAAATATATGTTTATGGTGAGATAATCTTGCAGTCCCTGGGGGATTGCACTTTCATTCCAAATTATATAGACATTACAGCGCGGCCTCCTAGCTTGCTCTCTAGTTCTGCTTTTGTATTGCTCTGCGGGAGGAACTTCAATTAGCTCTCTTCAAGACAAATGTAAAGGACAGCCTGTTTAGATAGGGCAACTTTATCTACTTGCGCTTGTCTTATATCACAAGGGCATCACGTTATTCTTGGAAAGTGTGTTATGGCATATTGTGAGAGGAAAACTCAATTAGTCGGATGCAAATGTCTGGGTCGGTTGTTTCCAATTGATCAATTACCCATGCGGCTTTAAGTTTTCGATCCAAGTCAGCCTCTCACACACACATGCACGAGCACAAGGGTCGGGTGCAGACGAGTGTATTCTCTTGTGAACGGGGCTGGATGCAGTGGGGAGGAACCCCTATTTATACAAGTTCCCGGGTCTTATCTCGTCCGTTGATCGTCCCTCCGATCCAACGGCTGTGTTTGAACGAAAACCATCCACTCAGGGTTGTTTGGTAACCATCCACCCGATTCTAATTTTTTGTCCCGAACAAATTTCAATTTGATGTTCCGGAATAAATTTGGAGCAAAATCAAGAATGAAAAAAAGATTCTTATTCAAGGAATAAATCTAAGAATCAAAACAACTCTCTTCTTCTTCAATTTTCTCTTCTTCTCTTTCTTCTTCTTCATCGACCGCCATCCCGCGGTTCCTATCCACCGTCGTCCGCTGCCGTTTGTCGCGGTTGCCGGCAACCGGTCCGGCGAGCTCACCGAGGCTCGCGAAGCCGGGCGAGGTCCGGTGAGCTCGCCGAAGGCAAGCCCGGCCACCGACGAGGCTAGGTGAGCCTCGCCGGTGGCTAGGCAGGCCTTGCGGCCCACCGATGGCGAGGGCAGGCCCAGCCCGGCCCGAGGCTCACTGGCCGCGATGAGGCTCACTTGGCCACCGTGAGGCCGAGCTCGGCGGGGCTAGGAAGCCTCGCCAGGGCTTGACGACGCTCTGGTGAGGTCGCTAGCTCTCGTCCGGCCGATCGTCGGACCTTGAAGAAGAAGAATAGGAGAAAAAAATAAAATAAATAAAAAAGTAAACAAATTATTTAAAATTAAAAGAAATTGATTTGGAATAAAATCAATGAGCACGTACCAAATGCAATTCAATTCCGAATCGAAATTTGGGACAGTTACCAAATGGCTTAAAATGCTTAGAAATTGTTCCGAGGAATAGAATATATATAAAAAAAATCATTTCGATCAGAATCTGTTCTAGAAAATAGAATCGTTACCAAACGCGCCCTCAATGGCTAAGCCTTGGGAAGCCCATGGGCGTGTGTCGAAACAAGGGCAAGTCAACAAGGCCGCCTAACATGGAGTGGGTGAATAGTCGCAGGTTGCACATGGGCCAGCCGAACACGATCATGAGTCGTTCATGCGTCGTGCACGGGCCCTTTGTCCGAATGCGCATGGTCTGGTCGTGCGCGGATCATGGATTGTTCACGGATCGATCGTGGGACAAGCCCTTGTGCGTGACACGACCTCACCACGAACGGTCTTGGATCATGCTTCATTCGTGGGCTGTGTCACAAACGTATGACTAAAGCATGTTTCAAGGCTCAAGGCGGTGCTTTGTGTGGTAGCTCTTCTTCCTCTGTGAACTTTTATCCTTTACCTATTGGCATTTGCCTGTGCAATCAGCATTCCTTCACTTTTTTATTTATTTATTAATCTAGCGAGAAGTACTTTCTCTCATCGCATCCCTTCATGACTCCCTTGTAGATGGGATTAAGTTGAAAAAGGACCAATTGGTGGTCAACCTAATTTGGAATTTTGGAGACTGAATAGAGCTTCACTTGGTTCTTTTATTGAATTCTTCAAAAATTTTACAACAAAGTTCATTTTGTTCTAAGGCTAGGCTTGTCAAATGGGTGGATTGTGTAGGTTTTGGGTTGGATCGAGATAGTCCAACCCAAATTGATCCATTTATAAATAATACAAATTTAGTGATCCATACTCAGCCGATTTATACACGACCGACCCAACTCGAGACTCATTCCTCAGTTGTTGTCTTTGAAGAATGGGCGAGTCCATGGATTGTCTTGTCAAGTTGGTGAAAGAGCTCGGTGCTCAAGTCGAGTCCAAGAGTTTTGACAAAGGCGTAAAGGTGCCAATGAGGTGAAGGGTGGTGAGTCTTGCCTAAGTAACAAGCAATGCCCTCACTCTAGTGAACAGTTCACTCGACATTGGTCGGCCACAACAACAAAGTGCAAGAACATGTGCATACATGCGACAGTTGTGGTCATACTACCTAGCCTAGCCGACTTCAAAGTGCCATGGGTAATATTAATTGTGGTTAAGTATGAACCGATAGCAGCTTCTTCTTCTTTTTAGGCGATTTCCACATATGACTAAATTTACCCAATTTGCACTAAAATGACTGATTTGCCCTCAATCATTTAATTGCAATTTAAAGTAATCGTTCCTTTTTTTTCATATCTTTTCTATTTTAATTAACGATCTAGTTGCCTTAATTATACATTTCACATGTTTTATTCTTTTTAGTGTATTGAAGATTTTTTTAGTGTATTCTTAGATATTACTATAATTCCACGTTCTATGTAAAAACCACCAGTAAGGAAAAAAGACAAATTATTTGATATAGTAAGATACTTGAAAGTCTCTTCTTCATTAGTACTCTTATAAAAACTTATTTATTCTTTCTCTCTCTCATCTCAAAAGCTCACTTTCTTGGTGAATTTTTTATTTTTAGTTTCATTAGTCTAAAATATATATATCAAGTCTCTTTATTTAATATATTAAAGAACTTATTTTTTCCTTTCCTATTGGTGAGATGCTTTTACACAGATGTAAAGTGTTATGGAATATCTAGGAATAAATTAAAAACATTTGCACAATGAGGCATCTTAATATTTTTCTGATGCACTTCATGGATGATATTAATTTATGTCAATTCGATGATGAGATTTCACCGGCATTTAAAAAAATTATCTTATTCAATTTTTTATTTAATTAAATTTCATCTTTTAAAGTTTTTCGTTGGAGAATGTTATTTTGGAAAATCTTCAAAGAAGGTTTTATTTCTTCATCCGATCATCCAATTCATATATGTGTATATAGGAGAAAACTAGTAAGAAGGGTTTGATGGTGATATGCACAACAAAAGTGAACATTTGTAAATAAGTGATTATGTCAAAACATTGTCTATATACAAAGAAAATTCTAGATTCTACTTGACAATGTATCTTTCAATTTTCTTAACAACATAGAAAAGAACTAGGTTTCTTGGAAATTTCTTTTTTCGACAAAACTAATTGTTATGGAAGAAAATCTAACAATGAAAAGAAAAACGTAGTGTCTTTAATGTATCATGACACCTACAATGAAGAAAAACTGTAAATGTAAAATTCTTAAATATGGTAACTAGGTTTTACATAGAAATAAAAAATAAAATAAAGTTAATAAAGTTAATAAATTTAGGCCCTAGCTTAAATTTCAATTGAATGATTGAGCACTATTTTGTCTTTTTGATCAAAATTGGGTAGATTTAGTCATATAAAGGTGGAAATAGCGCCTCTTTTTTCTGTGTATTTTTTTCTTGAGTGGACTATATAGCTGTAGTTTCCTTTTTGGGGGGGTGGTGGGATTTCTTTGGTTTCCTCGTTAAGTGCTACACGTCTGAAAACATTTCCATCAAAATGAGCATTAGATATTATTTGCATATTTAGGCTTGTTCGTTTCTGAAAATGACTTCAGGAAAATGTTTTCGGATTTTCGGTGTTCGTTTCACGGAAAATCAACTACTCAGGAAATGTTTTCCATTAATGGAAAAAACTACCTTCAAAAGATGAGGAAAATGTTTTCCACTTTTCAAAAGTGGAAAACATTTTCCATAACTTCTTCCTGTATCTTTTGCCAACACATTTTTGTTTTATTTTTATGCTTTTTTCTTTTTCCTTTCCTTTTCTTTCTTTCCTTTCCATCTTTCTTCCTTATCTTGGCCGGTGGCTAGCCACGGCGACGGCGACCGGCGCGGCGCGAGCGGCTTGAGCTCCGCCCAGAGTGGTGAGGCTTAGCTAGCCCGATCGCCCAGGCCGAACTTTGAGGCTCGCGAGCTCGAGCCTGCAACTTGGGCGGGAGCTCACCGCCTCGCCAAATCGGCCGAGCTAGGCAGAATCGGGCCTCACCCAAGTTCGCCGAGGCCGATGAATCTCCGACAGCTCGGGCGAGATCAGTCGAGCCTTGAGCTCGCCCGGATGTGGCCAGGATCTTGGTCGACCTGGAGCAGTGTGTGTCAAGCGTGTGGTGACGGAGGAGGAAGGAGGAAAGGAAAAAAAGGAAAAAAAGAAAAAGAAAGAAAAATAATAAATAATAAAAATTTCGATTTTTAAAATATAAATAATTAAAAAATTCATTTTTAAAAAATATAAAAAAACTAATGGATGGGGAAAATAATAAAAAATTGTATTTTTAAAAATACAAATATTTTTGGTCAATTAAAAATATTAAAATTCAATTTTTGATAATTTTTCCTAACAATTAAATTAGTTAACGAACGGAATGGAAAATGTTTTCTACTCAAAATTCAAGTTTCAACCGAACAGGAAAATATAGCCATTTTCCGGAAAATGACTTATGGGAAAATGTTTTCCGGAGATGATCCATTTTCCATGAAACGAACGGACCTAGCATGAGAACTAGCCGAATTTGTAAATCCGGCGATTTATGTCCAACTCTTCCATGAGATTAAAGTGTTCGAAAGACGACACTTTGTGAGAAGTATACCACGATTCATGATCACGGGTGGACACTCGGTCACGGTGCAGTCCATTCTCTCCTCTATTCATTCGAGAACAACGAGGCCCATCGAAGAGAAAAACTCATTGGGCTACAGTAAAATTGAAAATGCAAATTTGATTACTTATCCTCAGATCCCTCGGGATAGGGGTGTGCATGGTTAGGCGGGCGGTTTGACCTAGAACCGGAACCGCCCGCTAAGGACCGGTTGGCAAATCGGACCGGATCCACCCGTTTGTTGGGTGGATCCATGGAACCGATTATGGCGAGGGCTGGACAATAGGCGAAGGAGCAGCGGCTGTGGCGAGTGGCAGCCGCGCGGGCGGATAGTGGCGGAGGAGGAGCAGCGGCGGCGTGAATGCTTGGTGAGGAATCGAGACGGAGAAGAGATTGAGGAAGAAGCAGAGAGATAATCAAAACTGAGGAAGAAATCGGAAGAGAATCAGAGATGAGAAGCAAATCGCTTCTTACCTTGTTGAGTGACGGAAAAGGGGTGTCTAAAGCTCTGTCAAGTTCTTGCATTAGTGGAGGAACGGGTTGGCCGCTGGCGAGTGGTGACCGGCGCGAGGGCGGACAGTGGAAGGAGGAGCAGCGGCGGCGTGGATACTCGGGGTGGATCGTGGAACCGTGGAATCGAAGACGAAGAGAAGGAAAGGAACACTCGGAGGTTGAAGAAGAAGAAACACGATTGGAAGTAGGGGCGGGGGCTTCGTTCGCGACTTTTTTTTGTTTTTGTTTTAATTATAAATAGTACCGGTTCGGTCCGGGTGGGCGGCGGGGCGGATCCGCCCACGGAACCGGGAACCGGACCAGTTCCGGTTCTCAACAATTGGACCCGGGACCAGGACTGGTTTCCTCAAGAACTTGGTTCCGGGCGGTTCCGTCCGGTTGGGCGGTCGGGCGGTTCCGGGTCAATGCACCTCCAGGACCACGACATGATGCTAAAAAACACATAAATAATTTCATCATCACTCTCATCCCATGTTTCTTTCTTCCTATGAATATTGAACTCCCGTGCGGCATTCTAATTGTTCAATCGATGTTAAATGAATAATGTACAAGATGCGAGCAATACAAATTAATCTCATGTGAAAGAAAAATGATGCTTTGATTCTATGATGAAAATGCCCAAAGCACGCAAACGGATCTCCACCAAACAATCAAACACATTCAATGTCCTTCTTCACACCTAGTCCAAACCAGTTTGCTTCCAACTTCTATATGGGACGACCTTGTACCCTGCGATCAATAAGCAAACTAAAAGAATATGGAGCGGCAGCTGGAAAAATCTAGTTCGTTGCATGCCAACAGTGCGCTGCCGGACTGTTCACGATCAACCTAACTCCGATGCTGCCGAATATCAAACTATTTGGGGTTTGGGCGACTATTACGAGCTCGATCTTGGTCAACACCTTGGCTGGTCTCAAATCGACGTCATAGAGGCGCAGGATTGAAGCTAGAGGCAGCAAGGATCCGCAATCGAGGCCTGAAGAAGATGATGAAGACCAATACAAGGGAAAAACAAAGACAAAGAGAGATGGGCTCAGATCCGACCTAAGTGAGGGTGAAGATAGATGCTATGACCAAGACAAAAGTGGAGAATGCGATGCATGACAAGGGCTGCGGTCTAGATTAATGGGGGTGTGTCTCGACTCTCTACTCATGATAAATGACCCAACCTAACTTGATTCAACTCAATTTTAAATGGGTCTAATATAACCCATGTATAACCGGTCCAATATATATGAGTTTTCATACGAGGCAAGAGTATCCATGTCTTCTGTCGGTGGAAGTGAAGTCAATGCCATGGTCGTCATAGACTACTACTATTACGCCATAGTCATGACTCATGACCCTAGGATGACGTCATTTTCATATGACTTTATTATGGAGTCCTGCATTGTCGGAAGCATCAGACATTATTGAACTACGTTGTGGCTCCCGAATCATAATTTCTTTGCTTTACATATATTTAAGGTAGCAAGGGAGCGTATTTGTATTTTTGTCGGTATCTATGTGGTTTTGGATTCAAAGTGCGTGTCATTTTCATATTAGGGTCATGAGTTGTGTTCAAATTGCTTTTATGTTAGTACTAGTCAAATTGGAATATTATGACATCTTTTCAAGTCTCATGCCTCTTTTGTTATTATTGTCTTTTAGTCGTCATTTTAATTGTTTTCCCCTGGACTTTTCCAGGCCCATTGATATTATAACTGGTTGACTAATATGGGTCAACCTTGATACCCATTTTTCTAAGGATTAGATTTTACATTCTTTATTTATTTTATTGAGACCCCTGAGCATGATCTTGCTATCTATCTATACATCAATTTAGCAGTTGTGACTTCATATATAACAATTACAGCATGTAAAGAGAGACAGCGTGCCCGTCAATGACCTCTGGCATGCTAATCCTCATTTTTAGTTATAAAACAACACGGAGCTACAATGAAAGCCTAACACATCTTAGAAAGTTTCAATACAGTTTATAGTTGAGCAAATCTTTATTATCTATTTATTGAAGGAATTTGCTTAGTGGCTATGGACAATGAAATTTTCGTGTGAAATGGCATAGATAGCTCTCAAGTTGAATTGTTTTTGTTGTTTTGTACAAGGACATTCCAAATAGCTTAATCCCTCGTTGTCTTTGGACCCACTGAAAGAACATTATCTATAGATCCTGTGTAGGAAGCCCATATAGGCTGTTGATCATAGAGTCCGTGGTAGCACTCAAACAATCAATGATTTAAATGACTAAATATCAATAAAAGGAACATGCACAGGTCACGCTGTTGCTAAGATTGAAGTCTAGCCTAAACGTATCAGGCTTGCTCGCTCTAGGTGCTCAGATCATGACAAACTTAAGCTTCACGCCTCTTGCCCGATGGCTGGCAACCCTCACAAGACTAGGGTTGAAAGAAAAAGAATAAAATAAAATACTAAAATTTCACCTTTTCAAAATTAGAAAATTGTCTACGTCGGCTCGATCTAGCATGAAAGACGCTTAGCTTTTATGTCCATCGATTTCCAGATTAAAATTGGTTGGAAGGATTATATTAGCAAATTTTCGAAAGGTTTAAGACTAAGTAGCAATTGAAAAGTTTAATGTGGATTTGACCGTTATACAATAGGTTTATGATTTTTCATGGTAATTTTCTGATTTGTGCTTGAGGACAAACTCGGTGGCAGCTATCAAAGCTTCCCACAACGTACTTCACCCCGACCTCTCTACTAAACCAGGCATTCAAAGTTCTAGAGGTGTTGTTAAAGACCTCGTATTCAAATTCTCGGATTACTTGTGTTGATTTCGAGGCAACCACAGAGGACGGCAAAGAGAAAGAGCCAAATAGGCTAATATTTGCAAGGAAGATTTTACTAGCTCTTATCTATGCAATATCTTGAGTCTATTCATTGACTATAGATAAGTTTTGACATCAATGGAAACCATGATATATGTTCAATTTTGATATAGTTGACGACTATGCTTTTCAAAAATTTATTACATGTCACAATTGTAGATTATCTCTCACTCATATAGTCAATTGAATTGCCTAAGTTTGGTTTTGATACCCAAATGTTATAATTTCATTTGTCTCCTGTTTTGCATTTGGTCTTGGGGTTTGTCTTTGTGGAAATATTGTCCCATACCTCTTGAAAATGGGTCATATATACTTTTATATTAAATGCGATCTCATATCATCGATTTAAACTTTTTAGAATGGGGCTTTCTAACATAGTATGAGAGTTGGGGAGGGCAGATAATAACTGACAGTGTCAAGAAATCCGACAGTGTTGTAGAGAGTGCGTGTTTGGAAAGTTGGGGTATGGTTTATACTCCCATTGATAGGAGTACATCCAAGAAGGAAACAAAATGCGAAGAGTCAAGAAGTAAATATCAAGTTCAACCTCGATCTGGAGCTTTTCCACCCTCTCTTCCACTTGAAAGGCGTAGTAGTCGGTCTTGATACGAGATTTGGTGGGGTTACTTTGATCATAACTAGAGCGCCTCAATTTACTTGAGCTAAGAGCGGGAATAGTTACGAATTTCATTAGGTCGCGTGAGAGAAGGAGATCATTGCAAGAAGCACGATCCTCTGAGAGTTACTGAAATCGTGGAATCGAGAAGATGAACATGCAAACATGGGTAAAAACATCGGCTTTCTTGCTTTGGCAAAGCAATTCCAGAAGGGTAGGCTGCATCCAATGCAACGCAATATTCAACATGGTGATGGGGTATGCAAGCCTTGAATCCTGACCTTATTAAGTGCATCTAATGCAAGAGTAATTAGGTATACGAGTGCACACACATTAGTTTCAACTCACACTTCCCTCGACTTGTTGGCAAAAGCCCATGGATGATCGGTATCTGTCTCCTAACTGGAACCTGAGCAGTGGTCCCCAGATTCGAATATCAGATTGGGTATTGATGAGCTGCTGGCCCATGAAACAATCCTCTCTAAACCGACCAGTCCGATTCACAGATATCATATAAAACTATGTCTCTCAAATACAACAATTCGCTTAGGTGGTCATGCATGTGTCTTCATATTGTAGCATGGAGTCCATGGCTCAAATCATGGCAAGAAGTAACATTTTGTCAATAGAGAGAGAGAGAGAGAGAGAGAGAGAGGCATTCCCGCAGTTGAAACCGCCGGTCCGCCCAGTTCTTTAGTTGAACAAATCCCAATTGCACACCGCCGTGCAAAGGTTGTCAAATCCAATATTTTAACAGACCATATTTTGTTGTTTGAGCCTCGATTATTTATACGTTGATGCGAATAATACTTTCCATTGATCCAATTTTTAATTTGATATGTTTTGTGATGACTTTGCATTGCCCGCCCGCAGGAAATTGAGGATGGTTTTTGAATGAGGCATTCAAGCTACGCAAATCGAATCCAAAACCCTAAATAAACCACAAGGAATTAGATATGTGCATACTTAGGTGTACCGTTTAGCACTAGCTTGGTGTAGAATTTACGGCTTCATTATAGTTGCATAGAGTAGACCAATTCATCTTAACCCGCTCATCTCAATATTATGGTCGATAGTAAGTAATAGTGGAAATAATTGAGATCAAGTTGGTCTTTCAAAATACAAGTCGAATAGAGTAAGATAGAGTACGATAACATATGCATTACCAAAGGACAGAAGTCAAGAACTTGCCTACGGCCGATGCTAATTCGTCTGAAACAATGCTTTTCCTTGATCCCAAATCCAATTTAGGTCTGTCCCTTATAGTTCACGAGAGCATATACTAGCACATACTCAAATAATATCCGTTGAATATGCTGGTCCCACCGTCAAATATCAAAATTTGTATATTTCGATTGCACTCCTCCTAAAAAAAAGAGATAAATCTGGACTTGGTCTGTCTTCCAACGAGTCGGCAACATCCTCAATACCTACGGCGACTTTGGCAACTGGGCCTACGTCGTCTCGCCCGTCGACCCCTTGATGCTCTCCTGCCTCCGCCACCTCTTCGTCTCGGCTAGCATCGATGCTGCCGTCTTTGGCACCCCATGGATCTTCTCTATATCCTCTACCACGTCGTCTCCCGATGCCTCGCCTTCTCATAACTCAAGCGCTTCCGCACAAGCTCTCACCTCTCGACCCTTGTGCCAACAACTTCATCCTCTTCGCTGGCAGCTCTCCCTCCAACTTCACCCTCGACAGCTGCCCCTCCTCTATCCCGAACTCCTCCCCTCATACCCCTTGCCGTGCTCGGCATCGCCTGATCCCTGATGCTGCGCGGGGCTTTCTCCGCCATAGCTACAGCCAGTGAGGGATGATAGTCCGATGGTGGCAGCGTTCATTTTGCTTGATAAAATAATTTGCCAGCGTTCCGTTATTGTCATTAATTTTTGCCTTTTTTTTTTTCCAAGTTCTCGTCGAGCTACTCAAGCTAGGGAGATACATTGATTTCTCTTTGTTTTAGTAAATTCAGACGCGCGGTGTCAAGTACCCAATATCTTTGCAATAGAGGTATCAAAATAGGTCATGAACCAATTTTTTTTTAATTATACAAATAGAGCTAAGTTGTAAATGGGTTGCTAGAGATTTAACGAGTCGAGTGAAAATGGGTTTAAGATATTCGAAAGCTCCATACATGAATCTAGTGTCCTCGTTGGCGATAGACTGGGGACAAAGTTCCGAGTAAGCAAATCTGGCTGAGTCCGCCAACTGAGTCATTCCGGAAATTTTGACTCTACTTGCTCCGAGCTGTGTCGGTGTACCCATGATCGGTCTTCCTGGTCTTTTGAGCTATTTAAGACATTGATTTTACTCCTTCAAAAGCAATTGAAAGTTGAATGCGCATTCACTGAGATCTGATCGCATAATTTCCACCCTCCGTTTAGGAATACAGTTTGGAGATCAAATTGATGGGTGCTTTACTGCTTTCGTATGGATGTGGATGATGAGTGTGCTTTTCCGAGGACGATGATGATCGGTCTTATGGTTCCCAGGAAAAGTGCAACTTCAACCGATGCTATTTAGCTGAAATCTACCTCTTCTACCCAAATATTTTGTTCTCAGTGCAAAGCCTTTTTTATTTTTATTTTTATTTTTATTTTGAGTTTTTTTTTTTTATTCTAGTGACAATTAGCTATGTAACACCAACATGGATATGGGACATATGACAAGATAAGACATGACACGATATGTCAACACGTCATTTTAAAAAAGAAAAGAATTTCAATATATTTCGACACGTTATATATTAAATATGTCTTTATATATAAATGCACACATAAATAAATAAAAAAATAAAAATAGTCTAGAGTTAAGTTCCACTGAAAACATTAATCCAATATTTGTTAATATCATTAATTATTTTAATTTGACAAATTCAATGACATTTTATTGCAATAATCCATAAAATTTGAACGAAAAAAAACAAGCAATCCACATTCCACTATTAAATTTAGGGATATGTCTACTACAAGTCTCAAAACTTATCGCGAAAATGCAATTGAGTCCTAAAATTAATCAAATTAGTGCAATTAAGTCCTTTTGTTAACATTGTCAATTTCTTAAACGGAAATTACTGAAATGTTATTTTAAAATTAATTTATTTATCTTATGTGGCATTTTTATTACTTTTTTCTTTAAATCTTATTTAAAGAATAGTAAAAAGCTATTAAAAAGTTAAAATAATTCTAAAATAAATTGGAAAAAAAAAAGAAAAGAAAAGGCAGGGTCATGCGTGGTCTGTCCATTGGAGGGGGCCAGCTGACAACGACGGGGGCGAGGGGAGGGGCACAACCCTTGCCGGTCTAGGAGCAAGGCTCGCCGAGAACAAGGCAACGCCACCTTCACCTATGGTTGACGGGCCTCCCTAGTCCTAGTTGAGGCCTCATCAACCCTAGGTGAGGGTCGCAAGTGAGGGCTATCACTCATATATGGGCAAGCCTCACCAACCCTTGCTTAGCCGGTGATGACCTCGCCCGAGCCAGTGAGGGCTGCCCCCCTCCGCACCTCACCAATGCTCTTTGATGGTAGTAGCAGTAGCAGTAGCAAGGCCCATCCACGATCCTTATCCATTTTTTTTCTTTCTTTCATATATTTACATTTTAACCCTTCAAGTATTGATTATTATTCTTTTTTAAATTGACCATGTACATGTAAAATTCGAAGTCGCATGTCGGAGCATGTGGGGAAGAGTTGATCATGTGTTGGCACTCGTTAACATGTCAATGAGTGTTGAACATGTGTTGATAGGACAAGACACGGAAATTTTGGAAAGTGTTGGTGCTTCTTAAGCAATTAGACTCTCATGTGCAGTGATTTGTTGAAAAATTAAGGAGAAAAAGAAATTAAAAATACATTTCGAGACCAGTCGAGTGTGGTCAGGTCAGGTACTGACCGAGAAATTGGCATTGAAAATAAATTGGTCAATTTGGATCCAACTATTTATATCCCAACCCAACTCTCCAATTTGATTGGCTTATTTCAGTAGAGGTTTGAAACAAAAACGAGCCATCACATCCGACTAAACTTCTGTACGTAAAAATGAAAACCGGACCGTGTTTTATTCTCAAATTACTTAAAGGGTCGATATCGATTATTCACAGACACGACCTCACGTTGCCTTCAACGGCCTTGAACAAAAAGAGAAATCTAACCAACTTCCCATCCCAAATTACGGCCTCGTAGCTTTTCGGGTTGGCCCCGTCCTTGACCTCGACGATAAGCTTGTAGATCGTCCCCAAGAACCCCACCGTCTCACCCTTCACCACCTTATCCAGTGCCAGCTTCGTCTGGGCGTCCTCATTGTGCTTATTGACAGCAAACTCAGTGATCTCCCGTACGTGCGGGTTGCTCAGATCCTTCATCGGCTCCCAACCGAACGGCCCCTCCATGCCGGCAGGCCCGGCGGCCGAACCTTGGAGGAGGAGGAGGACGGTGGCAGCTGCAGCGGCGAGGACGAGAAGCCTCATTTTCGGAGGTTTTAGGCTTCTTTCTTGGTGTGGGCTTCGAAATTGAATGCTTGTTCTGAAGTTTTCTATTGGGGGGGGATGTTGTGATGGACACGGACACTTGTTGCAAAAATTATCTACATTAGCATCGACTTTACCATGTAAGGACTACATTGACAATATCAAAAGGTTTAAAATTACATTAGTCAAATTGTAATATTTAGGACTAGTTTGGCCACCATACAATAAGTTTATAACTTTTTTTTTTGGTAATATTCCCATTTGTCTTGAGGATAGACTCAGTAGCAGCTACCAAAGCTTCTGCAGCATACGACTTGATCTCTCTATAGAATCGAGCATCCAAAGTTCCAAAGGTGTTGATTTTACTAGCTCTTATTTAGGCAATTTCTGGAGTCTTTTAATTGAAAACATATAAGTTTTGACACTGTTTAAAAATGTTAAATATGTTCAATTTTGATATAGTTGATGACTCTGCTTTCAAAATTTTATTATATGTCTCAATTGTAGATTATCTCTTGCTCAATTGAATTATCTTAGGTTTCGTTCTGATATAAATGTAATCATTTAATTTGTCTCCATTTTCCGTTTTTAGTTGGGGTTTGTTTTCATGAAAATATTGTCCCACATCTCTTGAAACCGATCATATATATTTTTTATATTCATATGATTTCCTTATATCTATCCATTTAATTTTAGAATGAGATTTCTAGCATAGCACGGGAAGTGGGAGGGACCGATGACTAGCGACAAGTGTAAAAATCTGACTGCGCTCTCGGTCTTAAAGTATGAATTATGAAGCGTGAAAGTTTCAGCATTTCTAAATGTAATTATGACACAACAAAACTATATCAAATAAATCCCCCCGTCTCTATTTTCAAGCATAGAAGGCTAGAAGAGAAAAACCCTCTGTTCGGGTTGGTTTTAGGTTCAGCTGCTGACTCGTCTCTCAATCATGTGCCGCAGGGAGCTACAAATAATTGGAATTTTCACCTCCAAAAAGCCCTCATTAGATTAACACAAAATGAAAGGGGAAAAAAGAGAGCAGAACATAAGCTAGAATGTGTTTAGCGTGGTTGAGCTTCTTAAATGTAATTGGCCAGCACGAACCCTCCAATTTCAATAAAGCATGCATGTTGTGCCATAACAAAATATTTTAGAAAACCCTCCCAAGGTTGTTCACAGCCATCACTTTTCATAAAGTGACCAAATGACAAAAAAAGAATAAACTTGAAGTAAATCTCCGAGAGAACATCATCAAAATTCACCTCACAGCCATCACTTTTCATAAAGTGACCAAATGACAAGAAAAGAATAAACTTGAAGTAAATCTCCAAGAGAACATCATCAAAATTCACCTCGATTTATCGAAAGAGTAATTTAATTCCTCTCTCTCTCTCTCTCTCTCTCTCTCTCTCTCTCTCTCTCTCTCTCTCTCTCTCTCGATCAAACTTATCATCTCCCTCAATTGCTCAATTGGGGCATGCCGTTCTTTCTCGAGCTGGTTCGGCCCACGGTGTCAATGGCCATCAGCTATTGCTCAGCAGTCTTTACATTAGTCCTAAGTCGCCCAACCAATTCTACTGGCTGTTCTTCACCGGCTTTGCACTGTTCATGGAGTTATTTGAGTGGTTTTGTTCATTACTCTATCTATTTTAATACCTAAGCATTAACTTTAAGTTGAATCTCAATTCTACCTCAAACTTTTTAAATCTTATAAAAAAATTACAAATTTTCATTTTTTATCGAAATCTTGCCCCGTAAATTCTTCGTCCAATGTTGCCATTAAAGTCAATGTGTCAATTTCATATGTACGTCTTTATCTCCATTCATGTGTCATTGATGATGTGGAATTTCAGCTAAACTAGATATTATTAAAATAAAAACCTTTGTTCTTTCTATTTCCTTATGTTCACTTTCTTCTTCTTCCTTCCTTGCACCCTCCATTATGTTCTTTTTCTATGTCCTTGCCCGACCTCCATTAATTCTTCCGCCTCCTTTGACAGAGAAATTCTTTCTCAACCTCCCAAAGATGTTTTACTTCGCAGCCAATCCATCTGGAGAAGCAAAGACTAAATGAGTGCTAAGGACAAACTCTCCCAACCACATCGTAAAATCTCAATTGCTATCCATGAAGTTAAAAACGTCATATAAATTCTCAACACAATTTATTAGGGAGATACAATACAATGGATCACTTGCAGACATCACACACTCAACTATAGAGAATCAGGACATCAATCTAATACTTGACTTCGTCAAACAAACTCCAATACTATACTGCTAGAGGCTTGTGACACGGCCCACGGACAAAGCATGATCCAAGACCATCCGTGAGGAGGCCGTGTCACGAGGGCTTGTCCAAGAACAGCCTGCAATTGATCCATGAACGATTCGTGATCCATGCATGGCCAGCCCATGTGCAATCTAGACAAAGGCCCATGGACAACCCGTGAGCAATGTTTGGCCACCCCACGTGCAGCCTACGACCATTCAGCTACTCTCGTGTCAGGCAGCCCTGCTGCCTTGATCTTACTTCTGACACACTCCCATGGGTTTTCCAAGAGCTATAGCCATTGAGTGGCCTGCAATGTAGCCTTGTAATGATGATACAAATTCAAACTCCTTTGTTGGATCGGAGGGACAATCAACGGCTGAGATTCGACCTAAACTTGTATAAATAGGGGTCCCTCCCTCTCATTGTAACTAGCTCGTTCACAAGCAAATACATTCCTTCCTTTGTGCATCCAACTCTTGTGCTTGTGCATGTGCGTGAAAGGTTGACTTGGGATCGAAAATCTTAAGGCCGCACGGTGTTTGGTCAATCATAAACGACCGACCCGTGACACTTGCATGTCTTAGCTCAACCTTAGGGAAAGGGAAATACCACCATCATTGACAACCACGACTTTGGTCCTTGTTACTATCATACATATCACCCAAGAATCGAAAAAGCTGTCTCAAGAAAAAAATCTAAAACTATCACCAGCCAACTGTGTATTAGTAGAAGAAAAACTGCTATCATAAGAGGCAACACATGCGGCATAGTCACTGTTGCTACACCACACGTTGATGTGATTAGTAGGGATAACGTGCATCAAAAGTAAGTTAGAACCATTGCGATCAGGGATAGCATAATCGGCCCCCTCAAGAGGGGGAGCTTTTGGCAAGGCAAAGATCATCTGAACTGACACTAAGAATTCGACTGTGTTGCTGCCCGTGAAAAGGATGTACACAGGTTCGCGCCATAAGTTATATTCTTCCTGTTCCTAGATCCAGTGGAAGTACCGTTATTGGATGCCTCGGAAGCATTGTTGACCTCGTCATGTCCTATATTGCTTGGAGGCTATAGCGATTGATAGGTCACGTTGGTGATGAGCGCAGCAACAATTAATAAGGCCTCAATCTTGCCCCCCGCGACTCTCCACCATCTTTGTTTGAAATTTTGGCGTCGAACGGGATAATGATTGAGGAGCATTTAGGACTGGTTCCTCATGTGATAGATGACTGTTACCTCCCTCGACATCGTTGTCGTCCACTAAGACTAGTCTTGAAGCGGGCGAGTTTGACCTTCCTCCAGCTCGTGCAAGAATTTCTCTGATCTCTCTCGTCTCCTGCTCCCCTTTGCGACGTGAGCATAGACATCTAGAGGCGTTAAGCCACTACTTGTTCAAGGCGTTCACATCCACAACCTCGGGCTCCACAACATGCTCACGAAGTAGGAAGTCGACCACCTGCAACTCTTTCCTATTTTTGTTTTATTCTCATTGATTTCATACATTTAAATACTAAAGAAATATTTTTGGCATAGACAAGACATCCTACATTCTGTGATAATCAAATAAATTCCTTTGCTTAGAAGATTTTCATATATGGTAAGTGTTGGAAGATATGCAGCTTTTGACTTGGAAGTTTTTGATCCGATTTGATTACAATTATGTGTATATCAATTAAGGATTAGATTTAGATCTAGATTGATATAGATTGATACATAAAATTTTTATTTCCGATAATTGTACAAACCTAGTCTTATATCTTAGGAGTTTGTACATTCTCAATGTATGTGTGAATACAAAAGTTCTTCACGCCTCCGGCTTCGACCTCCTTTCCTTCCTTTTCTTTTGCTTTCTTTCATGGTATTAGAGCCACCGAGCTTCTAAATTGCTTCGCCTCGACCTTACGTCGGAAGAATCTTCAACTTGCAAAAGGAGATTACATTCAGCATTAGGATCAATCTCAAAGGAAGGATTTTTTCTTTACTTACCATGGCCTCCCTGCAAGATAGCGCCTCTGCCACCGGTAATCAATCGATTGGAGAAGCAACACCTCAACACTCGTAGGCTCAAAATCAATCCACGACACTTCCAATTGTGGAGCGGCGGCCGACTCAAGCTCAGCACGTACGGTGGCGGCCCACGCAGACTTAGTTCAACTTGGGGCAACCCATGACGGGCCAGCCTTACTAGTGGATTCCCTATCCATTCTATTTTCGGCCAAGCCCAAACTCATCATCGCCTACAAATGTGGGCCACCAGAGCTATGTCCAACACGATGGGAGCCCACTAGCCATGAATGGGGCAAGCCCAGCCATCGGAATGGAGCAGGCAAGCGGGTCGGGTGAACTGGGTATAGGAACAAATCCCTACACAGGATTTTTATAATGTGGGTTATCCAATCGGGTTGAGCGAATCGGGTCATGAACAAATACCTACCCGAACCTCACACTTGGTTTTCTCTTTGTTTCCCGGCGGCCCTCAGGACTACCGTAACCTAGCGACCCATTATTCGTTTCCATCGTTGGAGACCAGAACTACGGCTAATTAGCTTGAGGCGATCGGGCAGGAGAGAATTATACGAGGTGGTCGCAGGAATTTTGGCATGCTCTGGCAACAAAAGACAAAGATGGTTTCCTCGATGGAACCATTCCGGTACCCATCGATGAGCGTTTAGCCCGACTCTGGAGGAAGAGCAACCGCCTAGTCCGAACTTGGATTGGCAATTGCATCTCCCTAGAGGTCGCGGCTGGACTCCCACCAATAGAAGACACAAAAAACATGTGGGAAAACATCAAAGAGATGTAGGAGAAATTAGATCAGGCTAAAATCTTTACCCTAATGCAGGAACTTAGCGAATTGAAGCAAGGGAACATGATGGTCACAGCTTGCTTCAACAAGCTCTTGTCTCTATGGAACAACCTCGAAGTGGCCGAGGAAAAGCTCGAGGGCCTAGAATCCACAATCAAGCGGTATAGATCCATCAAAGACAGGGAGAAAGCTACACACTTTCTCCTTATTTTGAATGAAATATACCTCGGCTTTCGTTCACAGGATCCTCACAATGGATCCCATGCCACCAATCGGACGGATTTTCCAGTTGGCTATACAAGGGGAGAGTCAGCGACTCACGACACCAGATCACATTAGGAGCGAGAGAGCGTCGCCCTTGCCGCTGCGGTGAGTGGTGAGACGCGGCCACCAGGACCCTAACCCTAAATCGAGAGAAAGAGGGGCGAGCGAAATTAGGGTTCGCAGAATAGGAATCACGAAGCTTTAAACCAACTCGGATGGACAATCCAGATGGGATGCGAGGATCGGACGGTTCGCAAGGATTTGATCATGCGATCGGATCGAATAGCGAACAGGAGCCCGTGCTTAAAGGGATGGACGGCCAGATCTTTGCCTCGTCATCAAGGAATTTCGCAAAAAATTTCAAAAGAAAGGGTAAATTATTTTGCGACTATTGCAAACGTACTAATCATGTGATTGATAATTGCTGGAAATTGTATGGAAAACCAGGTGAAAAGGAAAGAAAAATTTCAGCAACTTACCAAATTACTGGACCAACTGGTAAAAATACTGAACAACTTATTTCGTATGGTTAGTATCATCAGCTGATGTAGGTACTGCAAAAATTGGATACTTCCAACAAAGGAGGGAGTTTCTCAGGTATTACATATTGCTTGATTAATTCTATCTCTAGAAAGGCATGGATAATTGATTCAGGGGTAAGCGATTATATTATATGTGACGAGATTTCTTTTGACTATAAATGATAGATTGAATTATCCTATTTCCGTGCAATTACCCAATGGAAATGTTACTCACGTCAATTATCCTATTTCTGGACAAGTAATTTCAATTCTTCCTGCAATTCCTTGAATAAATCATCATTTGACTACCAATGATAAAATTTCATTATGCATTTGAGATTAGGTCATAGTGCTTCTTTTCCTTGTCCACAATGTCCCACATGTCCCCTTGCCAAACAATCTCGTACGCCCTTTCCATCTAGTAGCTCCCAAGCTGGTGAGATTTTTTCCTTGATTCATGTGGATATTTCGAGACCTTACCATATTGATAAATCATGATGGGTCTCGTTATTTTCTCACTATAGTATATGATTATTCTCGTGCGACATGGATTTTCTTGATGCAATCTAAGAATCAGGCTTATTCTCATTTAAAAGGCTTTCTAGCACTATCCAAAAATCAGTTTGGAAAATCCATTTAGTGGATTCATACTAATAATGGAAGAGAATTCTTCAGCCATGATTGCTTCTTACTATTTAAAACACATGGCACACAACATGAGAGCTCATGTGTTTATACTCCACAGCAAAATAGAGTGGTCGAAAGAAAGCATTGTCACCTATTGGAAGTCGCACGAGCCTGAAGTTCCAAGCATCAATTCCAGATGATTATTGGGGTGATTGTGTGGTCACGACGACTTATTTAATCAACCACATGCCCACTTAATTACTTAAAGGGAAAACTCCTTTTGAATTGCTATTCTAGAAGAAGCCAGAGCTACAACATCTCAAAGTCTTTGGATGTCTATGCTATGTCGCAACAATGGGTCCTCGAGACAAGCTGAGTCCACGTGCTCGACAATGCATTTTCATGGATATCCCAATTTACAAAAGGGGAATCGGGTTCTTGACATTTCCACAAAGAAATTCCTTGTAAGTTGTGATGTAATCTTTCATGATGACATTTTCCCTTTCTCTAAGAAGGTGTCTCTACATGAAAATATAGGGATAGCATCCTCTTTTCGTGGCCTCTTATCTGATGAAGTACTACCTCAAGGTTCCACTTACATACCGCTAGTAGAGTCGAGGATTGTTCATCCTATCCCTTCATTTATCCCAGCAACAACATCAACTTCAACGAGAATCCCAACTGCTCATAAGATGTTTTGGAAACTAGACTCAATGACTCTACTACTATTAAGGAAGACCGGGATATTACTTTGCCAACCCCTAGTGAGACAATTCCTTCTACAGAAATCCATCATCCACGACGTTCCGTTGCGCCACACGACCTCCAACTTGGACCAAAGATTAAATCTATGCTACTCACAATTCTCCAAGTACTCAATATCTGATCTCCTCCTATGTTTCCTTCCATAGATTATCACAGGAACATAGATGTTGTATTAGTCGTCTATCAGAAGATAAGGAACCATCTAGTTATGGTGAGGCATCTATTGACCCAAAATGGCAGCAAGCTATGAAGGCAGAACTTCAGGCACTAATTGATAATAAAACATGGTATTTTGTCCCACTTCCATCTTATCGTAAGCTGATTGGAAGATAAAGTATCATGCTGATGGCTCCATTGAACGATATAAGGCACGTTTGGTAGCTAAGGGATTCACACAAGAGAAGGTTTTGACTATCACGAGACATTCTCTCCGGTTACCACAGATGTCACCAGTTCGTTCTTTTTTTTTTTTTTTTTTAATTGTTGTTGCCATTAATGATAGGACTCTACATCAAATGGACGTGCACAATGCATTCTTACATGGTGATCTAGACGGAGAAATATATATATGGATATCCCTCAAGGCTTACGGAGACAAGGGGAGAATAGAGTATGTCGTCTCCGTAAATCCCTTTATGGATTGAAGCAAGCATCCATACAATGGTACGCCAAATTTGCAAATGCTCTTGCAAAAGCAGGCTTCCAACAATCTAAATATGACTATGCTTTATTCACCGGACCAAAGGTATGTCATCTATTTATTTGATGATATATGTTGATGACATTCTTGTTATGGGAAATGATAAAACTGCTATAGACAATTTCAAGGAATGTTTACATGCCACCTTTCACATTAAAGACTTAGGAGCACCTAAATATTTCCTTGGAATTGAAATTGCTCGATCAAATCAAGGAATTTCCCTTAGTTTGCGAAAGTTTGTGTTAGAAATCATATCAGAAGCAAGTTTATCAAGGTGCAGGCCAACCGTCATTCCCATTGAACAGAACACTAAGTTGACTACTGCAGAATATGATAAGGGCATATCTCAAAATGATGATCCTATACTCAGAGATCCATCAGGGTATCAAAGACTTGTCAGAAAGCTCATATATCTGATTATGACTAGACCCGATATCTCATATGCAATACAGACACTTAGCCAGTTCATGTGGATGCTGCCTTGAAAGTTGTGAAGTATTTAAAGAAGTGTCCAGGATTGGGATAGTTATTTCTAAACAATGTGACATGAAGATGACGGCATATTGTGATGCTAATTATGCTACATGTCCCATAAGTCGAAGATCGGTCACTGGATATTGCATCAAATTGGGAGAGTCACTCCTCTCATGGAGGACCAAGAAGCAGCCCTCTTGTATCGTTGTCTTCAGCGAGCGAGTATCAAGCTATGGCTAAAGCCACTTGTCAAATAGTGTGGATACGGGGATTGCTTAAGGATCTCGGAGTACAAGTGCAAGGACCAACGAAGTTATAATATGATAATGATGCGGCTCTCAAATTGGCAGCAAATCCTATAGTACACGAGAGGACCAAACATATAGAAGTGGGCTGTCACTTTACACGAGAAAAGATCCAAGAGGGGGTGATCAAAACAGAAGGAATTGGGACAACAGAGCAGCCAGTAGACATCTTTACCAAACCTTTGTGTCATCGACATCATGCATATCTATTGAGCAAGTTAGGCGTCTTAGACATTTACAAGCCACCAGCTTGAGGGGGAGCGTTGGAAGATATGCGGCTTTTGACTTGGAAGTTTTTGATCTGATTTGATTACGATTATGTGTATATCAATTAAGGATTAGATTTAGATCTAAATTGATATAGATTGATACATAGAATTTTTTATTTCCAATAATTGTACAAACCTATTCCTATATCTTAAGAGTCTGTACATTCTCAATATACGTGTGAATACAGAAATTCTTCATGCCTCCAGCTTCATCTCCTTTCCTTCCTTTTCTTTTGCTTTCTTTTAGTAGGGACACCAAAATAACACCCTCACTGAAATAATGCACAAAGAAAAGTCCGATAAAATAAAGGAACAGTGAGTCTTGCCTCGAAATCTTTGCCAGCAGTAGCGAGATGCAAGGTAGTGTTGCCTTTGTGGTCCTACCGATTTTGACATACTCCTTGTGCTGCTTCAGATGCTCCACCAACAAAATGACCGCATCAAACCTATTGTTCTTCATAGCGAGGTGAAGCATAGTCTCCTCCCTAACAGTTATCTCTTTGACAGACTCAGATGAAGCGGAGAGCTGCACCTTCATGACATCGAGCTCCCCATTTATGACGGCACAATGCAAAGGGTTTATTCTCTCTCGTCCCTTCACAGAGCATAGGTGTTGACCCACTCTCAGGAGCTCCCTTGCAATCTCAACATCACCTCGAACTACCGCGATGTGCAACAGACCTAAACCATATGCGTTCACTTTTTCCACAAACTCGGCATCAACTTCGGGGAGCTCTCGGACAAAATCCAAATGGCCAGCCACACTAGCTACGTGCAACGAGGTGTGACTGGCTCCTTCAAGAGCCATCTCCTCGAGGACGAGCCCATTGCTTCTGATCAAGTCATTTAGCTCTTTGATATAGCCCTTCTGGGTTGCTTCTAGCAACCTTCGTTCCATTTGATCGGATATGTTAATGGTCATTCTTTTCTTGGGACACCTCAGGGATTAGAAATCTATTAAATTATTGATCCATTTTATAGAGTTTCCCCTATATTTATTACTAACTTATAGTTATCTAGAAGCTCATAGGCAAAGTCTTTCGGTAGTTAAAATAAGGATTTTGCTAGCATAACAATCTTTATTATGAGAAGAACAATTTATTGTGAGTCACAAATTCTTAAACGAATGGACTCCACAATAATTTATAATTATTTTTATTTAATTTTTTTGTGAATTAGAATAGAGTGTTATTTTCATAGTGGATTAAATACTGTTATCTAATAGTTTTTCTAATAATTGTGGCAAATAAATTGTCTAGCATGCAAATTGAAGCAAATATCTCAGAGACAAGCTGATGAAATAAGTCGTGAGTTGAGACTGAATTAAGGCATGGATGTTACATCATATACAGTAGAGACCAACTAGCAACACCAAAGCTCCATGCACTTTGCCACTTTGTAGTACCCAACTATTCAACAAAAATTACTATACCTTGTCTCGTTTATGCTGGATGATGTAGGAAACTTGTAAAACTGATGTTTAATATAAATAAAGAGGTATATGTACATTAATTAAACTCTTGTGATTTTTTTGTAAGAAATGTTGTAAAAATTTTGAATTGCTTCTGCATACGTAAATTATAATTATGACTTATAATATGTAAATACATGTGTGGTGTGTGACATTCTTGAGCATCACGGCCCGAATCCCTTGCACCTGAGCTTGGGACTCTAGCACCGTAGACCAAGTCCCTAATATCTAGGCTCGAGTCCCTAGCACTTGGGCCTAGGTTTGTTGAGGCTAGCTTGGGACCCGGTGCCAATGCCCTTCGAGACCCCGGTGTCAATGCCTAGATCCGCGATACCTAAGCCCATGTCCATTGATGCTGGGCCCACAACCCTGTTGGGCCTAGGTCCATAGAGGTTAGGCATGAACTTTAGTAGGCTTGCCATTCACCATCATTGATTACGTAATAGAAAATTCAGAGAAGAGATTTTTTATTTTTCTTGTTAATAGTATCAGGAGAAAATACACTGTAGGGACTCTAGTAGTTCAGTTTCAGTAAAAAGTAACTTTGTATTCCTAAAGTTCTGGAGATGAATGGCATCTAAGAAACTACCTTTCTCCGTCGTTGATGAAGTTCATAACAAAGCACCATATTTTCGTGAGCCCAAAAATTAAATTCATAAGTTTGAACCTCTTATCGAGGTAATGACGGGTCTGGCAATGTCGTTTTTTCCCTAGTTATCTCTTTTCGGTCAAAATAAAGTTGATGTTGATCTTTGAAAACTACACTTGTTATGTCATAGTAGTTGAAAATAATAATGTAGAAAACAAATTTGAGGAATTTCTGTATAATTTGATATATTCATAATGAGAATTAGATCAACTTATTTATAGACTTTAAAAGATAACTATTAAAGGTAACAAGATAAACATAATATCAAATACAATCAATCCAGGATGTTCTCTATCAAAGGAGATATATGCCTAATCCTAAGAAATATATGGAATCAACTAAATATCCAAATATTGCTAACATCCCCTCAAACGCAAGATGAGTTGAAACAAATCAACTTGAGTTCAAAATATAATCCAAACAACATCACAAAAATCTTCAACTAGAATAAGCTTAACAAATACAAGACGGGATGGCTCGTATAATGACTCCAACCTTTTGTTGGCGAGAAGATTTCAGTATGTTGCTTGTGTGACAACTACGAATTTGGAGGTGGTGTTGGCTTGTCGAAACAAGAAGTGAAAAATCAAGAATTGGAGGTATGTAGCCAAGCAGCATGCGTCTTTTGCGGTCGACTTTGCTGTCAAGACGATAACTTAAACGCGGTCGATACGGCTAGCGTGGTTATAGCAAGTGGAATAAGCTAGGCTCGGCATCAAAGAATACCTCCATGGAAAAGAAAAGCTTGACTTGGTAACACATTGCCAATGTTGTAATACCACCATAACAGCACTTGTCTAGAGGCAAATGAACATTTACGTGAACACTGTCGAGGGCAATATAGATTTATTTCACTAGGGTGCAACGGGTGCAAAGTTGAGAATGATAAAGTAGGAAAAAAATAGAATTGGGAAATTTTGCACTCGATGCATTAGAATTGCCTTAGGAAAAGAGGCTCTAGTACCAAGTTGAGAATAATAATGCGGATGAAAAAGAATTAAGGAATTTCAATATAATTTGATATATTCATAATGAGGATTACATTAGTCTATTTATAGGCTTTATGAGATAACTATTAGGTTGTGTTTGGCGGTTAAGATAAAATTTAGGATAGGATAAGATATCCTATCATGCGTTTAGTGTCTACTCATGATAGAATAAAGTTGGATATAAGAGAGATATAAGGCTGGATAAAATTATCCCATGAGAGGGATAAGATAAATGTGGATAGGATTTTTAATGTCTATAATAAAAAAGTTATTTTTCTCAAATCACAACTTCTTAAATTAAAAAATTTAAAATTATATTTCGATATAAATAATATTTGAATTGGAATATTATGAATTCAAAATAACAAAAAATAACAAGTTAGTAATTTAATCTTACTTTTATCTATATATTCGAATTTTATTTTATCCTATAATATATAAATACATAATATATACATATATATATATATATAAAATATTTTAGGTGTTTTAGTATTTTAGGTATATTAGTAAAGTATTTTATTTAATAAAATTTTATTAGAGGATGATGGAAGGGGAAGAAAGAAATAAAAAAGAAAAATTAATTTAAAAAGAGAGGAAAATAAAATAAAAAAGCAAACAAAACTACAATAGATAAGAGTGTCCCAAGAGATCTCTACCATCTTTATTTGTAAAAGGAAAAAGCTATCACAAACTCCAGACTTTGCCCGGAGTGACAAATTTATCCTTGCCTAGGCCTGATTTGGTGAGGAATGCCCTCACCTACGTTGGGTGAGGGTCGCCCTCTCCTGGGTAGGTGTCGAGCAAGGGTCGCTCTTGCTTGGGTTGGGTGAGAATAGCCCTCACCAGATTTGGTGAGGGTGGCCCTTGCTCAATGCAAGTGAGGGTGACCCTCCCTTGATGCAAGTGAGGATGCCCATGGCCTGAGCCGGATCTAGCAAGGAATGCCCTCGCTTAACGCCGGTGAGGGTGGCCCTTGCCTGTGTCTGGCTTACCTCCAGCAAAGGGAAGAGAGAAGAAGAAAAAGGAAAAACAAAAGTAAAAAAAGAAAAGAGAAAAATAAAAGACGAAAATGCCATATAGTTTGAGGTAAATATGTTACGCTGGTACATGTTTGGAGTTTCTTATGTCGTGAAAAAATATTTGGGGTAAATGTGTGTTACTAGCAAATTTTGGGATTTTTGTGTTATAAGAAATAGTTTGAGGTAAATTAATTACACTGAGCAAAGTTTGGGGTTTTTTGTGGCTTTTTCCCTTTGTAAAATTTGTGGTTTGTTTATATTGATACATTGTTTATACCAAAAAGTATATATTATCCGACTTTATTACTGCAATCACCAAATGGTGGATAACAAAATCCCTTGAATTTCATATCCTATTCTATTAAGTTCTATCTTAGTAGGAAATTCAAACAACCCAACGTAACCTTAAAGATAACAAGATAAACATAATATCAAATATATTCAATCAAGGATATGCTCTACCAAATATATATATATATATATATATATATATATGCATAATCCTGAGAGATATGCACAATCAACTAAATATCCTAATATTTCTAACAGTAGTCATGACCCTAGGATGACGTCACTTGCCTCCATGTCATGATCATATGACTTCTTCGAACGCAGGATAATTGTCTAGAAATTTCTAAATCTATTGTACACCAATCAATTCAATCCTAAACATTTTAATTATGCCAATTTAGTTTTAAACCTATCATGTGGTAACCAATCTAGTTTTAAACCTTTCAACTATATCAATATAGTCTTGATCATTTTAATAATTTGTCAATCTAGTCCTAAATCTTTTAACGCTTATCAATTTAGTCATTCCAAGTAATTTTGGCTAGAAATCACTGAAGGACTATATTGGCAAATTATTAAAAGGTTTAGGACTAAATTAGTATATATGAAAGTTTTAAGACTAGATTGATACACTTGAAGGATTTAGGGTTAAATTGACTGCCGTACAATATGTTTATGATCTTTTGCACAATTTTTCCCTTCAAGCGCACACCAAGATTTTTAAAATTCCAAGTTTGTTGGAAGCATCAAATTAAGTAGTTATTTATTAGGGAACTACTTGTTTAAATGCAGACTAGACTTTTCCAAGTCCAATCACTGGTTCGTCTTTATGATGGGGAGCCAGACGGGTCAACCTTTTATCTTTGTTTTGCTTTCGAATTAGATTTCTATCTTTCTCTCTTATTGAAAATTTGGGAAGATATATTGCATTGTGCAATGCTGCAAACATCTCATTTAAGAACTCGTCAAATTTAATCTTATGGGAACCAATTCTGATTTCATAAACATCTATTAAAAGATGTGAAACATTTAGAGGAGCAGCATGCTTATGCCACCAATCCATTAGCCCTTGTCAATGCTAATCCTCATTTTTGGTTTTCGAAGGACACGATTGGGACCAAAAGCTGCAAACATTTATACGAATTCTGATGAAAACCCTAACATTTCAAAAAGAGTTTCAATGAACCTTATAATTAAGCAAAATCTCTACTGTTTACGTGCTTAAAGGAATCCGAAGTCTATTGACGATGAAATTTACCCATGAAATGACATAGATTGTCTTTGAGTTGCATTCTTAAGGATGTTTGGGTGGTATAATCACTCAAAACATTGCATGGTCTATAGATCAAGTAGACCGAATCCATCTAACCCATTGATAATGTGGAGTTGAGTGTGACATCCATACAGTTAACTTTTCAATGGTATTGATCTATATGGTATGTAGTAGAGGTGTTTACAGGCCGGGCTTTTGTTAAAATTAAAGCCTGGCCCAAATATACTGAGCTAGCATACTCTAGGCTCAAAACACTAGTCTTGACAACAACAAATCATTTCGGCTTAGATCAAACTATACACTTTCTGTTCGATTTGGTCGGGGCCTTAGTCCGAAAATCTATTGTGAAGCTTGAAAAATCTGCTACTCCATGGCAGTTGAAACTGAACCCTAGCAGAGATTTGCATTAGTGCTTCTTAGATTTGGTGATGAAGATCTATAGCTGGGCCAAAAAGAAAATAGTTCCACAGGTTAAAAAGAAGCCCCGGATCCTCCACTATGTAATAGAAAGTAATCCGAGATCAAATAATGGAGTTGATTATGCGGTTCTCACCTCTTTAGCAATGGGAAAAGGAACTTGAGGAGACTGAGTGGTCGCTGTAAAGCAGGAAGCGATGAGATGGGACGAGGGAAGTAGTCGACAAGTCGGGAACACAGAGGTTAATCGGTGGTAGTTCAGGCGATCACAGTGGGAGAAAAATTATTAGGTAGTCCCTGGCTTTGTTAGCTCGCTCTGCACAAACCATTAGATGTAATGGCATCTGTGTGATCTGAGGATTCATGTGACATGGACTAAGTACACCAAGAGTAACCAAAAAAAAAAGCTACTTTCTTTGTGTTACTTTTTCAAGTAATAGCTATACGACCAAAAAAAAAAAAAAAAACAAAAAGTAATAGCTCAGGCAGGTCCAGGCCCACTCAACCTTCATCATCTAAAGCCCGGTAGTCTGGACAGACCCAAATAGATAATAACATCTATGAGCCCAGCATCTCGGCCCGATTGATTTTAGCACCAAAAAATCGGTCCAGATTTTCGGGCTACCAATCTGTGGACAATCTAACATTTTCTCCAGACCCACCGCTTTCTTAGCTTTTTTAAACAACCTCTCTCTCTCTCTCTCTCTCTTCGTAGTTTTCCCTTTGAATAAATAATGAAGAATACTTTCCATTGATCCAAAGATAATAAATTAATATTTATTGATCTAATGGAATAATTTATTATAGTATGATAGGTAAATTAAATTTTCAGAATAATTTCTTCAACCTGCCTAAACTTTAGCATTTTGAGCAATATAATCTTTCATTTGTAAAAGTTATACGTTACCTTCTTGAGCTTTTGGTGCCGATACCCAATAGCTTGCAAATCTTGAAAAGTTCAAGATTCGCCCTAAACTTTGAATTTTTTTTGTCTTAGTAATTGGGTCAAGTGTTATCTAAAAATGGATTAACTCATTTTTTTTATTATCAATATATTTACCACTTGGTTAAAGAAGTTAAAATAATAGAATACATGGCTAATGAAGTTAAAAAAAGTTAGTAGTGGACCTTGGATTTTTCGAATGTGATGAAATAATAAAACTCACACGTCTTAGCATCTAAATATAGGGATTGACGACAATGAAAATAAAGGATCCTTACCTTAACAGCTAAGTAACTATATAGGGCCTTCTACGGTTCTCTAGTGGATGGATTTTTAGTCGCAACTTGTCGTATAATTCTTTATATTTTTTTACGTAACTCCTATACAAAATTTCATGCCATAGAAACACAATGATTTTGTGATCAATGCGCGGGACTTACTTTTTTTGGCGGCTATCTAGATATTGGGCATCTGTCTGTAAGAACTCTTAGTGGCATATTCTATCAAAGGTTAGAAAGCAAAAGAGAGAAGGAATAGAAAATTTGCACCAAGCTCTCTTTACTCATGGGGGAGCACCACTAAAAATGCCGTAAGAACTCATTTTATAGAACGTTTTCTGGAAATTTTTGTCAGTTTAAACCAACTCTTTGATTGCAGTATAGATGAGCATGACAATAACGTCTTGACGCAATTGGTTGAACTAATTGAACGCTCCATTAAGTAGCTTAAATGTTGTATATCTTCTCTATCCCATACATGTTCAAAGTAACTTTTCGATAACTTATCAATACCTTTATGAAGATACTATCATTTTTCTATAGTTCGCAAAATTATCAATTTTTGTATTAGCTTACCGACTTTTATTTGTATAACCTATTACTGCTTTGAATTTACTAACTCTTACATGAAATTATCACCCTGAATTTGAGTTTATCAACTTTTTCATATTAAAGTCATCAGTTAATTTTGGATTACAAAATTTTATTTGAATTATTTATCCTTTTTTTAATTTGCTGACTTTCCTATTAAGTTACAAACCCCTATTTGCATTAGTTAGCTTTTAAAAGTTACCGGGCTAAATTAGCAAAATTCATCAATTTTTCCCACTAAATTACCACGTATTATTGAGTTATCAAGACATTTCCTGATGTTGGTTTGTTTTCTTTATTTGCCAATCTTTGTTGTCATTTACAAACTTTTAATTGCATATTTGGCAAAACTTTAAATTTACCAAAACTTTTCTAATTACTAACATTAATTAGAATGATTTACCAACTTTTCTCCAATTAAGTTACCAATGAATTTTGAGTGACCAGCTCTCTTTGAGTTACTTAACAAATTTATTTTTCTTCTAGTTATAAACTTTTCTTTTACTATATTGAATTTTGTTTTTCTTTTGTTAACTAGGCCTCGGATTTTTCAACTTTTATATGTGATGACAATCATTATTTTAAGCGATTTATCATATTTTCTCTTACATAAGTTATCAAATAGTTTTGCATTACTGACTTCTCATTTGAGTTAGTTACCAAAGTTTATTTGTTTTTCTACTTAATTTACCAACTTTTATGTTGTTGATAAAAAGTAGTCAATACATTCAAGGTGTTGGCAAACGTAAGGCATTGGTAAGAAAAATAAACAAAAGTTGGTATATGAAAAGAGAAATTTGTTGAAAATTAATTGAAATAAAAGTTAGTAACGCCTAAGGATGATTGGTTTTAGGGTGGATAGGTTCCAAACCTGAAACCTAGAGTCTACCATATTAGGATCGGTTCCTAGTTTTTGGAATATTGAACTAATAGGATAAGCTTGAACTTTTGACAAATAAAAAAAATGAAACAAAAAAATAAGAATTGCCGGTTCCTAGGTAATGAATAGATAAGTTCAGTTCGTGAGAAGGGGTGAAGGGGATCTTCCATCAACGCACAACGCCACTTTCACTAAGAAAAATCCGCTACCATCTCACACCACTTACGTCCTACCTCTATACGCCCACGTCCAACACAAGGGTACAGAGAAAAGACAATGGGAGGGAGAGGCCTTCACTTGGGAGGCGAACGTCCCCGTCAGACTTCAATTTTCCTCTGCCATTGCCTCAACGAGTTACCGTCCAAGATCTCCACCATCAAGGTGTCCCCGCAGCAGCGTTCACCGAGAGCCCGACTGCTTATCACCATAGCCACCGCTCCAGTGAACCAGACGAGTTGCCGCCTCCCCTGACGTCGGCTCAACACCACAGCCACCACCGCAGTGACAAGCCGCCACCAAGCTCATCCAGCAACCTCGCCGTGACTCGCCCCTGCTCCAACTCGTTTCTCGTCAATCACCCAGCGCGGACGCCGGATTTGCAAGCAACAACCCAGCAAGCATCCCGTCGTCGCACGCCTCTAGTGACCACCTCAACCACCGCGACGGTCGACGTTGCTCCCTGTCCGAGAGCCTGACGCTGGCACCCCGCTGCCGCGCCTCGCGAGCCAGTCGCAGGTATTCCACCGCCACTGTGGTTGCCTTTCATCGAGAGTTACTTCGGCATCCCACCTTGCCAAGCGTCACCTCGAGCGAGATATACAGAAAATAGACACTTCTTGTCTAAAACAAGTGTCATGTTACTCAATCAACACGTATGTGCCGAAAATGTAAATACGGAGCCAGCGTTCATACATGCGTATAATAAGGATAGTAACTCAACAAAATCCAAACATTCGTATCTCACTTCAAAATCCTGACATTTGAATTACTTCATAGCTCAAGAGGACGTATCCAATGAAGGATCCATAACCATGTCAAATGAATACTATTCAATCCCACTCGTTGAAATTGAGGCAAACCAAACTAATCGCGCCGCACATAACTCAATTACCCACTTAGGCAATCAGGAGATCAATCTACTTTAAATGGTGAGCATTTGCTTACCTCAGTTCCAATCAAAATCACATCTTGCATTAAGAAAGCTATTCAAGTAAATCCAACCACTAATGACACAAATTCAACCTATCAAAATAGGCACAAAAAAAAAAAAAAGCACAACAATGTTTTCACTTGAGTAACCTACATAAGATGAATAAACTTTGGCCGAAACAATCAACATATAGTTGAAAATGGGCACACCGGGAAAGTGCCCATAGCAGTACATAATGTTCAGCTTGCGCATCAAACTTTGCTGCTTTGGTTCTCGCTCCACGGGTTTCGTTTTTGAGCGGACCACACATCATTTTAAAGCAACTTATAACATGCTACATTTGTTTCTTCTCAACTCATAAAGCTTATCCCTAGAATCTACATTTGCTATACTCAAAATTATCCCGGCGTGTTGGCAGAATGTTGCTTGATTGCGAATTTTACAAATGATGTTTATCTGTCATCATTTGCCACTAGCCGAGGTATCGTCCTTGATTTCTTTTGCAAGCTGTACTATTAGCCTTTTTCTGTGATCGAGTACAATATCTACGTGGCATGCACAGAACCAGGGATTAGATTAAAGCCTTTTTAAAAAAATCAGATTATATTTTCTATAGATTCAATTTGCAAATAAATATATTAAGTACAGAAAAAAAAAAAGAGAGTAAATCCTTTCATTACTCTCTTGTGTTTGTCTTGTGATTATTACAATGAAAGAGGAAGAGTGGATAATATTTCATTTAAGATGATTTTGAATATATATAAAAAAATGGTAACTATCACTGCACTTGAGACTAAATAATATCATTCACATCACTGAAGTGATTCGGTTGAAATAACTTTCTTGTTATTGTCATAATTGATGTGGTTTTAGAGTGCATTTTTTTTTTGTTTAAGGAAAAAATTGGAAATAACTTGTTCACTTTCCCAATAAAATCTAATGTATTTATAAATTCAAATTATGGTAAAAAGAAATAAATTATATGCGCATCTGAATGTGAATATTTATATACTTTGTGAAATCTCAGATAAAATGGTTCGGATGCTATTTAATTTCAGATTTTTACTCTTAATTTCATCAAAGTTGCATATATGAATTGAATAACAAATCATTTAGTGAATGATCATAGCTGATGTTCTTCTTCAAAGAACGTTTTGGATCTGGGCTGCCAGTTTTCCTTTTCATCAGCTTTTCATGATTGCCTCCAACAACAATCCAAACGCTGGGCATGTTCATGTTGCAACTTGTACATGCGAACAATCAGCTCACAACCTAAAAGTCAAAAAATGGAAATAGAAAGAAAAAGGAATGAAGGGTTTTCACCAAACTCTACTTTGGGAATAATTACCAAATCAGCACAAATTTTGAAAGAAAAGTTAATTGTAAGAAAAATTATCTTATATAGCCTTGATATAGCAAGTGATTTTTTTTTTTTTGAAAATTGGTGAAGAAAGTGGTTGGGTTTCCATGAAATGAGTAGTCAAGAATGCTCCGTTATTGACAAAAAAATGACGGTGCCGTTAGCATAACATATCGCTATTTTAAATTATGATGATCTCAGTTGCATAGTTATACTCCATACCATTATTGGTGGATCGAGACACTAAGATAATTTGTAGGTAGTATCCAAACTATATGCTCGTCGGTGGAAAGTTCAAACTCGTTGTTGCAACTTTCTTGTAATAAATACATTTATGAAGATATATGCCGTAGAATTGCTTATATCTGTGGGTTATAACCATGTTTAGGAAGCTGTCTTATTCGAAAGCAGATCCTATCTTGCCTACCACAGACCACATCATCTACGGCACACTTCAACTGTTTACACATGTCAACCTTTGTTTCTCTCTTTTGGTTCTCTCCCTATTAGAGGTGATCGGGTCTAAGGTGGGTAGGGTCTAGACTTGAACTCTGTACCCAACTCTGTTATAACCGGTTTTCCTTTTTTGGACCCTATACCCAACCCTATTTGTATTAGACCCTGTACTCGACCCACTTTATTTTTCCAGTCCGGTTTCAAGGTCAACCCTGTTTCTATTGGAACTTATTTTGCAATCTTTCAATATCCTATACGACTTCAAATTTTTATATTAACACATGAGAAAATAATGTAATCCTCCTAATTTGTATCAAAACATTAAGCATTCGTAACAAATAAATACATGAACTTTTTTACTAAATAAAAAAATTAAGGATTCACAAGGTTAGTTATAATAAATAAAATCATAAGACAAAGAATTAGCAACAAACATGGATTTATATTAATCTTATTCTCACAACTACTACATGAAGCTACTCATTTATGCAAGCATAACTCCTACAAAAGAGAAATTAGGTGAGTCAGTCCACGTGGTATACAAAAATTTGGCAATGACGAACATCATTTGTTCATCAGACGGTGCAAGAGGGAGCCAATAAGAGAGGGAAGCAAGTGAGGAAGAGGAACGATGAAGGAGGAGTGATGTGCATGTTTGAGAGAGTCAAGAAGAAAAACACCGTGTGATTGCGGGAGTAAAACAGAAATAAAAGGAAAACCGGTTCCAAAACTGGTTCTTGGGTGGGTAATCAATCGAACCTGGTTTCGAATTTTGGGACTTTGTTCCCGGACCAGTTTCAACGAAAACTGGTTCCCGACCCTATTTTCCAAGTGGGTCAGTCTGGTTTCAGGATATACCTGGTCCGGTTGCACACCCTTACTCTATCTTCGTATGATTTCTCTCTAACTTCACCTCCAACCCAACGTTAGCCTATAAAACCATTGAGATCCGGGTGAAGTCTCGACTACAGCACCAGCTCCACATTGAGATCAGGTGGCAGGGCAAAGAGACGGGAGGTAGAGAGAGGGCCATGAGGTGATGATTGACCTAATGGGCAAGAGTCGAAGCCGCAAGCTTGGTTGAAGCCATGACATCTCAAGTGGGTGAGAGCCAATCGTGGTGATGGCACGATGGAGGCAAGGACGGAGGGAGGGAGAGATAGAGGAAGAGGCCGATAGCCAACGAGCCAAATCTGACAGCGCTGTAGAAAGTGGGTGTGTGGTAGGCAGTGATGAATTCGCGTCCGTCTTATTTAGTTTAAGATTTTGCAACTTTAACCATGAAACGAATGCGCCCGCTTGTATTTTCAAGGATTGGATGCTAGAAGAGAGAAGAAAAAACTTGATTGGGGTTGGCTTAGGTTCAGTAGCTGACTCAACTCTCAACCATCTCCAGTAGGGAAACTAGAAATGACTGGACTCTTTCACCTCCAAAAGGTCCACATCCAATCGTCAAAAATAAATGAAAAGCAAAAGGCCAACTGAAACTAGAACGTGTTAATAGGGGTTGAACTTTTCGAAGATATACTGGGCCAGTACAGTCCCTCCAATGACAATGAAGCTTTGCATGTGCGTACCACAACCAAACATTCCGCACTCTTTTCATGGTCACGGCCATCACTTTATATTTGACTGAATGGCCAGAAAAGTTAATTATTCCCTTCAAAAATGTTCTCCTAGGAAATATCATCAGAGTTCACCTCCTCTCTCTCCAATGGCAAATCCTCTAGAGAGCCTGATGAAATTAATCAAGGTTTTGCTCAACCACCACGACCG
Organism: Eucalyptus grandis; assembly: GCF_016545825.1. NCBI lineage: Eukaryota > Viridiplantae > Streptophyta > Magnoliopsida > Myrtales > Myrtaceae > Eucalyptus > Eucalyptus grandis. The sequence continues at coordinate 25,914,431 of NC_052612.1, forward strand.
TGACTCCCTAACAGAGGTCCACAACATCCTCCGCGTGGTCGCCACCCTCATTGCAGTCGTCACCTTCCAGGCCAAGGTCAGAGCCCCCGGTGGCATCTGGCAAGATAGCTCCAGTGACCATGTTCCCTGGACAGGCCATCTACGCCTCCCAATATGAACTTCTCTACATGTTCCTGGCGTGCAGCACGTCCGTGCTCTCGTCTTTTGTTCTTAATGCCAAGAACAAAAGACGCCTCACCAAGGTCTTTCATATCAAAATTTTCGATAACATCCGCTTTGTCTCATGTAGTAAACCAATGTCATTACTAGTAAGCAAGATATCATCCACATAAAGTATGAGAAAAATGTATTTCCTCCCACTGACCTTGGTGTATATACACCGATCTACTTTGTTCTCAATAAGTCCGAATGAAGTGACAACACTATGAAACTTGAAATACCACTGTCTAGAAGCTTGCTTAAGGCCATAAATAGACTTTTTCAATCTACAAACAAACTTACCTGAGTCATCTGCTGCAAAACCTTCAGACTGCACCATATAAACCTCCCCATCAAGGTCTCCATTTAGAAAAGCAGTCTTAACAACCATCTGGAGTAACTCCATATCGAAATGAGCTATCAATGCCAAGATCACTCTAAAGGAATTTTTAGAAGAAACTGGAGAAAATATTGCTTTATAATCTATTCATTCTCTTTGAGTGAAACCTTTAGCTACCTGTCTAGCTTTAAACTTTTCAATCTTTTCTTTAGAATCCCTTTTAGTCTTGTATACCCATTTGCAACCAATAGGTTTACAACTTTTAAGCAATTCAACAAGCTCCCAAACACCATTGTGTTTCATAGATTGCATCTCATCTTTCATCGCATCTAGCCACAACTTTGATTGAGGACATGAGATGGCATCTCGTATAAGTTACCGGATCAATAACACAATCAATATCATAATCATGCTCTCCTAGGTAGACAACATAGTTTGGTGGTATAGCTGAACGTCTCTCCCTAATCGATCTTTCGAGTGGAACTACTTCAACCTCATTCTGAATTTGAGGGGCTTGAGGAATTTCATCAGGAATTGTCTCAGCAATAGGATCCTGAGCCACAATAGGCTCAGTTTGTGGCATATGAAGCTCCATAGTTGTCTGCATAGGATGAGGCAATGATCCAGTAATCCCCACAATACTATCATTTTCAATATCTTGTGAGCAGCTACTCTTTTTAGCTACATCAAATTAAATAAATTTTGCAGTATGAAATTCCACAATTCTTGTACCTCCATTAGGATTATAAAATCGATACCCCTTTGAATGATCTAAGTAAGACACGAAGTAACACCGAATGGTTTTGAAATCTAGCTTACTCAATGTTGGATTATATAACTTCACTTTTGTTGGACATCCCCAAACTTTAAGATGATCCAAGCTAGGTTTATAATAACTCAAAAGGAGTCAATCGAACCGCTTTAGTAAGAATGCAATTTAGAATATAAAGAGCTATTTTCAAAGTTTCACCCCACAAAAAATTAGGTAAATTGGTCCTACTAATTATACTTCTCATCATGTCCATAAGAGTTCAATTGCGCCTTTCAGCTACACCATTTTGTCCAAGACTTCCGAGCATAGTAAACTGACCTATTATCCTAGAATTCTCTATGTATTTAGCAAACCACCCTTTAAGTTGTCCAGCATCACCGTGTCTGCCAAAATACTCGCCACTACGATCAGATTTCACAATCTTTATAACTTTTCCCAACTGTTTCTCCACTTCAGTATGAAAAATCTTGAATTTGTTAAGAGACTCGAACTTTTCTTTAATTAAGTATAAGTATCCATATTGAGAATAGTCGTCAATAAATGTGATGAAATAAAAATTTCTACATAAAGTAGTTGTGTATGGTCCACTAATATCAGTGTGAATAACCTCCAACAAGTCTGAACTTCGTACGGCGAATTTCTTTTTTATCTTAGTCTTTTTACCTCTACAAGAGTCTACGCAAGTCTTTAGATCACTTTTAAGAGTAGGCAAGATGTCAGATTTTATAAACCTTTCTACTCTTTCTTTAGAGATGTGACCAAGACATTTATGCCACAATGCATAAGACTATTCCTTAGGTAGAGGCATTTTAGAAACAACTTTTTCAGCTTAATAAGCAACGTACATGTCGTTGGGAGATAAACTCAATCGATATAATCCATCGGATAAATTGAAACACCCAATCTTATTTGAATCATAAAACATGGAAATAATATTACTCTTTATTTCAAAAAAGTATCCACACATGTCCAAACAAGACACATAAACTAAATTCCGTCTAAAAGAAGATACGTAAAAAGTGTTTCTCAACATCATCCTAAAACCAGAATCTAAAATCAAGATAACATTTCCCACGAACTCGATGTCAACTCTAATGCTGTTTCCAACAGTGAGCTTTGATTCATCCTAATTTGGCATCTTTCAGTTTTTGAACCCCTTTAGGCTCACTCTTGGTTCTATTAGATAACAAAGCCTTAAACTCGTCTTCATGGACCTTTGGGATATTTTTGTCTTCTCGGTTCTTTTTGTCTTGGATCATTTTGGTGAGGCAAATAATTATTTGGATCGACACCAAGAATCCAAATGTGTTGCCTCCTAGGAAAAGGGTGTACACTAGGCCCGCGCCATAAGTTATATGCTCCTTGGTCCCCGGTTGAGGGGCGGGGGAAGTAATGTCCTTGGATCCCCCGGAAGTACTGTCGGCCTTGTTACCTCCTACAACGCTTGGAGGTTGAAGCACGGATTGGTAGGTCGCATTGGCGATGAGCCCGGCAATGACCAGGGACTTCCGAATCCCTGCCTAACTCTCCACCATCGTTGTTTGACTTTTTTATGTCCAACTTGGTAATGATTGAGAAGCATTTGTCCCCTGGTTCCCCATCGATTGATGATCGTTACCTGCCTCGATATCATCATCGTCCCTCAAGACTGGTCTTGAATCTCCGTGTTTGGCTCCCGCTTGTATGAGAATTTCTCTGATCTCTCTGTCTCGTGCTACCCTTTGCAAGGGAGTTGAGACATCTAGTGGCGTCAAGCCACTCTTGTTCGGGGCGTTCACCTCCACGACCTTGTACTCCAGAGCATGCCCACAAAGCAGGAAGTCGACCACCTGCTGTTGGAGAAATCCTCGTGAAGTGTTTTGAAGTTGACAAAACGTTTCCATCAGTCTAGTCTAAAGGTCTGCAGACTCTGTTATTTAAAGTCTGAAGACTTCCGGACAGCCAAACTCAAGACTCAAAGTCTATCATCATTGACAGTCTCTAATCCGTTGAAGAAAGGTTATCCGTAAGCTGGATGTTTTGTTCGGGGATTTAACCTTATCATCTGGAGAAGATCTCGTGGTTGGAAAAGACGTAACAGAATCCTTTGATTGATCAAGATTGATTCAATGATTGAAGATTCGATGATTGTCTAAATATTATTGGAAGGTTCTACTTATGGAAACCGAGATCCCGATTGTATGGGCGAACATGATTGATGGGCTATCAACACGTTCCTTTAATAGCTCGAACAATCTTCCTAATTGATTCCGTCCAACGGGTAGATTGGAGGAATTCATTTGGTAAGTGCCAACGGGTATGATGGCATAAAGGAGTATATAAGGAAGACGTTCTTAGTTGTTCGAGGTGTGTGCGATAGATGAATTCCAAAGTCTCGAAGCTCCTTTTGTTTAGACAATTCCTTTGAGCGAATACTTGTATACAAAAGAGAGTCTATATTTGTGAGAAACCTTGAGAAGGTGTGGTAGAACATCTACACTGTGGAATCAAGGCAAAGCTGTGCTGTAACTTCTCTCTTGATCATAGTGGAATCCAGCCGGTGGGCTGTCAGTGTGAAAGAGTGGACGTAGGCTTGGAATAAGCCGAACCACTATAAATCCTGTGTTCAATTTTCTCTCTCTCTCTCTATACCTCGATCGTATTTCATTTTGTTAAGAATTGCTTCCGTATTTCGACAAATTGTTTGTGCGCCTATTCACCCCCCTCTAGGTGTTTATACTAGCTATCTCAATTGGTATCAGAGCCTGTGTACTCACTTTGTTTGAAGTGTTTTACTTTAGAGTTAAAGATCCATGGCCAGTATGCTAGCACCAGGGCTGATGGAAGGGTAAAGCAATACCAGACCACCCTACTTTGATGGAAAGGATTACAACATCTGGAAAAACAAGATGAAAGCTTTCCTACGATCAAAGGATCCTCTCGGAATGGGACGTTGTAGAAAAGGAATTACTCCTACAGCTGCATCGAGTCTCGAAAGAGGGAAAGAAAGCTGTTGAGACCGGCGGAATGACTCGGGAAGAGATAAACAAGAGACAAGCACTCGATGCAAAAGCAATTTACTCTTTATATTGTGCTTTGTCACCAACTGAATATAATAGAATATCTTCTTGTGTTACAAAGCAAAAGAAGTCCGGGACAGATTACATATCACCTATGAAGGAACAGTCGAGTGAAAGAAACCAGAATTAACATTCTTCTCGGTCAATATGAAGCCTTCAAAATGAAACCAGGAGAATCTATAACCGACATGTTTAGTCGTTTTACGATATTGTCAATGGTCTTGAGAATCAAGGACAAAAATTTCTGATCCCATGAAGGTAAACAAGCTACTGCGTGGACTCTCCAAGGATTGGAATCACATAAAGACTTCGATAAGAGAGACGCAAAGAATTATGCCACTATCTGTCGACGAGCAGATTGGAACTCTTCAGTCTTATGAAGTGGAACAGATCAATGAAGATGAAGATCCAAAAGGTAAGAAATCTATTGCATTGAAATCAAATGATGATTCTGATGATACAGATTCCGAAGATGATATGGACGATGAGGAGCTTGCTCTCATGATAAGAAGATTCAGAAAACTGAATAGAAAAGGAAGAAGGTTCAACTCAAAGAAACAAAGCTTTCAAAGACAGCAGACCAAGTCTGTTGATGATGAGGAACCAAATAAAGATGTAGTCTGCTTTGAATGCAAGAAAAATGGACACATTAGACCCAACTGTCCTCTTCTGAAGAAGAAGAGAGGAAAAGCTGAAAAATTCCGAAAAGCTCTCAAAGCTGAAACTGGAGTGATGCGAGTGTGAAGAAAGTGATAATGAATATGCCAATCTATGTCTCGATGGCACATCGACTCGGACTGGATCGACTTTGGATCGACTCGGATAGTGAATTTGAGGCAAGTAATTTTAAAATTCTGTCAAAGTTTCTAAATACATTGATGAACTCTGTTTTAGTCTTAAGACTTCTCTCAAAAGAATTTCTGAACTGAAAAAGGAAAACTCAGCTTTAAAACAAAAGGAAAATGTTTTAGTAGAAAGAGTTAAAAGTCTAGACTTGACTGTTTCCACTCTTAAAGAAAATGAAGATAATCTTTTAAAAGAAAATGCTCTTTTAAAAACAGACCTATCAAATATTTCAAAGAAATTTTCAATAGGGTCTCGATAAACTTGAAAAAATTCTTTCGGCTCAAAGACCTTACTTCAATAAGTCCGGTCTAGGTATGTCGTGAAACAATTCCCTTGATTGATTTTCCTAAAGTAAAAGAAAGAATTAAGAAAAGACCCTCAAAAGAGGCTTACAAAAATCATTTCAAGAAAGTTTTTGTAAAACCCGTAGGTAGAAATGCTCTCGGATGTTCAAAGTGCAACAGTCCGGATCACTTTGAAAAGAGTGTCCTATGGTATGGAAACCTGTTAAGAAAGTATGGGCTAATACTTTGTTTATATTACTAACACCAAAGGACCCAAGAAAATTTGGGTACCAAAGAAAGCTTGAGACTTTATTTTAAATGCGGGTCTCCGTCAAGAAACAGTAAAGTGGTATCTTGACAAAGCGGATGTTCAAGACACATGACAGGAGACTCAAATTGTTTTATAAAGCTTGCTCAAGTAAACGGTGGAAAAGTTTCATTTGGAGGAAACAGCAAAGGAAGTATTGTGGGATTTAGAACCGTGAAAATTGGAACTCTCACAATAAGTAATGTTTCCTTAGTGGAAGGACTCAATTACAATCTTCTCAGCATTAGTCAAGCGTGTGATCTTTTGGTTTCAAGATCTTCTTTCAAGAAGGAACATGTTCGGAATCGCAAAGACTCTACTCAGTCTTTCATGGGTCGAAGACATGGAAATATCTATCTTCCGGATGTGAAACCAAATGAATCGCAATGTCTTATCTCAATTCAAGACGAAGCAAGCTTATGGCACAAAAAGCTTGGTCATGTCAACATGAAGCAATTAGCCAAAATCTCATCAAAGCAGCTTATTCGAGGTCTACCCAAACTGCCATACCAAAAGACTGATTCATGCACACCATGTATTCTGGGAAAACAGGTAAGAAATTCATTTAAGTCAATAAATCATGTCTCTACTAATCATGTATTACAGTTGCTACATATGGATCTTTTTGGACCAACCAGAACTCAAAGTATTGGGGGTAAGAAGTATTGTCTAGTAATTGTTGATGATTACTCCCGTTTTATTTGGGTATATTTTCTTGCAAGTAAGTCCGAAACCTTCTCATATTTTGAAAAATTTGCTAAAAAGGTTCAAAATAAAAAAGGATGTGTTATCTCTAGTATAAGAACAGATCATGGAGGTGAATTTGAAAATCAAGATTTTACAAAATTCTGTGATGAATCGGCTTTAAGCATATGTTCTCCTCTCCATATACTCCTCAGCAAAATGGAGTTGTGGAAAGAAAGAACAGATCTCTTCAAGAAATGGCTAGAACTTTTCTAATTGAAAGTAAGATTTCTTCACGATTTTGGGCTGAAGCTGTTTCAACAGCATGCTATATCATTAATAGAGTCTTCTTAAGACCTATTCTAAAGAAAACCCCCTATGAGATATTCAAAGATAAAAAGCCTATTGTTTCATACTTTCATGTATTTGGTTGCAAATGTTTTATATTGAAAAATGCAAAAGATCGAGTTGGTAAGTTTGAAGAAAGATCAGATGAATGTATCTTTCTTGGATATTCTACATCAAGCAAAGCCTACAGAGTCTATAACAAGAAGAGCCAGTCTGTGGAGGAGTCAATGAATGTCAAATTTCAAGACTCATCGCAAGATGAATCAAGTCAGACTCATCAAGAAGAGTCTGAACCTGCTCCAGACCCTCCAAAGTCTACAACTCAATAAGCATCTCGACTGAAAACCAGCATCGGGTTGTTAGTGAAGATCTAAATAAAGAAAGAGATCATCAATCAGACAAATCAACAAGTAACTGAAAGCATAAGTCCAGTCATCCCAAAGATCTTATAATTGGCGAAATTAATGAAGGAATTCGCACTAGATCCAAAAGGCGAGAAGAGTCTAGTCTTTGTGGCACTCGTTTCGAAATTGAACCAAAGAGCATAGAAGAAGCTTTATCTCGATGAAAGCTGGATTGAAGCTATGCAAGAAGAGCTCAGTTCAGCATTAATGATGTCCGGGAATTGACATCCAAACCAAAAGGTAAAGCTGTTATTGGAGCTAAATGGGTGTTCGAAACAAGATGAATGAGAAAGGAAAAGTCGTACGAAACAAAGCAAGACTCGTGGCCAAGGGATATATGCAAGAAGAAGGAATAGACTATGATGAGACTTACGCTCCTGTAGCAAGGTTAGAAGCTATTCGATTATTACTTGCGTTTGCTTGTTATAAGAATTTCAGGTTATTCCAAATGGACGTCAAAAGCACCTTTCTAAATGGATTTATCCACGAGGAAGTCTATGTGGAACAACCACTAGGGTTTGAAGACCTAAAGAAGCCAGACTCAGTCTTCAGACTGAAAAAGGCTTTGTATGGTTTAAAGCAAGCACCTCGGGCTTGGTACGACAGATTAAGTAAGTTCCTAATACAAAATGGGTTTGTCAAAGGTAAAGTAGATACGACTTTATTTATCAAGAAGGAAAACAAAAGTTTCTTGCTTGTTCAAATATATGTCGATGATATTATTTTTGGATCCACTAATGAAAGTCTGTGCAAGAAATTTTTTAAGTCTATGCAGGATGAGTTTGAAATGAGTATGATGGGAGAATTAACATTCTTTCTTGGACTTCAAATAAAACAATTGGAGGATGGAACTTTTATTCATCAAGAAAAGTATGCAAATGATCTAGTCAAAAAGTTCGGCCTGAGCAATTGCAAAAAGGCTGACACACCAATGTCAAGTACCTTGAAGATAGACAAAGATGAAGAAGGGAAGAAAGTCGATCAAAAGCTGTACAGGAGCATTATTGGATCACTTCTTTATCTTACTGCTTCTAGACCTGACATTTTGTTGAGTGTTTGCATCTGTGCTAGGTTTCAATCGATCCTAGAGAATCTCATCTCGGTGCTGCAAAACGCATCATTAAATACGTTGCTTCATCATCAAGCATCGGTCTTTGGTATCCTAAGAAGGGAGACTTTAATCTTCCGGGGATATTCGGATGCAGATTTGGCCGGTTGCGAGTTGATAGAAAGAGCACTTCAGAACTTGTCGGTTGCTTGGAAGCGGGGACAGTGTCTTGGTTTTCAAGGAAACAAAGCTTTGTGTCTCTTTCAACAAAAGTAGAGTATGTAGCTCTTGGAAGCTGCTGTTCGCAAATTCTATGGATAAAACAACAGCTAAGAGACTTTGAAATTGAAGACTCATGCACGGAGATTAATTGCGACAACACCAGCGCTATCAACCTCACCAAAAATCCAATTCTCCACTCAAGAGTAAAGCACATAGAGATTCGACATCACTTTATTAGAGACCATGTTCAAAATGGAGATGTTTCAATCCAATTTGTTGACTCAAAGGATCAACTAGCGGATATATTCACAAAGCCTTTGGATAAAAATCAATTTGAATCTATACGCTCCAGACTCAACATTTTGAGATATGAGGATATCAAAGTCTAAAGACTCTCAGACTCAGACTTACAAGACTTTACCTGAAAGACAGTCTTGGCACGACCGAAGACATGTAAGTAAGTCTTTCTCTCTCTAATTTAATCTTGAAAAGGTACGATCGTCAGACTGTGTTTTAATTGTTGCTATATTTAATCGACAAAAATATTGCATCGTTTCATTTTCAAAAAGGAAGTTATTTTTGAAATAGCTATTTTTGCGGAAGAAGACAGTTATTTTGAAAAGGCATTTTATTATTTCCTTTGTGACGATTCGTTTATTCCTCTTTTTAACCGATTGTGCACTGTCGATTCCTCTTCATTTTACTCTCAAAAACCCTAGACAGCATCGATCCTCCATTTCCATTTGTCTTCTTTGATTAATCTTCAAAAAGTTGTCATCTTTCCTGGGAAAATCAAGCAAGGAATCTTCCAAAAAAACTGAGAAAGATGTCATCTTCACGGAAGTCTTCGAGAATCGCAAGCAGGGGTCCACGACAAATGAGTGAGGGGCCTACGCACTTCGATCTTACTGAGGAGGAAGAGAATCCAGAACAGCAAGCGAGCCCACAACATTCTCAGCAGTGTCATTCTCCACCATCTAGTCCTCAAGGCATTGTTCATCAGCATCAAGAAGAAATCATCAAGGATGCAGATCCCGTAAGAGTTCAAAAGCCCGCTTTTATTTACAAGCTATATCGTGCCTTAAAAGGAATTCATACTCCTTTGAACTATGTTGATGATTTTCTTAAAGACAAAGGATATAAGAACGAATATATCTTTCTACGAAAAATGGAAAGTTTGGGAATCGCTCGTAAAGGGGTGGCTGAGGAAACCCTTGCAAATATCCCAAGTGATCCTCGTGACTGGGGGCCGAATCCTGTAGATGGGAATGACGATGACTATCTGTTCAGTCTATTTCAACCGAAAATGGGTATTGCGGCTGAAATTCAAGGGAAAAAGGGAGATTTGTTCAGATCAAAGGAACAAAAGGATCGTACTCGAAATTGCTGAAGCGTGGGGTAATAAACCCTAGGAGTGTGGACTTTGATTTTCGGATCTTTGTGAAAGTGAACTTGAGGGAAAAGTTCAATTTTCTTCAACTTGAAAAGTTTTGCTCGACTCTACCGAGGCCTATCTTTGGATTAACTGCTTATTTCTATTCAAATCTTAGCTTTTTGGATGCGAATAGATTCTCTTTCAGCGTTAAAGATCAAGACTATGTTGTGGATATCAACCAATCAAAGTTTCCATTGCTCGGGCCACACTTGAACTGGTGAAGGACAGGAGAACAGATGAGAAGATCACCTACTCAAGGATGAATGCATTCAACATCTTGCTTCACAAGATTGTGATTAATTGCCTTCGGCCAAAATCAACTTCCAAAACCGATGTTTCAAGCTCGAGGCAAAGTTGATGTATGCCATCCTCTCGTGGTAAGAAGTTTTTCTCTCTCATACTTGTTATGTTTCACATGTATAGAGCAAAGTGATGAAGGACAGAGGTCAACTCCCTTACCCAAGCCTTGTTACGAAGTTATTCGGACATCCGAATATTCAGCCTCCGCAAATCTTTTGTGTTCGATCATGCGATCATATGGTGGTAGGTCTGAAAATGGTGACCAAAATGCGTCTGAAGGAACTGAGCAAGGAATTGGAGAAATTCAAGGAGAAGACTCCTTCAAAATCTCATCAACTCTCTTCTGCTGTTAAGAGAAAAGGGAAGGAGCCCATGGTTGCTCCATCAAAGAAAAGAAGAGCTCTCCTCGTTGAGGATGAAGATGATGACGAAGACATTACCATCTCTGCAATGGCTTTGAAGAATTTAAGTCGTCCTGTTCCACAGAAAGAATCGGAACAAATGACGAAAGAAGCAGAGGAGAAGGAAGAAGAAGAAAGAGAAGAAGAGCAAGAAGCAGAGGAAGAAAGACCTGAAGAAGAAGAAAGAAGAGAAGAAGGAGAGCCTGAGGAAATCTCTTCTCCACCTGTAGGCATGGAAACAGGGGGAGATCAGGAGAAAGGAGTGACGTCTTCACATCCTGATGCAAGTGAAGGAATCAGTCGCTCACCTGCAGATCCTGAGGACGTTTATGCATCTCAATTTCCAGAGGAAGGACATGAAGCTTCATCGCCAAACCTGCGAGATTATGCTGATCTTCCATCGTCTGCTTTTACTCCATCAGATAGAGCAAAAGCAAGTACTCAGACTAATAATGGAGCAGATTTTCGTAGAATCTTGGATATTCTCTTGGAAATGTGAGGTCAAATTTATGCCTTGGGATGCGAAGTTCAAAGTTTGAAGAATGAAAGTCAAGCTTCTTCCTGTTCATTGAATGATAAGATGCAAGCCTTCTCTATTCAGAATCAGGCCAATGCCAAGAGTGAGGAGGTTGCACAGCTGAAGGAAGACTTTAAAAGGCTGGAAGGCATCGTTCAGTCCATGGAAGATTTCCAGCTTGTCCGCGTTCCCAAGCAATCTTGACTTCATCTCATCCTTTTTAATGATGACAAAAAGGGGGAGAGATGCATGATTTGATCAAACTTTCAATCATTAAACTTTTATTTATTTGTTGGATTGTGTTGTTTAACTGTTTTTAACAGACTTTGACTTTGTTTTGTGTCTGGATGAGAACTGAACTAGATTTGGACTTAACTGTTTCTATTAACAAGTATTGATATCTTACGGATGGTTTTATACAAGACTAATCTATTTTCTGTGGTTGCAGATTCTAGTGTTATTCTTTTAGCCATTCATCTCTATAAGATATGCATATGTGTTTGAGAAATATTTTGCAGGTCAAAGTTATCCAAATCTGCAAGAAGGTTTTGTCACCATCAAAAAGGGAGAGATTGTTGGAGAAATCCTCGTGAAGTGTTTTGAAGTTGACAAAACGTTTCCATCATCTAGTCCGAAGGTCTGCAGACTCGTTATTTAAAGTATGAAGACTTCCGGACAGCCGACTCAAGACTCAAAGTCTATCCTCATTGACAGTCTCTAATCCGTTGAAGAAAGGTTATCCGTAACTGGATGTTTTGTTCAGATTTAACCTTATCATCCGGAGAAGATCTCGTGGCTGGAGAAGACGTAATAGAATCCTTTGATTGATCAAGATTGATTCAATGATTGAAGATTCGATGATTGTCTAAATATTATTGGAAGGTTCTACTTATGGAAACCGAGATCCTGATTGTATGGGCGAACAGGATTGATGGGCTATCAACACGTTCCTTTAATAGCTCGAACAATCTTCCTAATTGATTCCGTCCAACGGGTAGATTGGAGGAATTCCTTTGGTAAGTGCCAACGGGTATGATGGCATAAAGGAGTATATAAGGAAGACGTTCTTAGTTGTTCGAGGTGTGTGCGATAGATGAATTCCAAAGTCTGAAGCTCCTTTTTGTTTAGACAATTTCTTTGAGCGAATATTTGTATACAAAAGAGAGTCTATATTTGTAAGAAACCTTGAGAAGGTGTGGTAGAACATCTACACTGTGGAATCAAGGCAAAGCTGTGCTGTAACTTCTCTCTTGATCATAGTGGAATCCAGCCGGTGGGCTGTCAGTGCGGAAGAGTGGACGTAGGCTTGGAATAAGCCGAACCACTATAAATCCTGTGTTCAATTTTCTCTCTCTCTCTATACCTCGATCGTATTTCATTTTGTTAAGAATTGCTTCCGTATTTCGACAAATTGTTTGTGCGCCTATTCACCCCCCCTCTAGGTGTTTATACTAGCTATCTCACCTGCAACTCTTTCTCATCTTTGTTTATCCTCATTGATTTTTAGACATTAGGATACTATAATTATTTATTTATTTATTTTGCATAGACAAAACAACTTATATTCCCGTGATGATCAAATAAATTCTTTTGCATGGAAGGTTTTCGCATATGGTAGGGATACCAAATTAACACCCTCACTGAAGTAATGCACAAAGAAAAGTGCGATAAAATAAGGGAACCGCAAGTCTTGCCTCGAAATTTTGCTGGCGACAGCGAGATGCAAGGCAGTGTTGTCTTTGTGATCCTGCAAATTGATCACCTGCTCCTTCTTGTACTACTTCAGATGCTCCACCAACCGAACCAGCACTTTAAACCGGTTGTTCTTCATGGCGAGGTGAAGTGCGGTCTCCTTTTGGGCGGTTGTCTTTTCAACAGACTCAGGTGAAGTGGATAGTAGTATCTCCATGACATCGACCTCCCCGTGGATGACAGCATAATGCAAAGGGATTCTTCTCTCCCGTCCCTCCACGGAGCACAGGTGCATACCCACTTTCAAGAGCTCCTCCGCGATCTCAACATCACCACGAGCTGCCGCGATGTGCAGCGGGCTGAAACCACGCTGGTCCACTTTTTCTGCAAGCTTCGGCATACGCTTCAGGAGCTCTCGGACGAAATCCAAATGGCCGCCCACACAAGCGATGTGCAGCGGCGTGTGGCCGGCTCCTTCCAGAGCCATCTCCTCGAGCAGTTGCTCATTGCTGCTGATCAAGTCTTCCAGTTCATGGATATTGCCCTTTCGAGCTGCTTCTAGCACCCTTTGCTCCATTTTGATCGGAACTAATAATGGCCTCTCTCTCTACTCGGGACACCTCTGGACTTGGACATCTATTAATCATCGATCCATTTTATAGAGTTTCCGAATATCGAGAAGTTCATTAGTGAATGATGAAGTAAGACTAGCAACCGTAAAGTTCCACGCACATAACCACTTATGATAACCCAACTATTCAATAAAATATTGACAATATCAAAGCACAGATCCAACCAAGTAGGACCACGTGTTAAAGGCCAACAAGCATTGGAATCTTGCGACATTCGTTTGTGGCCAAAGGTCGGTTTTTTTGTCATAAATTGGCTTTTTAATCACGTGGACAATTTAAAAAGCGGGAAAGTCTGGAAAACCCTCCTCGAGAAAAGGGAGGGGAGGGGAGGGGGTGGGGAATTTCTCCCAAATCACCTCCGAGATCAGTGTTCGCCTCGAATTAAGTTCGATAATTTGGTGAATTCGTCTCAATTGAAGCCCCCTCAATCTCACCGGCGACACAGATGTTCACCGGACGATGACTGCGCGCGTGTCGCATGCCATTATTCGAGCCTTGGACATGGGCACTTTTTGTCTGGAAGAAAACGCCTCCAGCTGCGGCTACATGACGGAAAATTCTGCAGAAGAAATTTCTCATTTTCTCTCTCTCTCTCTTTTCTTATTAGCACAACGGGGAAATATGCAGTAGAGGAACTTTATTAATGAAGTACCTTTCCCTGTCGTTTTGTTATCTTTTTTCTTTTTTTTTGGGGTCATGTGTTTTGTTTTATCTTAAGAGAGCGGGAGTGAAGTCAATGCCATGGTCTTCGTAGGCCAAACCATTACATCCAAGAATAACGTCACTTGCCTCCATGACATTATCACGTGAATCGATCCATCTTGTCAGATGCATCAGATTGAGGAGTCACTGCATACGAATTATTGAACGGGTCTGGACCCCCATGTCAAAATTTATTTGCTTTACATATATTTAGGGCAGTAGTGGGGCACATTTGTATTTGTATTCGAGTCGACGTCTATTTGTTTGGTTCAGAATGCAGTGTCGTTTTTATATAAGGGTCTTGTTTCGTTTTCAAAATTGATTTTTTTTTTTTTTTTTTTTATGGCCAGCCAAACTGAAATATCATCGCATCTTTTTAGAGCCTTGTGCCTCTTTTTATTATTATTTTTAGTTGTCATTTTAATTGTTTTTTCCGTGGACTTTTCAATAGGGGTGTCAAAAGTTCTATTTAGTCCCGATGTGCATTAGTTTTGAACCGAATAACAACTAGAACTCCACTGATGAAAAGGCATATATTACCCTCGAGTTGAATTGTTTTGTAGTTTGAACAAGGTAGTTCTAGTAGTTTAATTGCTTGATTGTCTATTGACCCATTGAAAGAACATCATCTATATACCCCATGCGAGTAGAGTTCATGGTAGGCACTCACAGAATCAATGATTTAGATGATATTAATCTACATTATCTGTAGTAGGAATGTGCATAGGCTGCGCTTTTGTTTAAATTGAAGCTTGGCTCTCTAGCCTTGACTATTACAATTTAGGCTTTGCATACCCCACCTAGAGGCTGGCAAGGGTCAGCCAATGACCCTCACCAACCTAGAGTTGAAATGAAAAAATAAAATAATAAAATAATAAAAATAAAAATGCTTATAAAAAAGATGTCAAAAAAATTATTCACACCAGCACTAATCTAGCCAAGTAGAACGGTTAACATTCACATTATCTATTTCTTACCAAAATTGGCTGAAATGACTATATTGGCAAATTATGAAAATGTTTAGGATTAAATTAGCCAGATTGAAAAGTTTAGAACTAGATCGATTGCTATACAATAGATTTAGGATTTTTTTTTGGCAATTTTTCCATTTTTTTCTGGAGGATGAACTTAGGGGCAGCTAGCATAGCTTTCGCAGCGTACTTCACCCCGAACTCTCTACTTGAACCAAGCATCTAGAGTTCTAGAGGTGTTGTTAAAGACTTGTGTTTAAATTCTTGGATTGCTTGTGTTGATTTCAAAGCAACCGCAAAGAGGACAATGAAGAGAAAGAACCGAGTAGGCCTAATTTTTGCAAAGGATGACTTAATTAGCTCTTATCTATGCAATCTCTTGAATCCATTTGTTGATTATACTATTTTTGACACCGGTGAAAACCATGGAAGATATATAGTTGACAACTATGCTTTCAAAATTTTATTATATGTGACAGTCATAGATTATCTCTTGCTCAATTAAATTGCCTTAAGTTTGATTTTGTTAAACTTTATTGTTAAATTGCTGAATTGGATAACATGTAGCAATTGACAAGTGTATTAATTTGGAGTTTTATCCTTGTTTGTTTCAAGTTTACTAGTCTTAGGTTCTTTATGATATTATTCCAATTTAAAGTAAACTAATGAAGAGTAAAATTATCACAAATGTACAAGTTTGGGGTTTTTTCTTGTCAAAAAAATTGTTTTGAGTAAATTTTTCATAAGTGCACCAATTTAGGGTATTTGGTAGTAAAAGAATTAGTTTTTGGAAAATTTGTCACAAGTATACTAGTTTAAAATTTTTTGTGATATTAACCATTTTTCTCAAAGCACCTCCAAGATCATTGTTTGACTCAAAGTAAGCTCTATAATTGGTGATTTCGTCTCAATTGAACCCCCACCCAATCTCACCAGCAACACGGATATTCACTGGATGACAACCACGTGCATGTCGTGTGCCATTATCTGCGCTGTGAATCGGGGCATTTTTGTCCTAAAAGAAAATGCCTCTGGGCCTTCGACTCCACTTCTTGCGTAACAGAAATTCGGCAGAAGAAATTTCTCATTCTTTCTAGTTAGTAGAATGAGGGAATCTACATCAAACAAACTTTAGTAGTTCATTTTTAATGAAGGGTATGGGAGTACCTTTCCATATCGTTTTGCTTTGTCATATGAGGCAAGAGTATCTATGTCTTCCGTCGGTGGAAGTGAAGTCAATGCCATGGTCTTCATAGAGTAATACTATTATGCCATAGTCATGACTCATGACCCTAAGATGACGTCATTTTCATATGACTTTATTATGGAATCCCACCTTGTCGGAAGCATCAGACATCATTGTACTACTTTGTGACTCCAGAATCATAATTTCTTTGCCTTACATATATTTAAGGGAGCGAGGGAAGCATATTCGTATTTGTGTTGGTGTCTATGTGGTTCGAGTCAAAGTGCGTATCATTTTTATATTAGGGCCATGAGTAGGGGTGTGCAAAAGAACCGGGACACGCTTGGACTACTTGGAATTAGACCAGAACCGCCTGGAACCGGTGGTTCTTAAGGGAATCGGTTCGGTTCCCGGTTCCAATTTATGGGAACCGGTGGGTACCGGTCCGATTCCCAGTTCCATGGGCGGATTTGCTTACCCAGACCAGACCGGTTATATTATAATAATATCTTAATTTTTAATATTAAAAAAATTCAAAATTAGCAAATCTAAAGTTTAGGGCTCCAATCACCATCTTGTCTCAATTCACTACTCTCCTACTTTATCTCGTCTCTCTCAATTCAAAATCTCCCCGAGCTCTCTCTTCCTCTCTGATTCATCTCTGGATCTATTCATCTCCCTTTGAGTCTTAGTCCAAACTCGGCGAAACAATGAGTTAATTCTCTTTTCCTCCCTTGAACATGAACTCTCTCTCCACGTTGTCGCCACCTCCGCATTCACTATCACTATCGTCCTCTTTGTTGTTGGGCTTGTCCCACTTTTACCTCCCCTCTTCCTCCTCCCCACCTCAAGCTTCTCCCCATCATCCTCATCTCCGGGACAGGCAAACTCTAGGTCTAAGAATAGCTCACCGTCCATGTTGTCCTCTTCATTGTCGGTCTCGAGGGAGGAGTGGGAGATGACGGAGGCGGTGGCTAAGATGGTGGTGGTGGCCGGGATGGAAGCAGAGCGAGGTCGCGACCGGTTGAAGGCGAAAAGGGGAAGGTGTGGAGGTTTGACCTGTTTTATGGATCTACCTAAGAATCGGACTAGACTGGCGGTCCAGTTCCTGGGTGGATCCATACAACTAGCGGGCAGTTCCCGGTTTCAATTTCTCGGAACCGGTTCTTAGCGGGCGATTCCTAGTTCTAGGTTAGGAACCGCCCGCCCAGACTATGCACACTCGTAGTCATGAGTGGTTTTCAAAATTGCTTTTATGGTAGTGCTAGTCAAATTGGAATATTATGACATCTTTAAAGTCTTGTGCCTCTTTTTGTTATTATTGTCTTTTAGTTGTCATTTTAATTGTTTTTCTACTGGACTTTTCCGGGCCTGTTCATAGTTATCACTGGTTGACCAAGCGGGTCAACTTTTGATACCTATTTTTCCTAAGGATAAGATTTTTGACCTTTTTTTTTTTCTCATTGAGACTCTAGGCGAGTATCTTACTTTGTGTAATGCTATACACATCCAATTTAACCAATTGCGATTTCATATATAACAATTGAACATGTAAAGAGACAGCGTGCCCGTCCAATGAAGCCTCTGGCAATGCTAATCCTCGTTTTTAGTTATAAAACGATACGAACTACAATGAAAGCCTAACACATCTTAGAAAGTTTCAATACAGTTCATAGTTGAGCAAATCTCAATTATCTATTTATCAAAGGAATTTGTAGTGGCTATGGACAATTAGAATTGCTCTCGAGTTGAATTGTTTTGTAGTTTGTACAAGGACGTTCCAAATAGCTTAATCCCTCAATTATCTTTTGACCCGCCGAAAGAACATTATCTATAGACCCTGTGCAGGAAGCCCGTATAGGCAGCTGATCATATGGAGTCCATAGTAGCACTCAAACAATCAATGATTTAAATGACTACATTATCAATAAAAGGAACATGCACAGGTCACGTTGTTGCTAAGATTGAAGCCTGGCCTGAACATATCAGGCTTGCTCACTCTAGGTGCTCAGATCGTAACAAATTTAAGCTTCACGCCTCTTGTCCGATGGCCCACAACCCTCACAAGACTAGAATTGAAAATAAAAAAAAGAATAAAATCAAAAACTAAAATTTCACTTTCTTTTCAAAATTAGAGAAATTGTTTATGTCAGTGTTGGTCTAAGCACGAAAGACACCTAACTTTCGTGTCATCGATTTCCAATTAAAATTGGTTGGAAGGATTATATTAGCAATTTTTCAAAAGGTTTAGGACTAAATATTAACCCAATTAAAAAGTTTAATACTAGATTGACCGTTATACAATATGTCTATGATTTTCATGGCAATTTTCTCATTTGTCTTGAGGACAAACTTGGTGGCAGCTATCAAAGCTTCCACAACGTACTTCACCCCGACCTCTCTACTAAACTAGGCATTCAAAGTTCTAGAGGTGTTGTTAAAGACCTTGTATTCAAATTCTCGGATTGCTTGTGTTGATTTCAAAGCAACCACAAAGAGGACAGCAAAGAGAAAGAGCCGAATAGGCCTAATATTTGCAAAGGAAGATTTCACTAGCTCTTATCTACGCAATATCTTGAGTCTATTCCTTGACTATATATAAGTTTTGACACCAATGGAAACCATGATATATGTTCAATTTTGATATAGTTGACGACTATGCTTTCAAAAATTTATTACATGTCACAATTATATATTATCTCTCGCTCAGATAGTCAATTGAATTGCCTTGAGTTTGGTTTTGATACAAATGTTATAATTTCATTAGTCACTTTTTTTTGCGTTTGGTCAGGGTTTGTCTCTATGGAAATATTGTCCCATACCTCTTGACAATGGGTCATATATATTTTTTATATTCATGTGGTCTCCCTATAGCTATCAACTTAAACTTTTAGAATGGATTTTCTAACATAGTATGAGAGATGGGGAGGGCAGATAATAATGACAAGTGTCAAAAATTCGATGGTGTTGTAAAGAGTGCGTGTTTGGAAAGTTGGGGTATGGTTTATACTCCCCATCGATAGGAGTACATCCAAGGGGGGAGGAAACAAAATGTGAAGAATCAAGTAAATATCAAGTTCAACCTCGATCTGGAGCTTTTCCACCCTCTCTTCGACTTGAAAGGCGTAGTAGTCGGTCTTGATACGACATTTAGTGGGGGTAACTTTGATCATAACTAAGAGCGCCTCAATTTAATTGAGCTAAGAGCAGGAATAGTTACGAATTTCGTTAGGTCGCGTGAGAGAAGGAGGTCATACCAAGAAGCACGATCCCTCTGAGAGTTACCGAAATCGTGGAATTGAGAAGATGAACATGCGAACATGGGTAAAAAAATCGACTTTCTTGCTTGGGCAAAGCAATTCCAGCGGGGTAGGCTGCATCCAATGCAAAGCAATTTTCAACATGATGATGGGGTATGCAAGCCGTGAAACCTGACCTTATTAAATGCATCTAATGCAAGAGTAATTAGGTATACAAGTGCACACACATTAGTTTCAACTCACACTTCCCTCGATTTGTTGGCAAAAGCCCATGGATGATCGGTATCTGTCTTTTAACTGGAACCTCAGCAGTGGTCCCCAGATTCGAAAATCAGATTGGGTATTGATGAGCTGCTGGCCCATGAAACAATCCTCTCTAAACCGACCAGTCCGATTTACAGATATCATATAAAACTATGTCTCTCAAATACAATAATTCGCTTAGGTGGTCATGCATGTGTCTTCATATTGTAGCATGGAGTCCATGGCTCAAATCATGGCAAGAAGCAACATTTCATCAATAGAGAGAGGTAGAGATAGAGAGAGAGAGAGAGAGAGAGAGAGGCATTCCCGCAGTTGAAACAGCCGGTCCGCCCAGTTCTTTTAGTCGAACAAATCCCAATTGCACCCCGGCCGTGCAAAGGTAGTCAAATCAAATATTATAACAGACCATATTTTTGTTGTTTGAGCCTCGATTATTATACGCTGATACAAATAATATTTTCCATTGATCCAATTTTATCCAATTTTAATTTGATATGTTTTGTGATGACTTTGCATTGCCCGCCCACAGGAAATTGAGGATGGTTTTTGAATGAGGCATTCAAGCTACGCAAATCGAATCCGAAACCCTAAATAAATCACAAGGAATTAGATATGTGCATACTTAGGTGTACCGTTTAGCACTAGCTTGGTGTACAATTTTACGACTTCATTATAGTTGCATAGAGTAGACCAATTCATCTTAACCGGCTCATCTCAATATTATGGTCAATAGTAAGTAAGAGTGGAAATAATTGAGATCGAGTTGGTCTTTCAAGATACAAGTCGGATAGAGTAAGATAGAATACGATAACATATGCATTACCAAAGGACAGAAGTCAAGAACTTGCCTACGGCCGATGCTAATTCGTCTGAAACAATGCTTTTCCTTGATCCCAAATCCAATTTAGGTCTGTCCCTTATAGTTCACGAGATTATATACTAGCACATACTCAAATAATATCCGTTGAATCTGCTGGTCCCACCGTCAAATATCAAAATTTGTATATTTCGATTGCACTCCTCCTAAAAAAAAGATAAATCTGGACTTGGTCCGTCTTCCAACGAGTCGGTAACATCCTCAATACCTCCGGCGACTTTGGCAACTGGGCCTACGTCGTCTCGCCCGTCGACCCCTTGATGCTCTCCTGCCTCCGCCACCCTCTTCGTCTCGGCTAGCACCGATGCTGCCGTCTTTGGCACCCCATGGATCTTCTCTATTTCCTCTACCACGTCGTCTCCCGATGCCTCGCCTTCTCATAACTCAAGCGCTTCCGCACAAGCTCTCACCTCTCGACCCTTGTGCCAACAACTTCATCCTCATCGCTGGCAGCTCTCCCTCCAACTTCACCCTCGACAGTTGCCCTCTCCTCAATCCCGAACTCTTCCCCTCATACCCCTTGCCGTGCTCGGCATCGCCTGGATCCCTGATGCTGCGCGGGGTCTTTCTCCGCCACAGGTGCAGCCAGTGAGGGATGATAGTCCGATGGTGGCAGCGTTCATTTCGCTTGATAAAATAATTTGCCAGCGTTCCGTTATTGTCATTGATTTTTGCCATTCTTTTTCCAAGTTCTTGTCAAGCTACTCAAGCTAGGGGAGATACATTGATTTCTCTTTGTTTTAGTTAATTCAGACGTGCTATGTCAACTTTCAAGTACCCAATATCTTTGCAATAGAGGTATCAAAATGGGTCATGGACCAATTATTTTAATTATACAAATAGAGCTAAGTTGTAAATGGGTTGCTAGAGAATTAACGGGTTGAGTGAAAATGGGTTTAAGATATTCGAAAGCTCCATACATGAATCTGATAAGATTGATACTATTATTGGTAAACCATCGGAAGATTAGATTAGAGTATGATTTGATTCTGCTATCGAAATATTAGATTAGAGTGGTAAATATGATTTGAGTTCGGTCAATCTATCATATTAGATATTCGGAATATAGAATAGGAAATCTAGTTGTCTTCTTAATATAAATAGCATTATGTATTGTAGAATAATACATCGTATTACAGCTTTCAGTGAAGAACGTTCTTCTCCTGGGAAATTTATCTTTGAATTGTTGTTTTCTTGAATCCTCTTATTTTCTTCATGGTATTAGAGCTTTATACTAAGAGCTAGTTTTATTATATTCGTCTTCATCCTTTTCCTTGAGTTCATCTATTCTTCATCTACACAATCATGGCTGAAAACCCAAAATTGAGATACCCATACCCGATACACGTAAATCTCTCAAACTTTGTGACTATCAAACTTTCTGAAGGAAATTTGCTTCTATGGAAGACGCAATTTCTTCGCTTCATTAGAAGCCAGGAACTATTGGGTTTCATCAATGGTCAAATTCAACCTCCACCATTCAGAATCTTACGCACGGAAGGGGAAAAACTAAATATGTCCTTAATCCGAAGTATCAGCAATGGTATCGTACGGACCAACTTGTGTTATCATGGATTACTGGATCCGTGTTTGAGGATGTGCTGGGACTCATAATTGGTCTTGAATCGGCTTTTGAGGTATGGAATACATCATGTAATCGTTTTACTTAGAGATCTGTGGCCAAAGAATTCGAATTAAGGGGTAAGCTTCAATTTTGTCAAAATCGTAATAGGCCCTTAACAAGTATTTACATGAGTTCAAATTGATTTGTGACCAGTTAAACGCGATTGGGAAACCGGTCGATGAAATCACAAAGGTTTTCGGTGTTTTAGAGGGTCTCGGAAGTGACTATGAGACGTTCAAGACAACTATGTATTGTCTCAAACCCGAGCCAAGCTACGAAGACTTTATTGCTCAGCTCAAGAGATATGAAGCGCGACATCAAAATTATTTGTTGAATCAAATAAACCCTAATTTGGCATTTACTGGTGAAAAGATTGATCAGTCAAAACTGAGTAGTGAGGCTGATTCAGGTTCATTTAATTTAACATTTGCTTTTGCTGGCCAAAGAAATTTGAACAGATGTTTTGAAGGAAGGAATGACAGGTTTAACAATAGAGGAAGAGGCTATGGCTTTCGTGGAAGGAGGTTCAGAAATTATCCCGAATCTCATAACTATGGACCCTCAATAATTTTTTGTGATTCATCTGGTGGTTATCAATATGGTGGAAATTACATACCAAATTCACCTTCTCATAATCAAGGCTTTCGACCTTATACAAACACTCCGACCACGGTTGCTGATTCAAAGGAGTATCTGCCTATGGGTGGTAATTTTGCTTTGAACAAACAGTTTTATGTGAATAATACGAAGCTTCAATGTCAGATATGAAGGAGGCCAGGACATGAAGCTCTACGTTGCTTGTATCACTTTGATAATTCTTATCAAAGTGAGCTGATACCAAATGCCTTAGCTGCTCTTCACTTGGAGGATGATCAAGGAGGAGATTGGTTCTTGGATTCTAGGGCAACAAACCATATCACATCATCAACTGGTAATCTCAATTCTTTCTCTCCTTACTATGGTTCAAACAAGGTAATGGTAGGGAATGGAGTTTGTTTGCCCATTACCCATATTGGCTCAACATCTTTATCTTCTGAACTACATTCATTTCCTTTAAATGAGGTTTTGGTGGTCCCAAGATTAAGAAAAACTCGATTTCGGTGTCTAAGTTAATTGACGATTATTCCTGCTCACTAATCTTTGATAAACTTGGCGTATCTATTAAGGACCATCTGACGGATTCAGTAATCAATCTAGGAAAGATATGTGGGGGGCCTTTACAAGGTAAATCAGACACAAACACAAATGTGGTACTCTCAAAGACAGCATATCGCCAGTAGTGAAGTCTGGCACCTTCGGCTTGGGCACTCAAACTTTCAAATAATAAAATTTCTGGAGAACAACAATCAGATCAAATCTACAAAGGTGATAGAGAATATGTGAAAGTTGCCAAGTTGGAAAAAGTAGCAAGTTGCCTTTCAATATCTCGGAGTCTCTAGCTAGTAAACCACTTGAAAAAATCTATTGTGATGTGTGGGGGCCTGCCCCATTAGAATATTTTCAGCAGTTTAAATTCTATGTAGTCTTCATAGACATTTTTTCACAATTCTCATGGGTGTATCGAATGAAGAGAAATTATGAGTTCTTTTCCATCTTTATTATGTTCCAAAATCTTGTTGAGAACCAATTTGAAAGTCGAATAAATCTTTCCAATGCGATGGCAGAGGTGAATTTAATAGTAGCTAGTTTATTAATCATTTGAATGAGAAATGAATCAAAATGCTAGTCTCCTGCCCATATACGCCAGAACAGAATGGAAATGCCGAAAGGAAACATCGGCACATCATTGAGTTTGGTCTTTCTATGCTCTATCATGCACGAGTACCGTTGATTTATTGGGTTGATGCATTTCTGACTGCCACATTTCTCATCAATTTGCTACCATCACCAGTACTGGGAATGAGTAGTCTGTTTGGTAAGCTCTTTGGTAAAAAGCATCACTATGGGTTTCTTCAAGTCTTTGGGTGTGAGTGCTATCCACACCTTAGACTATATGGTGCAACAAAGTTTGATCCACGCTCATTACCCTATGTTTTTCTTGGGTATAGTTAGAGACATAAAGGTTATCAATGTCTTTATCTGCCAATAGGAAGGGTATATGTAAGTCATCATGTGATATTTGATGAGACGAGATTCCCATTTTCTAATAAATTGGGGACCGTTTTTCCTGGGCATTCACAGTTGTATCAGACTTGGTTAGAGGGGATTAAATTCTTTACTACACAATCTAGAACAACAGTGAGTGAAGGGCAACCATCACAACACCCAAGCATGGGATTTCTATTTGATGATAATAGCTTTGGACAACAAAATTATGAGCCACCTAATAAGACAAACATGTAGCAACCATGGTTGGGTTCACAAGAACCATGCATAGACTGTGAAACACATGAAGTAGCAACAGTCTCTGTCTCAAGTGATTTACCAGTTCCATCTACTCAACAGCAACCTACTCACCCAATGCAAACAAGGTTGAAATCGGGAATAAGGAAGCCCAATCCGAAGTATGTTCTCTCCATAGCCCGTGAGATTCCAAAGGAGCTTAAAACAGTTAAAGGAGCACTAAGTCATCTAGGTTGGAGGAAAGCTATGATAGATGAATTGGAGGCTCTCGAATTAAATCAAACATGGGAGCTAGTACCAAGATCTTCAGATATGAATATCGTCGGATGTAAGTGGGTGTTTAAAGCCAAATCAGATGCGGAAGGAAACCTTGATAAACTAAAAGCACAATTAGTGGTGAAGGGGTACCATCAAGAGGAAGGTGTTGATTTTGTCGAAACTTTCAGCCCTATGATTAAACAAGCAACTGTGAGAATTGTTCTCTTCATGGCAATTGTTAAAGGATGGTTTATCCATCAACTAGATGTGAAGAACGTGTTTCTTCATGGGTCATTAAATGAGACATTGTTTATGGAACAACCACCGGGCTTTGTGAGTTCTACGGTGCCTAACTCGGTTTGTTTACTCAAGAATGCATTATATGGCTTAAAACAAGCTCTACGAGCTTGGTTTGAAAAATTTAACAAATTTTTGTTGGAATGGGGATTTCATTGCAGCTCTATGGATCCGTTGTTATTTATTCGTCACACTGGTCGGCACACCTTGGTATTATTATTATACGTTGATGATAATATTTTGACTGGCAGTTCATCATCTCTACTTCGGGAATTAATAGAAGCTTTAAGAAAAAAAATTTCTATGAAAGATCTTGGACGACTTCACTATTTCCTTGGTATTGAAGCCAAGTTTACTGGTCCGGATCTATTTTTAACGCAATCTAAATATGCTGGTGATTTGTTGCAAAAAGAAAAATTGCAAGATAGTAAGCTGATTGAGACCCCATTACCTATAAAAAAATCATCCAACAGTACAAGACATGGAGCCTTCTCATGATCCTCACTTTTTTCGAAGTCTTGTAGGTGGATTACAATATCTCACAATTACAAGACCGGACATCTAATTCAGTAAATCAAATCCGTCAAAAAATGCAATCTCCTACAAATGGTGATTTCAAATTGTTAAAACGGGTGTTGCGGTATGTAAAAGGAACTCAGCAACTGGGGCTTTATCTTCACTCTAAAAGCGCACTAAATTTATACAGGTATGCATACTTTGATTGGGCTGGTTGTTCTGAGACTCGGAGGTCAACAACGGGTTTTTCACTTTCTTGGGATGAAATATCATTTCATGGTCCGCAAAAAGGCAAGCAACAGTGTCACGGTCATCAACGAAGGCTGAATATAGGGCCTTGGCTTCTGCTACAGCAGATCTTACATGGGTCTCTTTTGTATTGAGAGATTTGGGTATCCTGCTCAAGGGGCCGACTTTGCTTTATAGTGATAATCGCTCAGCCATTTCATTGACAGCGAATCTAGTCCTTCATGCAAGGACAAAGTACGTGGAGATTTATTTTCATTTTGTTCGAGAGAGAGTCGCTCTGAAGTTACTTGAAGTTCGCTATGTTCCTGCTACTCATCAACTTGCCGACATATTTACAAAAGCTTTACCACGCTTTGATCATTGTAGGCTATGATACAAACTGGGACTAGGTTTTCCACTTAATCTCAGTTTGAGGGAGGCTGATAAGATTGATAATATTATTGGTAAACCATCGGAAGATTAGATTAGAATATGATTTGATTTGATTCTGCTATCGGAAGATTAGATTAGAGTATGATTTGATTCTATTATCGAAATATTAGATTAGAGTGGTAGATATGATTTGATTTCAGTCAATCTGTCAGATTAGATATTCGGAATATAGAATGGAAATCTAGTTGCCTTCTTAATATAAATAACATTATGTATTGTAGAATAATACATCGTATTATGGCTTTCAATGAAGAACATCCTTCTCCTGGGAAATTTATCTTTGAATTGTTGTTTTCTTGAATCCTCTTATTTTCTTCAGAATCAGTGTCCTCGTTGGCAATCGACTGGGGACAAAGTTCTGAGTAAGCAAATCCAGCTGATTCTGCAAACTGAGTCATTCCGGAAATTTTGAATTCTACTTGCTCCGGGCTGTGTCGGTGTACCCATGATCGGTCTTCCCGTCTTTTGAGCTGTTTAAGACATTGATTTTACTCTTTCAAAAGCAACTGAAAGTTGACATCGCATTCACTGAGATCTGCAGGCATAATTTCCACCCTTCGTTTAGAAATACAGTGTGGAGATCAAATTGATGGGTGCTTTACTGCTTTCGTATGAATGTGGATGATGGGTGTGCTTTTCCGAGGACGATGATGGTCGGTCATATGGTTCCCAGGAAAAGTGCAACTTCAACCGATGCTATTTAGCTGAAATCTACCTCTTATACCCAAATATTTTGTTCTCAGTGCAAAGTTTTTTTTTTTTTTTGAGTCTTTTGATCCTGGTGACAATTAACTATGTAACACCGACATGGACATGGGACATGCGATAAGACACGACACGATAAGTCAATATGTCATTTGTAAAAAAAATAAAAAAATTCAACACGTTCCGACACGTTATATATTAAATATATCTTTATATATAAATGCACAAATAAACAAATAAAAATAAAAAGAGCCTAGAATTAATTTCTACTAAAAACATTAATCCAATATTTATTAATATCATCAATTATCTTAATTTGACAAATTCAATTACATTCCATTGCAATAACCATAAAACTTGAACGAAAAAAATAAGCAATCCACTTTTCACTATTAAATTTATGGATATATACACTACAAGTCCTAAAACTTATCGCGAAAATATAATTGAGTCCTAAAACTCATCAAATTAGTGCAATCAAGTTCTTCCATTGATATTGTCGATTTGTTTGAAGAAAAATATTGATGTGATATTTTAAAATTTATTTATTTATCTTATGTGGCATTTTTTTATTACTTGTTTCTTTAAATCTTATTTAATGAATACTAAAAAAACAAAAAAAAAAAAACAAAAATAATTCTAAAAAATATGGAAAAAGAAAAAGAAAAGATAGGGTCATGCCTGATTTGTTGCCATTGCCATTACCACCATTGGAGGGTTGCCGGTGATGACGGAGAGGGGGCGACCCTTGTTGGTCTAGGCAAGGCCCAAGCAAGGCTTGCCCAAATTTGGGCAACGCCAACCCTCACCTATGGCCGACAAGCCACCCTAGTCCTAGGTGAGGCCTCATCAGCCCTAGACAAGGGCCAACGACCCTTAATAGGCCTGAGTGAGGGCACGATATCACCCAAATTTGGGTGAGCCTCACCTAAGCCTCAACTTGGGGCATCGCCCAGATATGGGTGAGCCTTGCCAACCCTTGCTTGGCTTGCGATGACCTCGCCCAGGCTAGTGAGGGCACCCCCCTTCGCACCTCACAGGTGCTCTTCGACAGTCACAACGATTGTGGTAATGACAGTGCAGTAGGGCCCAACCACGATCCCTATCCGGTTTTTATTTTTCTTTTGTTCATATATTTACATTTTAACCTCTCAAGTATTGAATTGACCTTGTACATGTCAAATTTCCAGACTCGCATGTCGGAGCAAATTAGGAAGAGTTGATCTCGTGTCAGATTTTCCAACACTCATTGACATGTTGATGCGTGTCGAACAAGTGTCAGAGTGTAGGACAAGACACGAAAGCTCTTGGAGAGTGTCAGTGCTTCTCAGGTAATTAGACTCTCATGTGCAATGATTTGTCGAAAGATTAAGGAGAAAAAAAAATAATTAAAAATACATTTAGAGACCAATCGAGTGTGGTCAGGTCGGGTACAGACCGAGAAAATTTGCATTGAAAATAAATTGGTCAATTTGGATCCAACTATTTATATCCCAACCCAACTCACCAATTTGATTGTGGCTTATTTCAGTAGAGGTTTGAAACAAAAAAGAAAAGAAAAAGCTATCACATCGGACTAAACTTCCGTCCGTAAAAAATGATAACCGGATCGTGTTTTATTCTCAAATTACTTAAACGGTCGATATCGATTATTCACAGACACGACCTCACACGTTGCCTTCAACGGCCTTGAACAAAAAGAGAAATCTAACCAACTTCCCATCCCAAACTACGGCCTCGTAGCTCTTCGGGTTGGCCCCGTCCTTGACCTCGACGATAAGCTTGTAGATCGTCCCCAAGAACCCTACCGTCTCACCCTTCACCACCTTATCCAGTGCCAGCTTCGTCTGGGCGTCGTCGTTGTGCTTATTGACCGCAAACTCAGCGATCTCCCGCACGTGCGGGTCGCTCAGATCCTTTATCGGCTCCCAACCGGATGGCCCCTCCCTGCCGGCGGCCCTGGCGGCCGAACCTTGGAGGAGGAGTACAGTGGCGGCCACCGCGGCGAGGACGAGGAGCCTCATTTTCGGAGGTTTTTGGCGTCGGTTCTTGGTGCGGGCTTCGAAACTGAATGCTTATTTTGATGGTTTCTATGGGTGGGGATACGTGTATTTTTATAGGTCTTAAAATGGCGCGATGGACGCGGAGACTTGTTGCGTGGTGTCGGAAAAATACGTAATTTCTTTTGGGGCAACTTAGAATATAGGGAAAGGTAAATATTTCGTGGATTATGAAATTAATGACTAATTGAATTAAGAAGGATGTGAATAATGCGGGAGCATCGAACCCCGTCAAACACAAGGATTAATCCATGAGTAATTTCTATAAGTTGAAGGGTATCGTTGATTTTCTAATTTAAACCGATTTTAAGGCCGAAGAGTAGTTTCCTGATTTCATTTGATTTTCTAACTTGATTATTTCCTAGTTTAATGTTCCCAGATTAACGTTCCCAATTTTATATTTCCTAGATTTAGAGCCTTAGTCCCTCGGTGAATAAGATGCGCATTCTCAGTTGTATGCATGCGAAGTTTTGAGTTCATAACGCATTGGACTTTCTCTCGAATGATTCATTTGGTTCATTGAATCTGTTTGTTTCGTAGAATGTGGACAATTTGAAAAACATTTTCTTAAAAATGAATTTTTATATTACTTACAAAAATGAATGAACGAAAAATATTTTCATGGTCCACGAAAATGTTTAGACATATATTGTAATTGATAACTAAAATATTATTTATTGATTAGCGATATAAATGATCATTTCTAAAAAAATATTTTTCAAATTGTTCATTTTCGCAAAGCAAATAGAGCGTTCGTCCAATTCATTGGTAGTGAAACTTAAAGTTCTTTATTTTTTATTGGTGAAGAATTCCT
This sequence comes from Eucalyptus grandis, assembly GCF_016545825.1. NCBI lineage: Eukaryota > Viridiplantae > Streptophyta > Magnoliopsida > Myrtales > Myrtaceae > Eucalyptus > Eucalyptus grandis. The sequence continues at coordinate 25,944,478 of NC_052612.1, forward strand.
TTATGCCTTGGTAATAAACCTTATTATCCCAAAGTTATTTTTCCGCAAACACATCAAACACTTGCATTCAATTAAAATCATTTTTTAAGCGATATAAACAATTACTTTTAAGAAAATATTTTCAAATCATTCATTTTTCGTAAAATATACGGAGCTATTCAAACCCATTATTAAACCTTTCCTATAACAATTACAATCGTCAATACGAACGCGACCGAACTCCGCGCAATTGAAGAAAAGTTTTTAACAGTTTTTAGAAAGCTGTCTTATATAGACGTGAATCCTCTGTCGATTCTATGCATCATCTGCGGCACACCAGGAATCTCGTTCATCTTATCAAATTGTGAGATTTCCTAGAACCTAGAACTTTTCAGCGCGGTTGAGCTTCTCACATATACTTGGCCAACAAAAACCCTCCAATTGCAATGAAGCGTGCATGTACTTACCAAGATCAAACATTTCATGGAACCATACCATTGTCCACGGTCATCTCTATAGATATATTGACCAAATGACTATATTAGCAAACCCTCAAACTTTAAGAAGTCCTCCATCGTTTATTTGAATTGCTCAAGGTCTTGTTCAACTAGAAAGGGCCGCGACTCCCCAATCGAGATGGGTTGTATTGCGTGTGGGTCATGTTCGAGCGAACTCAATTAATTAGGAGGTGCAGATTTGTCTCAATTAATTAATTAGTTTGGATTGATTCATCTAATCTAACAACCATCCTCACCAAAGAATTGGCGAGGGATGAGCTCGCCAAATTCCGGTGAGCTCGTCCCACGCCAGTAGTCAATCCTCGACTGGCGACTAGCCAAGGAAGAAGGAAAAAGGAAAAGGAATAAAAAAATGATTTTTTAAAAAAGAAATATAAATAAATAATTAAAATGAGTGCACAGAGAAGAATGTGCTTGGTATGGGTGAAAGAAAGAGGAGGCAAAATGATTTCCACTTTCTGTTGATGGAAAACATTTATGAAGACCGCTTTTCCATATTTCATTAATCTTTTTGTTTTTCGCATGCCAAACGCTAGAAAATCCGAAAATCATTTTTATGGAGGTTGTTTTCCACAAAACAGATGGAGCCATTTTCTTTGACAAGTCGGATACTTTTGTTTCGAGGAAAACTTTATGATAAAGGAAAATGCTTTCAGGGAAATTATTTTTTATGAAAGTGAACAGTTTTCCTTTATTTAATGATATGTGATCGAAAACGTTACCTATTGTTTGGAACTCATTTAGAAAGTGATTTCAATCTTATAACTTTATTTCATGGCAAAAAAAAAAAATCTAATTTTCAAATAATTACTTTCTTTTCTTTTTTCTTTTTCATTTTTCTTCCCCCTGCCGGTCATTGGGCCTCAGCGACGACTAGTTACCAGCCATAGGCATGAACTAACAAGCTCGAGCCTAGCTAGCTTGCGGCAAGGCTCTAGCTTGCCTATGGCTAGTCGCCAACCTTCATCATGATCGGCGCCCAGCCAAAGAAGAAGAATGAAAATTAAAATAAATAAATAAACTAAAAAAAAAAAAAAAAAAATTAATATATTCAAGATGAGTAATTCCAGAAAATGTTTTCACCTATTTAGATTTAGGAAATCACTTTTCTAAATTTATGCAATAACATTTTCATTGACCCAAAAGTGTTTCGATTGATCAGTCACTATTCACAAAATAAATGAGTGAAAGTCCGGAAAATCAATTGCCGTAAAACACTTTCTCCTAAATAAACGCATCAAGTCTTATTAATTTTTGCTTCTAATTTCACAAAAACCAACTGAATACATATGGTTATTAGGAGAAGCCCACTCAAGGTACAGTTCGCTGTTGAGTTGAGGATTTACAAAGCACAAGCAGATTTAATTAAATTAAAGTACAAGTAGAGATGGCGGTGAAAAGTCATTCCCGATCAAACTCACATCTTAAATTTATCCCGTTGCGAATTTACCTCTGTAGTCGCCACCATGCCATGGCATGAGCCCGGCGACCCTCAAGCCGCATTGCCCAACGGATTATTGGAGGAAAGTGAAGAAATATACTTTAGGGATTTTTCAGGATACGCGGAGTAGATTTGCTTAAAGCCGAGAGGTATTTGGGTCCGATGGGCTTGTTGGAAAAATTCTTCGAAATTGGACAGAACGGAATCGGACTCAACTAAATTATGGATCCCCAGTAATGGAGTCTACAGCACTTCTTTAGGTCTAGATCATCAATCTTTGAATATAAGAAAATGCACAATCACAATTTCTCAAATGCAGAACCGAAAAAGTACTTTAGTGCAAGTGAAATCACTGAAAGACAAGAGGCCAGAAAAGCATCACGCACCAAACTAATCCAAACTTTTTTGATTTTAACTAACTGTAAAATTAAAATTCCATCTTACAAATTACTCCTGCATCTCTAGCACGCAATCAAAATTCCATCTTACGGGTTGATCAGAATCTTAATATAGAAAATGAACAGATGAAAAAACTGCACTTTGACATATCTCAGGTACACTGGGGACTAATCGAAGCATTACATAAGAACCACGTGAAGTGCATAAACCAAGACCGCCCCATCATCTCTCCTGTGTGTAAATGCACCATACATATATGAATCTGTAAGCAAATCAACAGGGTACTACAATTGCAAGTCTTTCATTACTATACAAGGGCGTAGACAATTAAATCACCTGCACAAATGCCCCCCCGTGTAAAAACCCATCCGGCGCAAAAATCTTCTGCATCTCATGGAACATTTCCATCGCGTCAATGAACTCACCAAACCGAACCAAGGCATCTATCACGGCATTCTACCAAACTGCACTCCTCTCGGACAGAGCGAACAAGTCTGCGCATGCCTTGAGAGCAAACGGGAAAATGTACTTATCCGGAAAAACTCTTCCATCTTCCAACATCCCCCGAAGCAGCGAGATGGCCTCCCCCTTGTGGTCACTGCTTTGCGCGCGGGCCCTTATGAGAGCGTTCCGCATGAATTCGGATTCTCAACTTGTTGAAACACCTGATAAGCATAGTCGATGCTCCGTGAGGACGAGAAGTAGAGGATTTTGCTATGGAGGAAGGGGTCTGCGGATCGTTGTCGGTCATTGTCGTGGTGCACAGAGCTTCAGCGTGGATTTGCTTGAGATGGGATATGTCTGAGCAGTCGTTTACCAATTTAAGAAGACGACAGAGAATCGCTTTGGTCGAGACATTGAGAGTGTGCGGAGGGATTGTGGAGAGATTGTGAGAGCCATGATGCCCCTCCCAACAGAGGTTTTGTGAGAGCCATGATGCCCCTCCCAACAGAGGTTTCATTAAGATGTAGATATACATACGTCGGTTTTGGAATGAATCATTAAGTCTTTCGAGTTTTCTTTCGTAAAAAATACAGCCATGAATTGTTGGGAAAATATTTGATGAACAATTCGGAAGAACAATGAAGCCAGACTTTAAAACGTGATATCACTTATTTGGCTCACAACTTTACTAATAGTCACTGACAAATTTTCTCCAAGATACAACAAAATCTCAATTAAGAATACTGAATAGTAATTCTATTATTTCTCCAGGATCTCTCAATGGAAATAATTGGAAAGATAGTTGTATTTAAAGAAAGTTCGAAAAGACTTGATCTTGATTAATTTCAAAAACCTACGTACTTTGTCTTTTGAATAGAGGTAACCCTTCGGAAAATGTCGTAATATGAACAGGTATGTTCTCAAAGGTTATCTTGAAAAACATAAAATAAATAATAATAATAATAATAATAATAATAATAATAATAATAATAATAATTAGAGTTAAATAAATAAACAATAACTCTTTTATCAACATCGTACTGTTTCAACAGAATGCTATAATTAATTTTTATAAAAATAAAATCTCAATTTTTAATAAATAGAAAATAATGATTGTTGATTAGTGCTCCTCCACATGCAATACTCACATTTTTTCAATGTGAGACAAGGCACCTCTTAGTTTGTTCTACAAACAAACTACCAACAATCCCCCACTTTGATGCATTAACCTAGAGCATGCACAAAGAGGAAAGAGGGTCTGCACAACAACAAGGAAATTTGCTAAAGAATAGTATGACCTAACTCTTCTAATAAGCATAATTGAAATAGCAATTCCACCATTACCGAATCCATTTCTTCTATGGAGTTGGATCCCTAGCGGTGCTATGAGAACTGTTCTCTTGTTCTAGGAGATATAGGGAAAGGAAGAGTCGCGTGAAGACAGCAGAGAATATTATAAGACAGATAACTTCTTTTTTCTATACGTTTGACTGGAGTGACGGATATCTTGATTCCTTTTATTTTCACATTTTGGAAAGATAGACCAGAATATATGATGCTAGTCTGCTAGGAAGCGCATAGTACTCAGTTATTTAACACATTTAACTATTTTAGTAACTGTCCAGGCAATAGTATAACTCTTAACATTCACATTGAGAAAAGCAATGTAATGGTATTTTGCAAGTCTAACAACACCAAAAATGTTTCACCAGGCCATGTACCATTACTACCATACCTTGCAGCAATTTTTGAATAAACATCAGCAGGTTTCTCTGCCACAACTAGATTTACTGCAGCAGCTTCCATCTGGAAAATGAATACAGTGTTGAAAATAAAATGAATGCTCGTGAGAAATTAAAATATTAAGTTATACAAAATTTCAGGCTCTAGTTTCATAAAATTAATTTGGATGACATGCAAGACTTTGCTTAACGTATATATTATCATGTCAACAATTGAGATAACTGATTCATCATCTCATTCTCAGAACAGCAACAAAGACCGGCTAGATATTAGAACTACATTTCCACAACAGAAATTAAGGAGATTAATCAATATGAAGAAAATATAATCTTAGATAAGCCATACAATTCAGATATCTCTCAAGAACTAGAACTGGAAAGGGTCCTTAAGGACTTTTCTTTGAAAAACCTAATTGGTGTAGAATTTACCCTTCAATGTTGGAGAAAACAAATACGGAAACCCAATTGTGATATTCCAAACCACTCTTTTAAGTTTACAAGCAAACTTAGTTTTGCTATATTAGATTAAAAAAAAAAAGTAACAGCATACTCATAATAAAATTGAATTCTCTATGAACTTTATGAACCTATGACAACATCCATCATAGTCTCCTGCACACTACAAAGGCTAAAAACCTCTTAATATCTAGGCTCGATACTACATGTGTAAGCAGACGAACGAGCTACATCATATTGACCGTTTGCATGACAGAATCAACAAGCCAAATAGAAGCTGATACTTAGGTCGTTTCTAATTTATGAAGTTACCATTCAAAAACTAAACAACAGAAACTTCATAAAAATGTGTGCAAAATTAGAACCTGGTGTATCTAAATCATCTTCCTGTCAAATAAAATATGATAAAAAGAATTAGTGAAACAATGATGGAAAGAACAGGGCAAAAAGTACAATGCCTGTAAAAGAAAAAGAGCATGTAGTTGCAAATGCAACTCGACTCACTCTGATGCCAAAAATCATAAGAGCATGAGGGAAATTCCTCTGCAACCTCAACTGTTCAAGTTCGCTTTAATTGGTGGGCAGCATCTGCAAACGAGAAAGAAGACTCAGAGTCCACTCATTGAGGTCATGAAGACTCAGACTCAGTGGTCGTGTCATTTCATCGATATGCTTAACAAGTAGACAAGCGTAGAGTTTAGAAGAATCTGTCGGACCAGCAAGAACATATGCAAGTTTGCCTCAATAGTCTATTTGAAATCAGTCACCAGGAAATACATGCTAGTCAAAAAGAACATAAACAAAAGGGAAAAACATCATATATCAATACGTTTGCCTTTCCTTTGCAAAAGGCAACCAACCAAAAAATGCAGAAAGGCAAACAAACCTAAGAACTATATAATTACTGTAGATATCAGAGATACCCCGCAGCCACACTTTTTAATTACTCAAAGTAACCTAAGCTTAAGGTTTCGCTAATGATCATATACGGTCAACAGAATACAGGTTTACGCTGTTAGTCATCACAGGACAGTAAGATAACCTAAATTCAAGGTTCATAAAAAAACCCTGCTTCGAGGAGACAGATCTGACGGGTAGTCTCACATATAGATCGAACTTCTTTTTAGAAGATCAGAAGTCCAGCACCATTGGGGTCTCAAAGTTGCAAAGCAGAAGGCACTGAAAAAATTTGCCACCAAAATTGTCCTACTGATGCTGCTCATATATCTGCATGTATGCCTCCAAGAGTGCAACCATCTGAGGAAGCGTTTCTGAAACATGCAAATCCTGCATCTCATACCTAAAGCATAATGTAGGAATTGTCAATCTACACGACAATTGCACTCTTATTTCCCCAAAAATCACAAAGAGGGAGAGAGAGATTTACTGAAGTTCTTCATATTTACTGAAGTTCTTCATACTTCCACCGAACAAAAACCCTGTGAAAACCTTCACCAGGCTTGCCATCATGAACAACATTAGCAATCAAATCATACTTTGATCGCAGCCTCTCCTCATCTCCTAGTGTGGGTAATGGAATGTAGTCCTTCAATTCCAAGTTCTTGACAAGAAAATTAACTGCAAAAGCAATCATAAGTAATCAGATACTTAAAAGTACTAATTTGATCAACATTTCACATTCGCCACTTCATATTGTCTTTTAAATCAAATCGCAGCATTATGAAATGGCTGATCTGATCATCATCAAAGTTCCCCAATTTTTTCCAACTAAAATCATTAGGTTCAAAAAGCTTACCTAGAGTGGGTTCTTCTCCACCAAATAATAATAATAATAATAATAATAATAATAATAATAATAATAATAATAATAATATATGTTTTTCGTAAATCTCCGCATATGGAGAATGAGACATTGAGGCAATCTCTTAACATGGTATCTCATCCTTGCAAGGCGGGGACGGACAACCTCTGTTACTATTTCTCCATCAAATTTCTTCAATATGTTGAAAGGGGTACCTGAAAGAAAATAAAACATTAAGTTAGATCAATAAGCACTTGGGACTACAATGGTGCAGAAGTGCCACAGAAATCTTTGAGGACCTCTCTCATCTGATATTCAACTTGAAGATTCCCCATCACATGATACAAGCCCATGATGTAAATTCATGATATGATCACAATCCCGAACTATCTTAAAGTGTATTATTTGACTCGATTCTTTCAATAAAAGGTACCAAATTGTTGTAAAGTACTGACCAAGCGGGAGGCATCTAATGTGCTTAGGCGTCAGGGGGCGAGCAACGTCAGGGGTGATAGGGCAAGCGGCGTTAGGTCGGCTGGGTGAGCAGCGAGCTACATCGAGGGTAGCTAGGCAAGCGGCGAGTGATGTTGGGGCCAATTGGGCGAGCGGCGAGTGGCGTCCACCAGGGGATCTAGCAGCGAGCGACAAGAGGCATCCACCGAGGGATCAAGCAGCGTCCAGTGGCGACATCAAGGGCAAGCGGCGTCTAGCTGTGACGTTGAGGGCAAGCGGTGTCTAGCGGCTCAGCAGTGAGGTGAGCGGGGGTGACAACATCGAGGGAGGCAAGGTCGGGGCGAGCAGGAAGTGATTGGCGTCCTGCGGCGGGACGAGCGTTCGAAGACGGCATCGAGAGCGAGCGGTGTTCGGCGGCAGCATCGAAGGTAAGCAACACTGGGGACGGGGCAAAGGCAGAGAACAAGAGAGGACAAGTGAAATGCGGGTTAATGATTTGGGGGCTTTTAAATTTTAGGAACCCTAACTTAACCGGTTCTTGGTTCTATCCAGAAACCGCATTCACCCCTAGTCCAATGTGGAGCATGAGCTTAAACCTAAGTTTAGTGTGTGGAATAAGCCTAAACCTAAGTTTGACAAGAGAGATAAGCTTGAAATTGAAGTTTCAAACTTTTTGGAGCTTAAGCTTGAGTTTAGCATGAGAGATGAACGTAAATGCGAGCTCCCAACATTCTTGGAGCTTAAAGGTAGCTCGATGAGGTAGTACAAGTGAACTTCAACATTGTAGGAACTCCAAGCAACTTAGAGGGTAGCTTAAATAACGGTCATAAAAGTTCTAAGCTTATTCCATTGGTGCTAATTTAGTTATAAATATTTTAATTATGTCAATGTAGTCCTAAATCTTTTGACATAAAGCCAATTCAATCTTTCTAACTAATTTGGATTGGATATTGCTAGTGTGGATGCCGAATGGCTTACTTAGCATGGTCGATGCTAATATGGACATTTTTAATAATATATATAATTTTCTAATTTTTATGTTTTTATATTTTTTTTCGTCTCTCTTTTTTCCTCCTCTTTCCTATAGCTTGTGAGGGTGGCTGACGCCTAGCCTCGTAGGTGCCAACCCTCGCACAGGCGATGCCCCATGAGGCCGTCCTTGCCCAAAATCACTGATTGACCAAATGTGTAAACTTCATATCCTTGTTTTGCTTTTGCATTGGATCTCTACTATATTTCTCATAGAAAATTTGAGAATTGTAGTGAAGTAAAATGCAATACTTTGGACATTACTAATGAAGAATACATTAGCCTATTTATAGGCTTTACAGGTTAAATATCTAAAGTAGCAAAATGTCAATCGTATCAAATTAGAATCAATCAAGAGAAATATATATATATATATATATATATATCTAACATCCCCCTCAAACTCAAGATGATTTGAAAAAGGTCAACTTGAGTTTAGAGAAAAGATCTAGAAAACGCCTAGGCAAATGTGTCTTGCTAAAGACATCAGTAATTTGTTTAGTGGATGAAGTAGAGATGAGTCAAACAATGTCACAAAGAACATGAGATCGAATGAAATGACAGTCTATTTCAATATGCTTGGGTCATTCGTGGAAAACATCACTATGTGCTATTTGAAATAGCAGTTTGGTTGTCGTAATGAATGATTGTTCCACTGTGTTGATGTATTCTCATGTCTTATAGTAGCCATCGCAACCATAGTAACTCTGATGTCGTATCAACAAGAGCTCAATATTAAGTTTCTTGTACTAGATCAAGCAGCACTAGTTTGCTTCTTGCAACACGTGAGATAAGTGAGGTGCCCAAAAAGAAATATTAGCATGTAGTGGAGTGACAATCTTGACGGTCCCCAACTTATTCGGCATCAGAATAAGTTATCAAATCCAACATAGATTGAGAAGAATAGTGAAGGCCATGAAATAATGTACCCTTGATGTTGCAAAGAATTTGAAGTACTACAGCAAAATGCATCATGTGGCGCGCGGTTATGTACTAACTAACAATATAGACAACATGGGCAATGTCAAGTTGAGTAACAATAAGATATATAAAATGGCTGACAAGCTGTCAGAAGAATGAAGGATTCAAAAGAGGAGCCCCATCTTTAGCATTGGTCTCAACATGAGCTGTAGCAATCTTGTTGTCAATGAGTTTGACTTGACAAATAGGATTAGTGGCATATTTGGCTTGTAAAAGACAACAATCAAAAGAATTTGAATGAACCTTCAAGCCTAAAAAGTAGCTAAAAGTAGCTAAGTCATCCTAGATCTTTCATTTCAAATTGTTAACTGAGATATTGCTTGAAGTGTCAATATGATCATTGCCAATAATATATCCACAAAATGTGCATCAAACAAAAAGAGAATTATCATAGGGACTAGATTTGAAGCCAAGAGGTTACACAATAGAGGTAAATTTGTGATACCATGCATGGGAAGCCTGTTTCAAGCTATATAATGTTTTGCACAACCGACACATTTTGTTGGAACAATGAGTATATCCAAGAGAAAGCACAATAAAAATTTCTTTAGTAAGATCACCATTCAAGACCACAAACAGAAGTAAGGTGTGCAATAGGAGCAAAAGTCTCTTTATAGTCAACTTTATATTCTTGAGTAAAGTCATTCATCACTAGTCAAGCTTTTTAATGATCCACAGTACCGTCTACCTTTATTTGAATCTTACATACCCATTTACAACCTATAACAAACTTATCGGGATGCAAATTAACCAAATTCATGTATGAGCTTTGCCTAAGGCCTATAACTCATTTGTCATTACTTTTTTCTTTTTTTTGGTCGGAATTTGTCATTACTTGCTGCCAAGAAGATTAGTGCTAGCTTTTCTATATGTGTGGGTTCAAAAAGGGAAGTAATAGTAGAGTAACGATTGTAATTATGAAGTCAAGTAGAAGGTTGACTTACTCTGCTGGAATGATAGACAAAGGATGACATAATTTCAACTGCTGGAGAATCCATGGATGGAGTAGACATGTAAGAAGTTGCCAAGGTGGTCTCACTAGTAGAACTTGCATCAAGATTATAATAAGTAGGAGGAGGCGGTTCTAGAGAGGAGGATTCACAAGTGGAGTGAGCTGTGGGATTTTTAGGAAATAAACCCGCTGAAGTATTAGTAAAGAAAGGAACATGAGACGATGACTTGAAGGGATGAAGAGAGGAAACATCTTATGTTCCCAAAAGATAACGTGATGATACACACAAAGACAATTAGATATAGGATCCCAACATCTATAACCTTTGTGCTCAATGTCATACCCAAGGAACCAACATAAATGAGCATGAGGCTCTAACTTTGCGCGTTCATGCGAGAGAAGTACAAAACAAGCACTACCAAAGACTTGAATAAAACTGTAATTAGGGACACTACCATACAAGCGCTCATAAGAAGAACTGTTACCTATTATAGGTGATGGAATACAGTAAATAATGTATACAATAGTAAGACAAGCCTCTCCCCTAGACAACTTTTGGACAAGAAGTAGAGAATAGAGGAGTACGTGTAACATCTAAAATATGCTTATGTTTACGTTTTGCTCGGCCATTTTCTTGGGAAGTTTGTGGACAAGAATAATGAACAATAGTACCATTTTGGGAGAGAATTCTCAGAAATTTCTTGTCTCTAAATTTCATGGTATTATTAATACGAAAAATCTTGATATCTTGAGAAAAGTGTGTTTTTATCATGGCAACAAAATCACGGTGATATGAGTAAATTCCGAGCAATTTTTCATAAGATAAAACCATAGTGAAAGTTGGAGATGGCCCCAACTATCAAAGTGAATAAGATCAAAGGAGTAAGAGAGACAAATTCACTAAAATCAAAGGCAAGGCATGACGTTTTCCCAATTGGCAAGGTAGAAAATCAAAATGATTATTATCAATAGAAGCTAAATGGCCATTTGAAATTAATGATTTTAATCTAGAGGATAAAGCATGACCAAATCGAGAATGCCAAGTTTCATATGACATTGTGGTTGCACAACCAGCAAATGAGTTGAGAATATTCAAGGAAACAAGCTTAAATAGGCACCCCACTCTATGGCCTATCCCAATAGTCTATTCCATCTGTGGATCCTATACATAACAATCATGAGAAGAGAAGTACACATCAAAGCCAAGTGCACACAATTGTCCTAATAAAATCAAAATTTGAAGTCATATGATCGTAGCAGATAGAGTCAAAAAACGACGAATTAGAGGTACTTGAAGAGATAGACATAACAGAAGGAACAGAGAAGCTAGAAGTACCAAACTCTCCAAGAATGAAATGAAGATCCTCGGCAGAAGAACAGCACAAGTGCCATAACTTGGCACGCCGGGACACTTAAGTGCCATAACTTCCAAACGGTACACTTAAGTGCCACTTTTTTTTTCGAGTGGGACACTTAAGTGCCACCTCCGGCGACCCTTGCCGGAAATCCTACGTGGCAATATTTTATTATTATTTTTTGCCTACGTGGCTCGCCGGAGCTCCAAATCAGCATAAAAATTAACAAAAAAATTTTTAAAAAGAAAATTTTAAAAATTTTAATTTAAAAAAATTTAAAAATTTAAAAAAATAAGAAAATTTTAAAAATTTAAAATTTAAGAATTTAAAAAAAAAAAAAAAAAAAGTGGGGAGGTCGAACGGGCGGCGAGGGCTGAGCCTCGCCGCCGCCGCTCCCGCCGTCCCCGGGAAGGGCCGGCGACGGAGGGGGAGGGTCGGTCGGGGTCGCGGCCCCGGCCGACCGACGGCGAGGGCTGCGAGCCCTCGCCAAATCGCGGCGAGGGCCGCGACCCTCGCCCCAGATCTGGGCGAGGGCTCGCGGGCCCTCGCCGCCGGTCGGCCGGCCCCTGGCCAGGGCCCGGCGACCCCGGCCGACCCTCCCCCCTCCGTCGCCGGCCCTTCCCGGCGGCGGCGGGGAGGCGGCGAGGGCCCGCGACCCCTCGCCGGATCTGGGCAAGGGTCGCGGCCCGCGCCCAGATCTAGGGCGAGGGTCACGGCCCTCGCCCAGATCCGGCGAGGGCTCGCGGGCCCTCACCACCTCCCCGCCGCCGCCCGGGAAGGGCCGGCAACGGAGTGGGGAGGGTCAGCGAGGGCCCGCGAGCCCTCGCCCAGATCTAGGGCGAGGGTCACGGCCCTCGCCGCACTTCGGCGAGGGCTCGCAGCCCTCGCCGTCGATCGGCCGGGGACCGGCGACCCCGGCCGACCCTCCCCCTCCGTCGCCAGCCCTTCCCGGCGACGGCGGGGAGGCGGCGACAGCGGGAGGCGGCGGCAGCGAGGGCTCAGCCCTCGGCCGCCCGTTCGACCTCCCCCACCTTTTTTTTTTAATTTTTCATTTTCTTAATTTTTTAAAAATTTTAAATTTTTCTTAATTTTTTAAAAATTTTAAATTTTTCTTAATTTTTTAAATTTTTGAATACTTTATAATTTAATTAATTTTTATATTATTATTTACACGTAGGCACAAACGGCGTCGTTTTGCGTTTTCCGCCACGTCGCGTGCAAAACGACGCCGTTTTGGACTAAACTCGCCGGAAAATTGCCACGTCAGCCATTTGGCCGGATTTTCGCCGGAGTGGCACTTAAGTGTCCCATTTTACTCCGATGATGGCACTTAAGTGTACCATTTTAAAGTTATGGCACTTAAGTGTCCCGGCGTGCCAAGTTATGGCACTCCAGGTGTCCTCACCTCGAAGATCCTCTAATGAAAGAGTGACAAAAAATCCATTAGGAGAAGTCTTTACACTAGCTGTAGTAGCAGATGAACTTACATGTAGACCTCAATTTTGGGGTTGATTAGCCATCCTTGTAAGTTGTTTAGGTCATACTAGATAAAAATTGGACATCAAAACTTCTAATATGTCCATAATAAGCACTATACCAATTTCAACACAGCAGATTAAACAAAAAAATGTGAAGAAACTAGTACCTCAAGAACTGATCTGGAGCATTTAAGGCCAAAAACGAACTCATAATTTCAAAATCCCCCAGGGAATAGGATTGCACTAGTTGGAAATAACATTGAACCGGTTGGAATACAGACAAACCAGTATGAACCGGCCTAAATAGAACAGAACTGATCTAAAAAAGGACGAAGAGGTTTGAAATTCGATTGAACCTATCCGATCATTGAAGTTAAATGGGTCGGATTGGCAAACTGATGTTACAAATTACGTCAGCCGCATGGGAGTGTCTAGGTGACAGCAGGTGCATGGATTTCACGCGCAGAGAGCGAATGTGGCATGTCAAGGCACGTTTTGCATCTGAAGGCGATGTGGTTGAGTTGAGTCGACTCACCAAAGCTTCAAGAGGCTGATGGTGGTGGTTGTTGGTGAACATGAGCAACGGAAATGGATGAAATAACTCCTAAAGGCTTGGGCTTGGTGGTTCGCCGGGGTAGTCGCGTGTGCTACAGCATCCAATCTTCGTTCTTGATAGTTTTAGGTCAAACTCGTAGAGGATGGTGGCTTGTGGGTGGGTCTTGGTTTTTCGAAATACTCAATGGAAGGTGCCAAATCAGCACGGAACAATGGGGGCTTCTTGGATCCGAGATGTGGCAGTGCGTAGAGAGGATTCTGGCATTCTTGGACAACAAATTTTCAAGATCCTGATAGTGATGTCTATCCTCTAAAATTAGCAACGGAAGAGTCTCGATCAACTGCAGAATTGAGGGTGAAATCAAAGTGACGCAGCCAATGCAACTGTCGTTAGACTGAATGGACGCTTCCTTAGAAAAGAATGGCTCCAAAACCAAGTCGAGAATTATAGTGACAAAAAAATGTAATATTCCATGAACCTATTTATAAGATTTAGAGGCTAATTATCTAAAATAGCAAAATATCAATTACATCAAATCATAATCAATTAAGAGAAATCTCCAAATATATCTTTTATCTCAAACATAAAATTCGAGCGTATATCTTGCATTGCAATGCTAAACCCATCCAATTTCAGAATTTTTAAAATCATATCTCGTTGGAACCTTGTGCGATATAAATATCTCTGCAAAGATGTGGAACATTTAAAGCGGTATTATGCTTACGCCACCGTTCCATGGTAGCCTTTGTATACTAATCCTCTATTAAGTGACCTAGTTGGAAAAATTTGTCAAAAGCCGTAATCTTTTATACGGTGTCCGATGAGAACCTAAACATCTCAAAAAGTTTCAGTGAACGCTATGTTGAATGACTTTGATATGCTTGTCCTAAGTAAGATATGATTATCTTAGATCGCCCTTCCAACGAATATAACTGGCTCAACTTGTTTATGAGGCAAGCGTTGAACATAAAGTTTTATTACGAAGAGAGGGACCAAGCCTGGCAAGCGATGCGACAATTAATGTGCTACTCGTCCGAAATCGTTACTGTTGATTCTTTTGTAAGCCGTATGTTTGTAAATTTCTTTCCCTTTGCCTTCGTATCATTCTAGCTTATTGTGCAAATAATTGATGACACGGATACGCCACAAATTGCCAGATCATTTGATAATAAAATTTTAGTACGTGCAGCATTCACCTTGGTCAACGATAAATTTTCCCATCTCATTTTTCCTTTTTCTTTCTTTCTCCTTCTTAGTTCCTTGCGAACTCCATTAATAGAGGAGATCGAGCTCAAATCAGATTTGCACAACCTTGGAGTGGAATCGCGGGACCTCCAATTTGAGTTGCATGACCCCAAATTTGAGGTTGCCGGCCTCAATCGCAGGTGGCAACCTCCATTAATGGAGGTGGACCATAGGGCAGAGTGGAAGAAACGATCTAAACCTTCTCAGCAACAGTTGTTCTATGGAAAGCTTGGGCTTGTTTTGTCATTGCTCCGAGCGGATTTGGTCTATAAAGCTTCGAGGATAGCTGAGTGAAGGTGGTGGCCGATGATAATGCCTTCTTGAAGCTTGAAAAATTGGAACAAGAAATAAGGTCTCTGCCGAACTTGCGGGAGATTTTTTTAACAACTGCCAACCATCATGGAGGGTTGCTGGAGGTCATGGCACGGCATCGGAGGTCTTGGTGGCGATGGATGAGGCCCGATGAAGCTGTGGCTGAGAGAGGCCATGTGAAGAAGATGATGAACATCGATGAGTAGGGCATGAGCTTGATGATCAATCTAGGTCCAGATGAAATATGACCTAGATGAACAATCTTTTTCCCCAATGATCCATTTGCTTTGATACCACAGAAGAAACTTTCTTACCCAAAAGCCTAAATCAATACATGGTGGGAGATCATATGTATATGAAGAGAGTATAAAACTCATGAATTAGTATTGTGAAATACTTTAGTATCCTCTCTCATGTGCAAGCCAGATTAAGAATGGCACGTGAAAAGTTGGATTAAGAATGGCACGTGAAGCCATTCATGTGAAATAAATTTAAAGCATGACTTAACTCTAATACCACATTAAGAAAATGCGGAGGAAAGAAACTGTTATTTTTGCATGTTCCATAATGAAGACTATTAGTTTATTTATAGGCTATAGAAGATGACTAAGCAAGTTAACAAGATATCACAATATTTATCTACAATCAATTAAGGATATGAGTAATCAAATGCAATATATACACAATCTTAAGAAATATGGAGAATTAAGTGAAATTTGCATAATCAAGAGAGATATACAGAATCTACTAGATACATCTCTGAGAGAGTCAAGGGGTCCATGTGATACACAAGATCATCCGTGTTGCCGTTCTTGCTCAAAGTCTGAAGTTCAGGGCTGCCCCCATCAAACATTTGATCTTTCCCTTTTCATGATTAAGAGCGCGTGTTGGAGAAATCTTCTTAAAGTGTTTTGAAGCTGACAAAACATTTCCATTAGTCTAGTCTGAAGGATTGCAGACTCTGTTATTTAAAGTCTGAAGACCTCCGGACAGCCAGACTCAAGACTCAAAGTCTATCCTCATTGACAGTCTCTAATCCGTTGAAGAAAGGTTATCCAGAACTGGATGTTTCGTTAAGGATTTAACCTTATCATCTGGAGAAGATCTCGTGGCTGGAAAAGACGTAACAGAATCCTTTGATTGATCGAGATTGATTCGATGATTGAAGATTCGATGATTGCCTAAATATTCTTGGAAGGTTCTTCTTATGGAAACCGAGATCCTAATTGTATGGGCGAACAGGATTGATGGGCTACCGACACGTTCCTTTAATAACTCGAACAATCTTTCTAATTGATTCCGTCCAACGGGTAGATTGGAGGAATTCCTTTGATATGTGCCAACGGGTATGATGGCATAAAGGAGTATATAAGGAAGACGTTCTTAGTTGTTCGAGGTGTGCGCGATAGAAGAATTCCAAAGTCTGAAGCTCCTTGTTGTTTAGACAATCACTTTGAGCGAATACTTGTATACAAAATAGAGTCTATATTTGTGAGAAACCTTGAGGAGGTGTGGTAGAACATCTACACTGTGGAATCAAGGCAAAGCTGTGCTGTAACTTCTCTTTTGATCATAGTGAAATCCAGCCGGTGGGCTGTCAGTGCGGAAGAGTGGACGTAGGCTTGGAATAAGCCGAACCACTATAAATCTTGTGTTCAATTTTCTCTTCCTCACTCTTTTTACCTTGATCGTATTTCATTTTGTTAATCAAGAGAGAATTTCCTTTCTATCGTTTGCCAAGAATCGCTTCCGTATCTCGATAAATTGTTTGTGCACCTATTCACCCCCTTCTAGGTGTTTATACTAGCTATCTCAGCGCGCACTTATGCATCCGCATTATGATTATAGGGACCGTAGGAACCTGTTGGAGAGATGTGGAATAGATGTGGTAAGTGAAGCTAAACTCACTTTAGTTGTCAATGAGTAGAGGGAAAATGTAATTTAACGCTATGGCTTTTGACCTTTCGATTCATAAAAGGCACATTTAGATATGTTATCATTGTGGCTCATTGTCTTAGGAAAAATTGTTTGAAAAATCCTAAAATTATTGCACAGTGACTAATTCATTCATACCCCTTTTAATTGTACCGATTTAATTTTAAACCTTTTAACAATTTATCAATTTAGTCATAAACATTTTAATTGTGTCAATATAGTCTTATACCATTTGATGATTTCTCAATTTAGCCCTAAACGATTTGGCATTGCAATCTTTCCGGTCAATTATCCAAATAATAGATTTAGGAATAAAATGGAAAATATTCAAAATATTTAAGACTAAATTTGTTGGAGAAATCCTCTTGAAGTGTTTTGAAGTTGACAAAACGTTTCCATCAGTCTAGTCTGAAGGCTTGCAGACTCTGCTATTTAAAGTCTGAAGACCTCCGGACAACCAGACTCAAGACTCAAAGTCTATCCTCATTGACAGTTTATAATCCGTTGAAGAAAGGCTATCCAGAACTGGATGTTTCATTAAGGATGTGGCCTCATCGACTGGAGAAGATCTCTTGGCTGGATATGACATAACGGAATCCTTTGTTTGATCATAATTGATTTGAAGATTAAGGATCCGATGATTGGCAAAGTATACTTGGAAGGTTCTACTTATGGAAACCGAGATCCTGATTGTATGGGCGAATAGGATTGATGGGCTATCGACATGTTCCTTTAATAGCTCGAATGATCTTCCTAATTGATTCCGTCCAATGGGTAGATTGGAGGAATTCCTTTGGTAAGTGCCAACGGGTATGATGGCATGAAGGATTATATAAGGAAGACGTTCCAATTGTTCGAGTGGGGTGCACGATAGAAGAATTCTAAAGTCTAAAGCTTCTTGTTCTTAGTCAATTCATTTGTTGAGCAAAATCGTGTAAACAAAAGAGAGTCTATATTCGTGAGAAACCTTGAGGAAGTGTGGTAGAACATCTACACTGTGGAATCAAGGAAAAGTTGTGCTGTAACTTCTCTTTTGTTCATAGTGAAATCCAGCCGGTGGGCTGTCAGTGCGGAAGAGTGGACGTAGGCTTGGGATAAGCCGAACCACTATAAATCTTGTGTTCATTTCTCTCTTCCTTAACCTTTACTTCGCTTTGATCGCATTTTCCTTTCTATCAATTGCCTAGAATCGCTTCCGTATCTCGAAAATTTGTTTATGTACCTATTCACCTCCTCTAGGTGCTTATACTAGCTATCTCAATTGGTATCAGAGCCTATGTACTCACTTTTGTTGAAGTGTTTTACTTCAGAGTTAAAGATCCATGGCTAGTATGTTGGCTCTAGGACTGGTAGAAGGGCAAAGCAATACCAGACCACCTTACTTTGATGGAAAGGATTACAACATATGGAAAAACAAGATGAAAGCATTCCTAAGATCAAAGGATCCTCTGGAATGGGACGTTGTAGAAAAAGGAATTATTCCTAAAGCTGCATCTGTCTCAGAAAGAGGAAAAGATGTTGTTGAGTCTAGCGAAATGACTCAGGAAGAGAAAATCAAGAGACAAGCTCTTGATGCAAAAGCAATTTATTCTTTATATTGTGCTTTATCCCCTCCTGAATATAACAGAATATCTTCTTGTGTTACAGTTAAAGAAGTCTGGGATAGATTACATATTACCTATGAAGGAACCGATCGAGTGAAAGAGACTAGAATCAACATTCTCCTCGGTCAATATGAAGCCTTCAAAATGAAACCAGGAGAATCTATAACGGATATGTTCAGTCGCTTTACAAAAATCGTGAATGGTCTTGAAAACCAAGGTCAACCAATTTCTGATCCCATGAAAGTAAACAAGCTATTGCGTGGACTCTCTAAGGATTGGAATCACATAAAGACCTCAATCAGAGAGACCCAAAGAATCATGCCACTATTTGTTGATGAATTGGTTGGGACTCTTCAGTCTTATGAAGTGGAGCGAATCAATGAAGACGAAGACCCTAAAGGTAAGAAATCCATTGCGTTAAAATCTAATGATGATTCTGATGTTACAAATTCTGAAGACGATATGGATGATGAGGAACTTGCTCTCATGATAAGAATATTCAAAAAGTTGAACAGAAAAGGAAGAAGATTCAATCCAAAGAAACAAAGTTTTCAAAAGGAACGGACTAAGTCTGTTGAGGATGATGAATCAAACAAGGATGTAGTCTGCTTTGAATGCAAGAAAAAGGGACACATCAGACCGAACTGTTCTCTTCTGAGGAAGAAGAAAGGAAAAACTGAAAAGTATCGAAAAGCTCTTAAAGCTGAAACCTGGAGTGATACAGAGTGTGAAGAAAGTGATGATGAATATGCCAATATATGTCGATGGCTCAATCGGATTTAGATTCAAATTCCGAGACGATTCGAGACTCGAAAGCGAATTTGAGGTAAGTAACTTCAAAATCCCTATTAAGGTTTCAAAGTATATTG
The DNA here is from genome assembly GCF_016545825.1 of Eucalyptus grandis. NCBI lineage: Eukaryota > Viridiplantae > Streptophyta > Magnoliopsida > Myrtales > Myrtaceae > Eucalyptus > Eucalyptus grandis. The sequence continues at coordinate 25,963,988 of NC_052612.1, forward strand.
ATGAATTGTGTTTTAGTCTTAAGACTTCTCTTAAAAGAATTTTCAAACTCAAGAAGGAAAATTTTGCTCTAAAACAACAGGAAAATATTTTGAAAGAAAAAGTGAAATGTTTAGACAAGAATGTTTCTTCTCTTAAAGAAAGTGAAGATAATCATTTAAAAGAAAATGCATTCTTGAAAAGTGATATCTCAAATATTTCCAAAAGATTTTCTATAGGATCTGAGAAATTGGAAAAAATTCTCTCTGTTCAAAGACCTTATTTCAATAAATATGGTTTGGGAATGACTCCTAAAACCATTCATTTAATTGATTTTCCTAAAGTGAAGGAAAGAATCAAACAAAGACCCACAAAAGATGCTTACAAAAATCATTTTAAAAGGATCTTTGTAAAACCAGTTGGTCGTAATGCTCTCAGATGCTCAAAGTGCAATAGTGCAGATCATTTTGAAAAAGAATGTCCCATGATTTGGAACCCTGTTAAAAAGGAATGGGCAAAAACTGTACATCAAACTAACACCAATGGACCCAAGAAAATATGGGTACCAAAGAAGGTTTGAGTTTCTTTTTTAAATGCAGGTCACTATCAAGAAAAAGGTAAAATGGTATTCTGGATAGTGGATGCTCAAGACACATGACAGAGACTCAAATTACTTCATAAAGCTTGTTCGAGTAAATGGTGGAAAAGTCTCTTTTGGAGGAAACAGCAAAGGAAAAATTGTGGGATTTGGAACTGTAAAGATTGGAAATCTCACAATCAGCAATGTTTCCTTAGTAGAATGGCTCAATTACAATTTGCTCAGTATTAGCCAGCTATGTGATACTGGTTTCAAAATCAACTTTCAAGAGGGAATATGTTCTGGAATTAATAAAGATTCTACTCAGTCATTCATGGGTCAAAGACATAGAAATATCTACCTCTTGGATGTGAAACCAGATGAATCACAATGTCTAATCTCAATCCAAGACGAAGCAAACTTATGGCACAGAAAGCTTGGGCACGTCAATATGAAGCAAATAGCCAAAATCTCAGCAAAAAAGCTTGTTCGTGGCCTACCCAATTTATCATATCAAAAGTCTGATCTATGTACACCATGTATACTGGGAAAACAGGTAAGAAATTCGTTTAAACCAATAAATCAAGTTTCCACTAACCGTGTACTGCAACTACTGCATATGAATCTATTTGGACCAACCAGAACACAAAGCATTGGAGGTAAGAAATACTGCCTGGTAATTGTGGATGATTACTCACGATTCACTTTGGTATATTTCTTGGCAAGTAAGTCTGAAACTTTCTCTTACTTTGAAAAGTTTGCTAAAAATGTTCAAAATGAAAAAGGGTATGTTATCTCAAAAATAAGAACAGATCATGGAGGTGAATTTGAAAATCATGATTTTACAAGATTTTGTGATGAATCTGGTTTTCAGCATGTATTCTCCTCTCCATATACTCCAGAGCAAAATGGAGTTGTGGAAAGAAAGAATAGATCACTTCAAGAAATGGCTAGAACTCTTTTAAATGAAAGTAACATCTCTTCACGTTTTTGGGCTGAAGCAGTTTCTACAGCATGTTACATTATAAATAGAGTTTTTCTAAGGCCTATTCTAGAAAAAAAAAACCCCTATGAACTATTCAAAGAAAAGAAGCCTATTGTTTCATATTTTCATGTATTTGGATGCAAATGTTTTATACTGAAAAATGCAAATGATCGAGTTGGTAAGTTTGAAGAAAAGTCAGATGAAGGCATCTTCCTTGGATATTCAACCACAAGCAAAGTGTACAGAGTCTACAACAAGAAGACTCAAACAGTGGAAGAATCAATGAATGTTAAATTCCAAGACTCTATGCAAAATGAATCCATTCAGACTCATCTTGAAGAACTTGAACCTGCTCCAAACTCTACAAAGTCTAAAACAGCTCAGACATTGAAGGACCAGCAACGAGTGACTGTTGAAGATTCAAGTGAAGGAAGTGACCATCAATCTGACAAATTAACTAGTAACTGGAAACATAAGTCCAGTCATCCCAAAGATCTTATTATTGGCGACATCAATGAAGGAATTCGCACAAGATCCAAAAGGCGCGAAGAGTCTAGTGCTGTGGCTCTTGTTTCTAAAATAGAACCCAAAAGCATAGAAGAAGCTTTATCTGATGAAAGCTGGATTGAAGCTATGCAAGAAGAGCTCAAGCAATTCAGTATTAATGATGTCTGGGAATTGACTCCTAAACCAAAAGGTAAGTCTCGTTATTGGAGCTAAATGGGTTTTCGGGAACAAGATGAACGAGAAATGAAAAGTCATAAGAAACAAGGCAAGACTCGTGGCCAAGGGATACACACAAGAAGAAGGGATAGACTATGACGAGACTTACGCACCAGTAGCAAGGTTAGAAGCAATTCGATTATTACTTGTTTTTGCTTGTTATAAGAATTTCAGGTTATTCCAAATGGATGTCAAAAGTGCCTTCCTAAATGGATTCATCCTAGAGGATGTCTATGTGAAACAACCACCTGAGTTTGAAGACCCAAGGAAACCAGACTCAGTATTCAGACTCAAAAAGGCTTTATACGGCTTGAAACAAGCTCCTCGAGCTTGGTACGACAGACTGAGTAAGTTTTTAATTGAAAATGGATTTGTTAAAGTTAAAGTAGACACTACTCTTTTCATTAAAAGAGAAAGCAAGAGTTTTCTACTTGTTCAAATATATGTCGATGATATTATTTTTGGATCCTCTAATGAAAGTCTATGCAGGAAATTCTCTAAGACTATGCAGGATGAATTTGAAATGAGCATGATGGGTGAGTTAACCTTCTTCCTTGGACTTCAAGTAAAACAACTGAAGGAAGGAACTTTTATTCATCAAGAAAAATATGCTAATGATATTGTGAAGAAGTTTGGACTGGACAATTGCAAAAAGGCTAATATACCAATGTCAAGCTCCGTGAAGATAGATAAAGATGAAGAAGGAAAGAAAGTAGACCAAAAGTTATACAGGAGTATCATCGGTTCACTTCTTTATCTTATTGCTTCTAGACCTGATATTTTGTTTAGTGTTTGCATTTGTGCTATATTTCAAGCAGACCCTAAAGAATCACATTTAAATGCTACAAAGCGTATTATCAAATATATTGCATCAACTTCAAGCTTTGGTCTCTCGTATCCTAAAAGGGGAGATTTTACTCTTCTTGGGTACTCAGACGCAGACTTAGCCAGATTCAGAGTTGATAGAAAGAGCACTTCAGGTACCTGTCAACTACCTGGAGGCAGGACAGTGTCTTGGTTTTCAAGAAAGCAAAGTACAGTAGCTCTCTCTATAGCAGAAGCAGAATATGTAGCTTTTGGAAGTTGCTGTTCACAAATTTTGTGGATAAAACAACAGCTAAGAGACTTTGGAATTGAAGATTCATGCACGGAGATTAAATGTGACAACACCAGCACAATCAATCTCACCAAAAATCCAATTCTTCACTCAAGAGCAAAGCATATAGAGATAAGACATCACTTCATTAGAGATCATGTTCAAAATGGAGAAATTACGATTCAGTTTGTTGATTCAAAGAACCAACTGGCGGATATATTTACAAAGCCTTTGGAGAAAAATCAATTTGAAATTATCCGTTCCAGACTCAACATTTTGAGGTTCGAAGAAGTTAAAGTCTAGAGACTCTCAGACTCAAACATATAAGTCTTTGACTGCAAGATTTTGACTGCAAGACTTTGACTGTAAGTTATTCTCTCTCTAATCTCATCTTGAAAAGGTACGTTCATCAACCGTGTTGATTATTGTTATCTCAACAGCTATTTTTAATTGACGAGATTATTGCATCGTTTCCTTTAGATAAAGAAGTTATTTTAAAATGACCATTTTTCGAAAAAGGCAGTTATTTTTTAAAAAGGTATCTTTTCACTTTCCATTACAACGATTGGCATCCCCTCTTTACGACTGACTTATATATAGTCGGTTTCTCTTCGCTTAACTCCAAAACCCTAAAAAACACCAATCTTCCATTCCTATTTTCTTCTCTTGTTTAATCTTCGAAAAAGTTGTCATATTTCTTGGGAAAGTCAAGCAAGGAATCTTTCAAAGACTAAGAAAGGTGTCGTCTTCAAGAAAGTCTTCGAGGATCGCAAGCAGGGGACCACGGCGAATGAGTGAGGGGCCTACGCACTTCGATCTCACTGAAGAAGAAGTGTCTCCAAATTAGCAGCAGAGCCCACAACATTCTCAGCAGCGTTATTCTCCTCCATCTAGTCCTCAAGATGTTAATCATCATCAAAATGAAGAAATCATTGAAGATGCAGATCCTATAAGAGTTCAAAGGCCCTCTTTTATTTATAAGCTGTATCGCGCTTTAAAAGGGACTGGTACTCCATTGAACTATGTGGATGATTTTCTTAAGGACAAAGGATATGGAAATGAATATATCTTTTTGCGAAAAATGGAAAGTTTGGAAATTGCTCGTAAAGGGGTGGCAGAAGAATCCCTTGCGAATATCCCAAGTGATCCTCGTGATTGGGGAGTTAATCCGGTGGATGGAAATGATGATGACAAATTATACAGCGAATTTCAACCAAGAATGGGAGTTGCGGTGGAAAATCGAGGAAAAATGGGAGAGTTGTTTAGATCGAAGGAACAGAAGGATCTATACTCAAAATTGCTGAAGCGTGGGATGATAAATCCTAGGAGTGTGGATTTTGACTTTCTGGATGCTGTAAATGTGAACTTAAGGGAAAAGTTCGGTCATCTTCAACTTAAAAAATTCTGCTCTCACACCACAGAGGCCTATCCTCAACTAACTGCATATTTCTATTCAAATCTTAGTTTCTTGGATGCGAATAGATTTTCCTTCAATGTCAAAGATCAAGACTTTGTTGTGGATATGGATATGCTGTTAGATGTGTTAGGAGTTGAGAGAGGAAGATATCAACGGATCAAAGTTTCTATTGCTCGTACTACTCTGGAACTTGTTAAGGATAGGAGAACTGAGGGAAAGATTTCCTATTCAAGGATGAGTGCATTTGACATCTTGCTGCACAAAATTGTAATCAATTGCCTCAGACCGAAATCAACTTCCAAGACTGATGTCTCAAGTTCAGAGGCAAAGCTAATGTATGCTATCATCACTGGGAAAAGGTTTTCTCTTCCTCACACTGTTATGTTCCACATGTATAGAGCTATGATGAAGGACAGAGGACAACTTCCTTATCCAGGTCTTGTGACGAAGTTATTCAGACATCTGAACATTCAGCCTTCTGAAATTTTTTGTGTTCGATCGTGCGATCATATGGTGGTAGGACTGAAAATGGTGACAAAGATGCATCTGAAGGAACTAAGCAAGGCATTGGAGAAATTTAAGGAGAAGACTCCAGTCAAATCTCATCAATTCTCTTCTGCAGGAAAAATAAAAGGGAAGGAACCCATGGGTGCTCCATCCAAGAGAAGAAGAGCTCTCCTCGTTGATGATGAAGATGATGAGGAAAACATCACTATTTCTGCTTTGAAGAATCTCAGTCAATCTGCTCCAGAGAAAGAGTTAGAACAGCAGACAGAAGAAAGAGAAGAGAAAGAAGCAGAAGAAAAAGAAACGGAGGAAAAAGAAACGGAGGAAAGAGAAGAAGAAGAAGAAAGAAATGCTGAGCAAGAGAGAGTTGAAAAAGAAGAACAAGAGAAAAGAGATCAAGAAAAAGAAGAACATGAGGAGCACTCTCCACCTGAAGGCATGAACAGAGGGGGAGACCAAGAGAAAAGAGGAATGTCCTCAAATCCTACAACCAGTGAAGGAGTCAGTCGATCCCCAGCAGATCCACAGGATATTTAGGCCTCTCAGTTTCCTAAGGAAGGTCATGAGGTTTCTTCGCCAAATCTCGGTGATTATGCTGATCTACCATCATCTGCATTTACTCCATCAGATCATGCTAACGCCAGTACGCAGATCGACAATTCAGCAGACTTTCGCAAAGTGATGGATATTCTCTTGGAGATGCAAGGTTAGATATATGCATTGGGATGTGAAGTTCAAAACTTGCAGAATGCAGGACAAGTCTCTTTGGGTTCATTAAATGATCAAATCCAAGCCCTTTCTCTTCAGATTCAGGCTAATGCTAAGAGTGAGGATGTTGCTCAGCTGAAGGAAGACTTAAAAAGGCTGAAAAGCATTGTTCAGTCGATGGGAGATTTCCAGCTTGTTCGTGTTCCCAAGAATCCTTGACTTCATTTTCATCTCAATTTTTGTATGCTGACAAAAAGGGGGAGAGTTGTGAGACTTGAAAAACTTTGAAACTTTGAACTTAAACTTGTCAAATTTTTGGTATGTTTGGTTTGTGGTTTGTTTCGACTTGACTTTTGAGTCATGTGTGTCTGGATATGGACTAAGGATTTGGATTTGGATTTGACTGCTTATTATTAACTACTATTGATATCTTATGGATGGCTTTACTGCATACTGGACTAACCTATTTTCTGTTGTTGCAGATTCTAGTGTTATTTATTTAGCCATTTATCTCTATAAGATATGCATATGTGTTTGAGAAATGTTTTGCAGGTCAAAGTTTTCCAAATCTGCAGGAAAGTTTTGTCACCATCAAAAAGGGGGAGATTGTTGGAGAAATCCTCTTGAAGTGTTTTGAAGTTGACAAAATGTTTCCATCAGTCTAGTCTGAAGGCTTGTAGACTCTGCTATTTAAAGTCTGAAGACCTTCGGATAGCCAAACTCAAGACTCAAAGTCTATCCTCATTGACAGTTTCTAATCCGTTAAAGAAAGGCTATCCAGAATTGGATGTTTCATTAAGGATGTGGCCTCATCGACTAGAGAAGATCTCTTGGCTGGATATGACATAACGAAATCCTTTGTTTGATCATAATTGATTTGAAGATTAAGGATCCGATGATTGGCAAAGTATACTTGGAAGGTTCTACTTATGGAAACCGAGATCCTGATTGTATGGGTGAACATGATTGATGGGCTATCGACATGTTCCTTTAATAGCTCGAATGATCTTCCTAATTGATTCCGTCCAATGGGTAGATTGGAGGAATTCCTTTAGTAAGTGCCAACGGGTATGATGGCATGAAGGAGTATATAAGGAAGACGTTCCAGTTGTTCGAGTGGGGTGCATGATAGAAGAATTCCAAAGTCTGAAGCTTCTTGTTCTTAGTCAATTCATTTGTTGAGCAAAATCGTGTAAAGAAAAGAGAGTCTATATTCGTGAGAAACCTTGAGGAAGTGTGGTAGAACATCTACATTGTGGAATCAAGGAAAAGCTGTGCATAACTTCTCTTTGTTCATAGTGAAATCCAGCCGGTGGGGCTGTCGGTGCGGAAGAGTGGACGTAGGCTTGGGATAAGCCGAACCACTATAAATCTTGTGTTCATTTCTCTCTTCCTTAACCTTTACTTCGCTTTGATCGCATTTTCCTTTCTATCAATTGCCTAGAATCGCTTCCGTATCTCGAAAATTTGTTTGTGCACCTATTCACCTCCTCTAGGTGCTTATACTAGCTATCTCAAAATTGGCATAATTAAAAGGTTTAGGACTAAACTAACTATCGTACCATAAGTTTAGGATTTTTTAGACAAATATCCATAGTCTTGTGCCATGTGAAACTAAGAAAACAGCTGGTGAGATTAAATAGGAGCTGAGATAGAAGGCAAAGTAGAGAGTTAAGACTTACAAATTTGAGCATGAGCAGCTCCACCTCCATTAATGGAGGTTGCAAGGAACGTCGGACGAGGAAAAGAAAATAACGAAATATAAAAAATTTAAAAAAAAATCAGGTTCTTTCATTATCAAGGAAATATTGAATTGAGTTGAAATTTCACATTGCCAATGACATATGAAGGGAGAGAGACATGCACACATGAAATTGACGCGCGGACCTTTAGCGGCAATATTGGATAAAAACTCTAAGAAGGGTAAGATCCCACTTAAAGTTTGTGCTTTTTCGAGGAATGCTTTTTGAAGGAACTGGACCATTATTTTGTAACACACGCTCGCGTTTCTCGTTGGCTGACCTCATATGTTATAAAGGCAATGTTTTTTCTCTTTAGCTCTTTTCCGTGGAAATAAAGTCAATGCCCTGGCCAATTGCCTCTGTGACCTCTTCAGATGATCACCCTTTGTGGCTTATTTAACGTTCGCATTGATCAATAATTATTCTATCCCGTCTGTGACCTAAACCCCACCAAGATGCTAACGATTAAAAAGTCTTTCCGCACAACAACATATGCTACAGTCACGCATCACAAACTAATATTTTATTCATAGTCGAACCCATGATTTAGGGAGAAATAACTAACCTATTTATCGCTAGGCCAAATGCTTCAATGGTAGATTGTATTAGATAACTTAAAAACCCGTCACGCATGGAAATTGGATGAAGAAGATACAACAAAGTATTGAAAATAGGAAAAAAAAAAAAAAGAGTGAAATTTCATATGGAGCTCGAGAAGAAAACGACATTAGGCTTTTTGCGAGTTTAACTTCACGCTTGATCCATCTGAAGAAGCAAATACCAAATGAGTACTTAGGATGGAACTCACGTGACCACATCTCAAAATCTCGACCGTTGTCCACGAATTTACAAAACTGGGGTATAAGCCCCCAACGCGCTTTTATTAGGGAGTACGATACAACGGATCACTTGCAAACATCACACAATCAACTGCAGAGAATCTAAGGACATCAGTCTGATGCCCAACCTCGATGAACAATCTACAATACCATACTGCTAAAGGCTTGCATGTCTTAGCTCAACCTCAAGGAAAGAGAGATACCATCATCATTGACAACCCTTACTTTTGCCCTTCTTCTCTAAGTCCTTATTCTCTGAGTCCTTGTCCTCTAGCCGGTACATATCACCTAGAAGGTGCAATCCAACAAGCCGTTCCAAGAAATAATCTATAGCGCGTGCCAGCCACTGCTGCATCAGCAGAAGAACGAATGATATCATTAGTGGTGTCATGCGCAAAGCTTTGTGGGCTGGACTTTTTTTACCCATTGTCTTGAGCAGCAAGGATAACGTGAAGCAAAAATAAGTTAGAACCATGGCGACCAGGGATAGCCTAAGCGGCAGCTTAAGCGGTAGCCTAGCGTGGTTGGGGATAAATCTAGTGAGGCAAATGATCATCTGGACCGACACCACGAATCCTAGTGTGTTGCCGCCCAGGAAGAGAGTGTACACCAAGCCCGAACCATAGTATTCCGTCATGGATTTATGCAAAGGAGGATCTTTTGATTCGTCGTTGTCGACTTCTATTATCTTTGGAGGCTGAAGCACGGATTGGTAGGTCGCGCTCGCGATGAGCGCGGCGACGACCAACAGGGCATTGCGGATGTCGCCAAAGGACTCCTTTTCTGCTTTTGAATTCTTCGATTGTGAACACGGTAATGACTGAGCGGCATCTTTAACTGGTTCCTCCCCAGCTGCTTGATGACTATTACTACCATCGATATCGTTGTTGTCCTCTGGGATTGGGCTTGATGTGGGCGAGTTTGATCTTCCTCTCCCGTGTTTGGCTCCCGCACGAATGAGGATTTCTCTGATCTCTCTATCTCCCGCTTCCCTTCGCGAGGGAGTTGAGACATCGAGAGGCGTCAACCCACTGTCGTTCACAGCGTTCACCTCCACGACCTCGGACTCCATAGCATGCTTACAAAGCAGGAAGTTCACCACCTGCAATTCTTTCCCATTTTTCATACATTAAAATTATACGTAAAGACTTTAGGCATAGACAAGACATCCTTTATTCCTGTGATGATCAAAACAGACCTGATTCGATAAATTCTTTGGCCTAGAAGATCTTTGCATATGGTAGGGATACCAAATCAACACCCTCAGTAATGCATAAAGAAAAGAGCGATAAAATAAGGGAACCGCAAGACTTGCCTCAAAATTTTTGCCCGCGACAGCGAGATGCAAGGCGGTGTTGCCTTTGTGGTCCTTCCAATTGATCACCTGCTCCTTCTTGTGCTGCTTTAGATGGTCCACCAACACAACCACCGCCTCGAACCGGTTGTTCTTCACGGCAAGGTGAAGCGTAGTCTCCTCTCGAGCGGTCGTCTCTTCAACGGACTCAGGTGAAGCGGCGAGCAGTACCTTCATGACATCGACCTTCCCGTTCGCAGCGGCATAATGCAAAGGGACCCTTCTCTCTCGTCCCTTCACAGAGCAAAGGTGTGGACCCACTGTCAAGAGCTCCCTCGCAATCTCGGCATCACCTCGAGCCGCTACGATGTGCAGCGGGCTGAAACCATCTGCGTTCACCTTTTCCACAAGCTTTGGCATATGCTTCAGGAGCTCTCGGATGAAATCCAAATGGCCAGCCACACAGGCGACATGCAGCGGCGTGTGACCGGCTCCTTCGAGATCCATCTCCTCGAGGATGAGCTCATTGCTGCTGATCAAGTCGTCCAGCTCATGGATATTGCCCTTTCGTGCTGCTTCTAACATCCTTCGCTCCATTTGATTTGAACTAACAATGGCCTCTCTCTCTTTTTGGGACACCTTTGGACTTGGACATCTGTTAAATTATATCGACCCATTTTATAGAGTTTTCCGAGCATCAAGAAGCTCATTGGTGAATGATGAAATAAGACTAGCAACAGCAAGGTTCCACTCACATTTCCACTCGTGATAACTCAGCTTTTCAGTAAAATAATGACAATATCAAAGCACAGATCCAACTAGTAGGACCACGGAGTAAAGGAACGCCGCCAGCATTGAAATCGTGCGGCAGGCGGAAAGTCAGTTTTTTTGGTCATAAAGTGGCTTTTTAAAGACATCGAAAATCAAGAAGCGAGAAAATCTCCAAAACCCTTCTCAAGAGGGGGTGTTCGCCTCAAAGTAAGCTCCATAATTTGGAGATTTCGTCTCAATTGAAACCCCCCAACCAGCGACGCAGATGTTCGCCCAGACTCCGATTGCTTGTGTGTCACGTGCCATTGTCCACGCCATGGACGGGGGCATTTTTTTGTCCGAAAGAAATTGCCTATGGGCCTCCTGCTCCACTTGCTCTTCCGTCCACACCACTCTCCGTTGCCGGCTACATAACAGAAAATTCACTAGAAGCAATTTCTCATTTCTTCATTAGTAGAACGAGGAAATATTGTCCTAGAGTTGTGGAACGAAACGGCAATTTTATCTTATATTTCTTTTTTCGGGGTCAGGTGCTTTGTTTTATCTTAGGAGGGCAGAGCGCCTACCGTCTCCCGGCCGCAGCGGTAAAGTCAATGCCGTGGTCTTCGTAGGCTAAAACTATTACGTCATAGTCATGACCCAAGGAAAACATCACTTGCCACCACAACATTATCACGTGAATCGATCCTCCTGTCCTGAAGCATCAGATTGGGTCCCTGATACAAATTATTGAACTATTGTGGGACCCCAAAGTCATTATTTCTTTGCTTTACGAATATTTAGGGCAGCAATGGGACGTATTCGAATTTGTGTCGTTGTCTATGTTTTTTTATTTATAATGCGTGTCGTTTTCATATACGGGTCTTGTGTCGTTTTGAGAATTGCTTTTTAGCTGGCGCTAACCAAAATTGGAATATTATCACATCTCCTTGGGTCTTGTGCCTCTTTATATTATTATTATTATTATTATCTTTTTTTTGGTTGTCGTTTTAATTGCTTTTTCCCTAGACTTTTCCATAGAGGTTGTTTGGGTTTGACCCACCAAGAGAACATTATCTGTAGACCCTGTGCAGCAAGCTCATTTGGGCCACTGATGATATGTTGTCCATCGTAACCACTCACACAATCAATAATTTGTAAGATATTAATCTACATTAGTTGTAGTAGAAATGTGCACAGGTCACGCTTTTGTTTAAATTGAAGTCTGGCTGCTCACCCTGGGCCCAATACAATAGCCTAGTTTGTGACAAATTTAGTCTTCACACCTCTCACCTAGAGGCTGGCCAAGGTCACCTAATGACCCTCGCCAACCTAGAGTTGAAAGGGAAAAAGAAAAGAAAATTAATCAAATATTTAGAAAAACTAGTCTAGCCATGTAAAACGCTCAACTTTTACATTATCGATTTCTTAGCAAAATTGGTTGAAAAGACTAGATTGACAAATAGTGAAAATGTTTAGGACTAAATTGGATATATTAAAATATTTAGAACTAGATTGATCCTTGTAGAGTAGATTTATGATTTTTTTTTTTGGCAAATTTTACCTTTTTCTTCTTGAGGACGAACTCAATGGCAGCTAGCAAAGCTTTCACAGCACACTTCACCCTGAACTCCAAACTCTCTACTGAACTGGGCGTCTGGAGTTCCAAATGATGAAGGAACAATATTCTTAAAGAGTTATCCTGTCGTGTTAGACACTTTGACATGTATTTGACACTCTCTAACACTCAATTAATAGGCGTTGGGAAATCCGTCACCTACTCAACTCTCCTGACATTTTTCGACACACGGGTTTGAAATTTCGACATATGATTCCAACACACACGAAATCGATTTTAAAAATTTCGAATAAATGAAAGGTCAAAATATAAATATGTAAAAGAATAATAAAAATAACAATGGGGGAAAAAAGAAAAACCCAATCTTTTCTTCTTTTCTGACTCTCACTTCTCATGGCACACAATTCACCCCCAAAATTGTTTTTTTCTCTTCTCTTTTAACACGCTTTGACATGTGAGTCCAAAATGTGAATTGCTTTTTGTCCCCAAATTATTGGAACGGAGTTAAATTTATAAAATTGAAACAATGAATAATATTAATAAAAGATGGATTAATTTTTTTTTGTGAAAATTCATTCCAGGTTCTTTTATTATTAATTATTTATTTGTAAATTTGAATGAAATTAATTTGATTCAAATAATAATTAAAAATGGTAATTTATCATGTATATATAAAAATATACATTTTATATACAATATGTCCTAATGTATCGAAATTCTTTACTTTTTGAGAAACGACGTGTTAGTGTATTATATCATGTCGTGTCGAGTGTCGATGTCAGTGATACTTAAGTTTCAAAGGTGTTGTTAAAGACCTTGCATTTAAATTCTTGGATTGTTTGTGTTGATTTTAGAGCAACCACAGAGGACAATGAAGAGAAAGAGCTAAGTAGGCTTAATTTTTGCAAAGGATGATTTAACTAGCTCTTATCTTTGCAATCTGTTGAATCTACTTGTTGATTATATACAAGTTTTGACACCAATGAACACCATGGAATATGTATAGTTGACAACTATGCTTTCAAAAATTTATTATATGTGACGATCATAGATTATCTCTTGCTTAATAAAATTGCCTTAAGTTTGATTCCATTAAATTTTATCGTAAAAATTGCTGAGTTGGATAACACGCAACAATCGACAAGTGTATTAGTTTAGAGTTTTATACTTTGTTTGTAACAAGTGTTTCGGTCTGGGATTTTTTGGTGATATTAATCTAATTTAATGGAAACTAATGAATAATAAATTTGTTATAAATGTACCAGCTTATGACTTTTGATGGCTAATTTATTATAAGTACACCGGTTTTGGGTTTTTTATTATCAAAAAATTTAATTTTGGGTAAATTTGTCATATATGTATTAGTTTAAGGTTTTTTGTGGTATAAGTCCTTTTTTTAAAGCACCTCTAAGATCAAGGTTTGGTTCAAAATAAGCCCTATAATTGGTGATTTTATCTCAATTGAAGCCCCCATCCAATCTCACTGGCAACACAGATGTTCGCCGGATGACGACCGCTTGCATGTTGTGTGCCATCATTCGTGCCGTGAACCAGGGCGTTTTTGTCCTAATAGAAAATGCCTCCGAGCGTCCCGCTCCACTTCTTGCATAACAGAAAATTCGATAGAAGAACTTCTCATTCTTTCTAATTAGTTGAATGAGGAAATCTACATTAAAGGAACTTTAGTACCTCGTTTTATAATGAGGGGTAAATTCTACTGTCCTGGAGTTTTGGACTGAAGGGCAACCTACGAAAGTACCTATCCATATCGTTTTGTTTTGTCATTTGAGGCAAGAGTATCGATGTCTTCCGTCGGTGGAAGTGAAGTCAATGCCATGGTCTTCGTAGACTAATATTATTACGTCATAGTCATGACCCTAGGATGACGTCATTATCATGTGACTTTATTTATAGAGTCCCACTTTGTCGGAAGCATCAGACATTATTGAACTACCGTAGGACTCCCGTATCATAATTTCTTTGCTTTACACATATTTAGGGCAGCAACGGGAGCATATTTGTATTTATGTCGTTCGATTCAAAGAGCGTGCCATTTTCATATAAGGGTCTTGTGTCGTTTCCAGTATTGCTTTTATGTTGGCACTAGTCAAATTGAAATATTATCACATCTTAATGTCACGCCCCGAACCCAAGTGCATGAACATCTCATGATAATCGATTAAATTGCGACATCCCAGTACTCGTCGCCGACTCATTCTTTTTATCTTTTGATTTAACACAAGTAGAACGTATATAATAACTCCCAGTCAATCAACAAAGAGGGATAGTATAACCATCATAACAACATTTCCAACAACATTACTTCTATTTATAAACTTATTAACCCTAGGAAATTTCATATTTACAAACCACTACAAAAAAAAAAAAAAAGCAGCAAGGGTTAGGATTAACTTAAACTTCACTAATGCCAAGCCAATCCCTTGCCTCCAAAGGGATCCCAAACGCACGTGTCAGTTCTCCAACCTTCAGGCCTAAAAATATTTAAAGAATAACGGGGTGAGATATAAATCTTAGTGAGTCAACAACAAAAACTTCGATGAGGACGTGAATTCGTCTTAGAGGCAGCTTAAACATGCACAATATATAAACTTACTTCGCCTTGGTACACCCCTACATATTAGTACATCACATCAATGCAACAAGCACAATCAATAACCAAAACACAAAACTCTTATGCACCGAGCATTCACATGAGTCCTCATTATAAAGTAAAATCCGTTTTGGTCCGTCTCATATCTTGCCTCATAGTTTTACCTAATAATCAAGTGCAATGCATCATAATCATTCACACGTATTCCATTATTATGACTCCTCGGGTATGGCCAACTCACGAGTTGGCAATCTTTTGACATGACTAGGTATTATCCCCTCCCCCCATCCGGCACGGTATCATCTAAAACTTCCGCCTAGACGGCATTCCATAAAAGAACATCGGTTCGGTCTCAACCATGACTCAGTATCCGGACCCCCTGGGGCATATGATAAAAATTGGACATTATCCCTAAACTCTTGTTGGGTGACGGGTTCGATTAAATAACCATTCAAGCACATCATCAACCAAGCCAATTTTTATCTGCCAGTAATTAGCCTAGTACGAAAGAATTTGCGTTCAAATATCCAACTTTGGCAAATTTTCATACTTAAAATTCCAGTAAAATATTCGTACGTGGCCATGTATTTAAAATCAACCCGTTAAACTTTACACACTTTAATTTTAAAACCTCATTTTTTTATTTAGCACGTAAAATTCTGTGTCCAAACCCGACACCTCAAGATTTTCCATTTTCTTGCCCATAAAACATTCTTTGAATGTAGTAAAAAGCATATACAATAAACAACCAATAACACGGCATAACAAGCTCAAATAATTTGAATTATGCATAGGTCCATCCAATAAAACAAGCATAAAATTCTATTTAATGGCTAATCCGTCATTAATTTACACTAATTGCGATTAATTAAGCTAATCATGATTAATTAGGCTAGTGTGATTAATTAAGCTAATTGCAATTAATTAGGCTAAACTAGATTAATTAACCTAACTGTAATTAATTAAAAAATAACCACCGTTAATTAAGCAAATTACGGTTAATAAAAAAATCTCAATTATCTAATTTAAACATTTAACTCTAATCAAAACCATCCTTAATCACAATTAAGGCTAAACTAAAATTAACTAATACTAACCTCCATTATTCTTAACTAACCTACCCCATAAACATAATTAACATCCTAGTTCATGGTTAGGAAGTTAACTCACGGGCTTTTCAGTGATGGCGAGCTCGCAGCGATGGCGGCGCAACAGCATCGAGAACGCAACGCTTGTGGCTCGAATGGAGTCTCAACGGCGGCGGCGGCTTAAGCTCATGGCTTGAGCTTGGGTGTTCAGTGGTGGTGAACTGATGGTGAGGGACGGCATGACGGCACGGCGAATGGCATGAAGGATGTAGGCGGTGGCTTGCAGCGATGAGCAGGTGGTGGCAAGGACAGTGGTTCGGACGGTGCTGGTGGTGGTTTGGCAGCTCGAGAAACAGTGCAAAGGACGGTGGATGAGTGGCGGCAATGGCGGCTATGGGCTTTGGTTAGTGGTGGTGCAAATGGTGGTGAGGCGGCACAAAACGGGTGACTTAGAGAGAAGTAAAGAAGAAGAAGGGGAAGAAATGAAGAAAAGTGAGATAGATAAATGGGCTGGTGGAGGCTTCGGCTATGGGGAGAAGATGGACGTGCGAGAGGGGGGTGTGCGGGGCGCGGAGAGAGAAAGAGAGAAAAGAAAGGAAAAGGGAGGGGAGGGGAGGAGAGGAGAGAGAGGATTTAGCTTGGATTTTTATCCAAAAATCCATAATTTCTTACACCAACAACTCCCTAAAATCCTCCTAGCCAAGTTTTTTGTCTCCTCTTATTTTCTTTTTGTTTCATTTTTCTTTAAAACCAAAATTTTGGCCAACAATTCACAACTTTGCCACTGGGTCCATTTTTCCTTTCGGACTTTCAATTTTCCAACTAATAATTCATTTTTTGAAAATTTCGAACTCGCCTATAATTCAACGAAAAACAAGGCAATGTCCAATAAATTAGTCTTGCAACCCTCAAAGGTTTAATATCCGAAATCGAATTAAATTTCATGGTTAAAATTCAATTAAACACTACTTTAGTACAACATAAACTATCGGGTGACTTTTACGGGCTCTCACTCGATTAACCCGTGATCGATAATTTTGAATCTATGTTTGTGCATCTATGAATCATGGACAACCCTTAGTTGTCATATAATCACAAGAGTTCAATTACATACCCTGAAAATGAGATCAATAGAAAAATCAATTTATCGTTGTTCAACGCGAATATCGTAATCACTTGCGAAGTGACTACGTACTTCCATTGAATCAATTCATATCTATTCATTAATTGATTTATAATAGTGTAGTATTGACCTTTGTTGATCCTTATGGTCGAACAGTCGATTCTTGATCAAATCCTCTAGTCTTTCGCGTTTTAACCCTTTACCGCCTTACCCAATAAATTAGTTAACTCATAAGTGATTAGTTTAGAGTAAAATAACAATAAGTGCATCGATGAAATAACCATTTCATATATTTCAAAAGAAAGCAAAATTTTGGGATATCACACTTAAAGTCTTGTGCCTCTTTTGGTTATTCTTGTCTTTTAGTTGTCGTTTTAATTGTTTTCCCCTGGACTTTCCAGGCCCGTTCATATTTATCACTGGTTCACCAAGCAGGTCACCTTTTGATCCCTATTTTTCCTTAGGATTAGATTTCTATCTTTTTTTTCTCATTGAGATTGTGGGCATGTATCATATTTTGTGTAATGCTATACACATCTGATTTCATATATATATATTCGATAGATAGCAGCATACCCATCCATTGAAGCCTCTAGCAATGCTAATCCTCATTTTTAGTTACTAAACGACACAAACTACAATGAAAACCAAACACATCTCGGAAAGGTTTAGTAGAGTTCATAGTCGAGCAAATCTCTAAGGAATCCGTGGTGGCTATAGACGATGAGAATTTCACCAGTGAAATGACATAGCTTGCCCTTGAGTTGAATTGTTTTGTAGTTCGTACAAGGATGTTCCAATAATTTGATCCCTTGATTGTCTTTTGAGCCATTGAAAGAACATTTTCTATAGACCCCGTGCAGCAAGCCTGACTAGGCTGCTGATCATATGGAGTCCATGGTAGCAGTCACAAAATCAATGATTTAGATGATATTAGTCTACACTATCAGTAATAGGAATATGCACAAGCCAAATTGTCGCTAAGATGGAAGTCTAGGCCAGACATATCAAGCTTGCTCACTCTAGGCCTGATACACTAGCCCAGATCGTAACAAATTAAAGCTTCATGCCTCTTGTCTAATGGTTGGCAACCCTCACCAGACCAGAGTCAAAAAGAAAAAAAAGAATGAAAAAATAATAAAATTTCTATTTTTTTAAATTAGAAAAATTGCCAACGTCAATGTCGATCTTATCACATAAGACGCCTAGCATTCACGTCATCGATTTCTGATCAAAATTGATTGGAATGGCTAGATTGACAAATTGTCAAAAAAGTTTATGAATAAATTGGCTTAATTAAAAGGTTTAAGACTAAATTGGCCGACACACAATAGGTTTTGGACTTTTATGATAATTTTCCCATTTGTCTTGATGACGAACTTGGTGGCAGCTAGCAAAGCTTCCACAATGTACTTCACCTCAACCCTCTCTACCGAACCAGGCATACAGGGTTTCAGATGTGTTGCTAAAGACCTCGTATTTGAATTCTCGAATTGCTTGTGTTGATTTCAGAGCAACCACAAATAGGGCAACAAAGAGAAAGAGCTAAATAGGCCTAATCTTTGCATAGGATGACTTTACAAGCTCTTCTCTATGCAATCTCTTCAGTCTATGCGTTGACTATATATAAGTTTTGACACCGATGGAAACCATGAAATATGTTCATTTTTGACATAGTTGACGACTATGCTTTCAAAATTTTATTACAAGTCACAATAGTAGATTATCTTTCGCTCAATTGAATTGCCTTAAGTTCAGTTTCGATTCAAATGTAATCATTTCATTTCTCCTTTTTTTGCATTTGGTTAGGATTCGTCTCTGTGGAAATATTGTCCCTCACCTCTTGACAACGAGTCCTATAAGATATTTATATATAGGTGATCTCCCTATATCTATCAGTTTAAACTTTTAGTACAAGGGGTGGTAAGATTCGAGCACTCTGCATACCCAGTCCAATTTTGAATTCCTCTCGCCGGCAATTTTTGTTAGGCGATTTGTAAACGGACTGAATACAAATGATTATTAGGAGAAACCACTCAAAGAACAATGGTTTGTTGAGTTAAGGATTTACAAACCTCAAGCAGAAGCATCAGATAAACATGGGATGTTGTCAAGAGGTTATTGCATTCGAGGCCTTAAGATGGGATGAGAAAAGTAATTTTCGATCCTATGATTTACATGATGTATATATGCAGTATATGGATGGCTTTATGTCTAGTATACTGATGATGACATACCAAATAAAATGTATTCTAAAGGATTGAGAAACTCTAAATTTATAGCTAAACTTATATCTTAATTTATCATCTTGAGAACTTGGCTAACACCTTCTCTGTCATTGTCATCGTCCCCATCCCATTACATGAGCCTAGTGACCCTTGAGTCATTGCTCGACCGAGTTCCTCCGTCGTCGTCGTCGTCATCGTCGTCCTCTCTCTCTCTCTCTCAAGGTGGTTACTATAGCCAATTTAGGATTATCGACGTCATGACTTGACAGGAGTTATTGTTGCGACATCCCAAGCATGTTGACGACCCGCTTTTTTTTATTTTTTTTTATCTTATTATTAGGAGCATGCGGAAGCATGTACAATAACGATCACCCAAACAACACAACAATCAAGCAGTCAAGAAAACACAACATGAAACACACTACTTCTATTCAATATCACTATATTTACAAGCCCTTTCTTCTATGGGCACTTTCTTATTTACATTAATCTTCAACTAGCTGTGGGTCGGGGGATTCTTATCTTCTTTAACGCGGTTGCAGCTCCAAATCGGTACACTAAGACAAAAAGGAGGTGAGATGTTCACACCTACAAGTTTGAAAAGACAACAAAGTGAGTCGAAGACTCAGTAAATAAAGCCACTAAACCTAAGTTAGGAGGATATCTTGTCATTGAATCTAGCATGCGGACAACACTCACACCATAGCATTGATGGTAGATTAATAGCAATTTTATTGTTGTACCTTGACTATATGCATGTGATCATTTCCGACTTACCGTCCAAGCGTGATTTACCTTTGGGTTGTCAATAAATGATTCAACAACACATATCAACATGCACAAAAGGGTTATTAACCATCTCATATGGTTCTTCCTATACTTTTAGAGGCTTCTAACTTTAGATTGGGCATCAGGAATCCACTGGGCATCTCATACTCTCAGAGGCTTCCTGTTCTCATGAACGAGGCATCGTTCCCATCTCAAATGACTACGGGGCTTATCTCTCAATTAAGTGATCACTTGTTGTGCCTTATACAAGCTGGTTCTTGTCTTTTCATCTTAGCCAATACAAATAAAGCCCGAAGGCAACCCACCCACGCATGGTTGCGCTGGTTGAGGCCTAGCCTCCTGAATGCTAAGTCATGGGTTTGACTCCCAGAGTCCGCCACAACTCCTAGAGCAGTTCCGTGACTTAAGTGTGAGGTCGCCGCTGGTGGGTCGCTAAGCTAGTTTCCCCTGAGGTATAGTCAGTGTTGTGCTCCCGTAAGGTGAGCTAGGCCGGATCCTCAGCATAAAAAAAAAAAAAAATGCCCGAAGGCATATTCATGCAAGTGTGTGATGTCTATCATAGGGGTGTGCATGGTCCGGGCGGGCGGTTCCCAACCTAGAATTGAGAACCGCCCGCTAAGGACTGGTTTTGAAAAATTAGAACTGGGATCCACCCGTTTGTTGCATGGATCCACCTGAGAACTGGACCGTCGGTCCGGTCCAGTTCCTGGGTGGTCCATGGAACCAATCTTGACGTGAAACAATTTTGGTTTTCAACGTAGAACGACTATGTGACATCAAAGCAAGCCAAAGAAAGAAAAACTAAATTTAAGTACGTGGACATTCGGACGGCAGGAGAAGTAAACGCAATGAAATGGTGATAGGATTAGGAGCCAAAGACAAAATGAGTGAGATGAGATCTAGGATTTCTTTTAGTAATTTTTTTTTTAATATTAAAAAGGTTCCGGTCCGGTGCAGGTGGGCGGGCGGGCAGATCCGACCATGGAATCGGGAACCGGTCCGGTTCGGGTTCCAAGAACCACCGATTCCGGGCGGTTTCGGTCCAGTTCCGGGCGGTCCGGACGGTTCCTGTGTATTTTGCACACCCTTAGTCTATCACATAATAACCTTATGAATGAGCTGAGCGCATATGTGACCCACAACTTGAGCCAACACATCTCAGCGAGTTCCACCCCTAAGCCCCGGTTAGTACACCAACTCAACTCGGGGTATCTATCCAGAGTTACCCCACCACAAGCAACAACCAACAGTCGATTCGCATACAACCTTACCTGGTATGCCATACCCTGCACGTTATAATTCAGCACGATACGCGCAATGCACATGGCCATTATATGATACATTTCATTAATCACATACGAGTCGCATCACAAGCAATCTCACTTGGCCATTGCCACTATCTGCACGTTATCGATTCATGCGTGTATGCCATAAACGATGTGATTCACTCACACATATAATTAATGCATATAACAATTTCACACATCAATGCATCAATTCAGATCGAGCTATCAATCAATCGACTCAGTTGATTACATGTCATCACGACCATCTCTTGGTCATCTCATTTACTAAATCCCAATGCTGAATTACGGTTCAATGAGCACGGCCTACTAAATCTTTGACAGTAATGCTGAATTACGACTCAGTGGGCACAACCTAGATTAGGTGGTAATGTTGAATTACAGCTCAGCGGCATGACCTAGATAAGGTGGTAATGCTAAATTATGGCTTAGCGGCACGACCAATTCCAAGCTCGGTGGTCATGTTGAATTACGGCTTAGCTGCGTAACCGATTACCAATTTGGTGGTTATCTTAATCTAACCGACAATAACATACCCAACAACTCTCAAATGCCCCACAATCACTACTCACACTCAAATTGCACAATATGGTATTCAATTAATGCGGATGCCCATACATTTACACATCTATTTACTTCATAAAATCAACACACATGAATTTTAGACATTTTTTGCATTCTAGATGAATAGTACACGTGAGCAGTGCCCGTGAACAGTTATTTCTGAAAACATTAAATTTCAAAAATTAAATAAATAATAAATTAAACTCATAAATTAAACAAAACATTAATTAAAACAAACAATTAATTAAGCAAAACAAGCTTAATCAAGCACACAAGCATCATTAAGAAAATAAAGTGACATTAGGCTAAATTAATCTAATCTATCCATCTAACCACTTATCTTAGGGCTAATGCAACTTAATTAAATCTCCTAAACTAGAATTAACACTAGCTAAACCAACCCTAAGCAAGTTTAGGCACTAATCGAAGGATTAGGAGCTAAACTCACCCGTTAAGTGGGCCGGAAACATCAATGCGGCAGCGACAACAGAGGTGACGCTCCGAGACCTCTACCACGACGATCCAAGGTGGTCTCAAGCTCAACACAGCAACCACAGCTCGGACTCCCTCTGAAAACACTGAAAACAGCCCTACCGGAGGAGAAACTGAGTTGAATGGCTTGGCTGGAGCTCCAGCAAAGGGGTTGGCCGGCAACCGATGGCACCAGAAGGTCTAAGGGGAGTGGATGGTAGCTGGGCTAGATGAAAGAAGGATCGAAATGGGAGAAAATGGGCCGAAATCGCGAACCGGGCGGAACTGGGCGAAACCAGGCGGTCCGGCGGTTGGTGGCTTCTCGCCAAATTTTGGGACAACCGGAGAATCATTCCAGTGATCGGTTGGTGCTCCAGTACAATCTCAAAGTCTTCTTCATGGTGGTGGGTGGAGCATAGCCTGATTCTCACGGAAAGACAACTTTTAACTCGGATCTTTGATGAAAGGTCAGCTGGAGCAAAACTGTTCCAGGCGGTTGGACTGCCGTTGGCTTCTAGTCAGCCGACGGGTCAAACGGTGGCTCCGATTGGCGAATGGCGAAGTCCCCCTGCACGTTCTAGATCTTCCGAAGACAATGGTGGGTGACACGAAGGCTACTTCGTTCGAGAAATCAACAATCAACTCGGATCTTTGAAGGAAGGTTTGCAAGAGCAAAACTGGAGGAATGAGAACGAAGAGAGAGAGAGAGAGCTCCGTCGAGGGAGAGCCGAATGAGGGGAGAGAGAGAGAGAGTGAAATGAGAGATGTCAAGGCCTCATCAAAGCCATTTAAGGCTTGCTTCAAGTCCCCATGCATGATGACATCACATTCTCTCTCTTCCTTTGCCCTTATCCACTAGCTTACAGGGGCAATTTGGTCATTTCACCTTGCACAAATTACAAATCTAACCTTGTGCTAAAATTGGTGGATGGGCCTAAGGATTGGGCTTGGCCATGAATAGGAATGGGCTTGGGAATTGGTTGGGCTTGAAATGGATAAGAATTGGCCCATGGGCTTAGAAGATGAATAGTTGGTTTGGGCCCAATGGGCTCACTTGCTTGGCTTAGGCCCACTATGGTGGCTGTCCCACCTTGGGCCTAAGGCCCACACTGGCTTGGCCCGACCCACTTCCTCACGAGCTCGCCTCCTCGGTCCGAAAATCTCTTTTCCAATTGCTCGGCTAAATTGGCTCGGTCGACTATTTGATGTAGCTTCATACAAAATCCATCCCGGACATTTCTGATAATTCGAAATCCAATCCTAAGTTCTCTTGCCATGTCAATTTCGCCAAGTGCCATTTTGGTTACAACTCAGATTGACGGGTGGCTTCAAGGATTCACGTGTAACCGACTCGTGCCAAACCACGTTCAAGACATCTCGACGCATCGACGTCCTTGATTGCATGAAATTACGGAAGATAAATTCTTATTTTAAAGTACACGACCACTGAGGATCGACATTGGGTCGTTCATGGGTTCGATAACAGTAAACGAAATCACCTGTCGTTCCATTATATTCTGTACGTGAATCAACTTCTAGTTGTCCTTAGAATCGGCTTGCCTATCTATAGGATCATTCTCACATAAATCTCACGGTCAAATCGTTTTCCCAGGTCGAGTCCTTTAGTCATACGAGTTCTGTCCTCATTAACCTTTCCACTCAAGGTTAGTATCTCAGGAGTGATCAATTCCGAGTGAGATCAACCAATAATGCATTGATGAAATTCACATTTATTCATCTCTCAGAGGGCTCGAATTTCAAAATGTCACAACATGCCTCAAGGCCACTCTAAGGCCATACTAGGCCCGAACCGTCGAGCTTCAACGCCAATCTCATAATCGAGCAAGACATCATTCGTGACCCATGTTCACATGTATACATGCAAGACATAAACAAACTATACAAAATGCATTTCTCATCATACATACAATAAAACAAGGGTGAGCACACACCCAATCCAACAACATAACGTGTCACCCTAGCTAAGGGTTAGTAACTTTACTTACACTTGACAAAGTGTTAGAAAGTTGCCAAGTAACAGCCGAGCTAAAGGGCGTGCGACAAGTGAGACTGAGAAGGAGAGAGGGGCAAGCAAGAGGAGAAGAGAGGAGAAAGTGAGCCAAGGTTGTGTGAACGAAGGGGTGGTTCTTCTATTTATAGGCCAACACTCATTATATGGCCTTTGCATGTGATCGAATAAGATCTCTTCTTGTGGCAAGCTTATTTTGAAGATGTGGTGGTGGTGCCCTATGATTCCTAGGGAATGATCATAGATTTGTGTTCTCTTCTTATTGGTCCACCTAGCTTATGAGTCATCATATAGTGATGACTAAGCTTAAGTTGCTCTCCAAGCCAATCTTCTAGCCATCATTACCCTATCCTTCGCATGCCACCTAAATGGACAACTCATGCTTTCGATAAATGCTTAAGATAAAGTCATCATGAGGTTGAATGTTGTCACATGTTTCTTGCCTAACTTGCTCTCTAAGGCTCTCATTATTGTAATGATGACCATAAGTTTATAAGGACACCTAAGCTTATGAGTCGCCTCATTCATTAATTGTTTTGATCTTAGTCATCAAGAAGCTTGGATTTGGACTACTTGTTCTCCACGCTAGCCACTTTGGCATGTGACTTGGTCCCCCTTCTTAATTTACTAACTTTTAAAGAACATAAATGCAAACATGAGAACAAAGTGGATGTAAGTGCTAATATCATTGGGCAAGGATTTCTCGTATTTATCCACGAGTGAAGGCACTATTCAAGTTGAGATTTATGGCCAATTCACGATTGGACGAGATTGGTCGTAGCCAAGCTTGACCAACGTAGCTGGCC
This sequence comes from Eucalyptus grandis, assembly GCF_016545825.1. NCBI lineage: Eukaryota > Viridiplantae > Streptophyta > Magnoliopsida > Myrtales > Myrtaceae > Eucalyptus > Eucalyptus grandis. Next base: position 25,989,195 of record NC_052612.1, read on the forward strand.
GGGGTTTGAAACTGGAGAAGCACAGGGCCAGGTCTAGGGTTGAGACTGGTTGGCTTCAAATCAAATCTGTGGTCGGAACTAACTGGGCATAGGACTAGCTCATGGCTTGACGCATGGTCGGGCTACACGGTCGTTGGACTGATCAGTGACCAATCTTTGATCCACGAAAAATGATCCATAACTGGTTCACAACCGGTCCATGGCCGAGCATTACCGATTCATGGTGAATTCTCGATTGTCATACAGTTGCTTGGAATCGATCAATCCGCAACTGATGTATAATCGCATGGAATTGGCCCATGGTCGCCTGTGACCAATGCATGATTGAGCGGAATCACCCGCGATTAATGCATGATCATGCAGAATCAATCTATGACAGTCCATCCATTAATCCATGAAGTTGCGTGATCATTCCACGATCGATCCTCATGGCCAAGTAGTCGACCCATGGCCTAAACAACTTTGATCGACTTGCGTGATCGATGAATCGATTCACTACCGATGCTTTGGCCAACCCATGGCCAATCCTTCAATCAAACCATGGCTAGTATTTGGTTGCCAGTTCCAACCAAGCACATTAGTCCATGGCCGATCCCCGTTATTGGCACATAGATCCTGTGGCTATTTCCCATGATCGATCTAAGGGCCAAAACCGTGGATGTTACATTTAACCTCAAATCCAAGGCTATTAGCCTCGAGCGACCCTAGAGGCTAGATCTGGGGTGGGCTAAGGTTAGGGCCGTTGGTTTTGCGTTACTACTGCAACCATAGATGCGACACTTGTGACTGTGTTGAGAGAGAAAGAGGGAAATATGACATGTTTGTGTAGTGCTACAAAGTGGCGGAGAGAGGCTATCGTTCTTTTCTTTTCATCATTAAGAGCCTACATTTGTACATCCATATTATGATTATAGGGACCGAAGGAACCTAAGCAAACTAGAGAGATATGTAGTAGATGTGGTTAAGTGAAGCTAAACTCGCTTAGGTTATCGATAAGCAGATTAGAAATGTAACTTAACATCGTGGCTTTTGAGCTCTGTTTACAGAGGCCATGTTTAGATCTGTTATCAATGTGACTCATCGTCCCGTGTCATGTGAAACTAAGGAATCGGCTAGTGAGATTGAATAGGAGCTGAGATAGCGAAGCAGAGAGTTGAAGGATGAAAATTGTCAATATAGATTTGAGTTTGAGCAGCCCACCTCCATTAATGGAGGTTGCAAGGAACGTAGAAGAGGGAAAAGAAAATAAGGCTCTTTTTCTCTTAAGAAAATATCGAATTGAGCTGAAATTTTAAATTGTCAATGAGTTGCCGAGGATGAGAGACACTCGCACGTGAAATTGACATGTGGACCTTTAGTGGCAATATTGGATGAAAACCTTAGGGAGGTAAGATTTGAGTATGGAGCCAGAGTTGATGATGTTTTTACAAGACAAAGGGTTTGTGCTTTTTAAAGGAACTCGACCATTTTTGTATCATACCCTTATGTTTTCTCGTTGGCTAACCTCATATATTAAAAAGGTAATGTCCTTTTTCTTTAAGGATTAATACCACAAAAAATTCCAAACCAGTACACGTATAATAAATCTATCTCAAACTAATTATTTGACCACAAAAAATTCTAAACCGTTACACCTATAATAAATTTACCCAAAACAATTTTTTTGACCTCAACAAACCCCAAACCGGTACATTTATCACAAATTTTACTTTTGTTAGTTTTTATAAAATTATATTAATATCATGAAAAACTCCAAATTGGTACAAATGCAACAAATATGAGTAAAACCCCAAAGTGATACACCCCTCAATTGTCACATGTCATCTAACTCAAAAATTTGATGGTTAAATTTAACTGAAATTAACAGATGATAAATTTGTCACTAATATACTGGTTTGGAGTTTTTAGTAGTAAAAAAATTAATTTGAAGTAAATTTTTAATACATGTACCAATTTTGAATTTTTTTTTTTTTTTTGGTGATATTAACTCTTTCTTTAATTAACTCTTTTTTATGGAAATAAAGTCAATGCGCTGGTCAATTGTCTTCGTGACTTCTTGTGGCCACCACAAATCTCACATTTCTTATTTAATATTCGTATCAAGAGATAATTATTCTATCCTAGTAGTGACCTGAAACCTACCAAGATTCTAACAATTAGAAAGTCTCTCCACACAAGATATGTTGCTATTTAAATAATTATTCACGATTTGAGTCGAACTTGTGATTTAGGGAAAGACATCCGACTTCTTTATCACTAGGACAAACACCTTAGTATTAGATCGCATTAGATAACTTTAAAATTCATTGTGCATGGAGATCCGATGAAGAAGATATAACAAAGAGTTGAAAATAGGAAAACAAAGAAAGTGAAAAAATAGGAAACCCAAGAAAAAAATGACATGTGGCGTTAAACGATAATGTCAAACTCCGAATTCTTAAAGATTAGCAAGGTAGAAAATATTGTCCTTTATAATTTATTTTCTTCTCATCACATCAAATAGGCAAAGGGACACCGTATACCTTTTCGTCCTTTCATTTCATTGGCCATATAAAATTTCCAATCCTAATCTTATCACATTCTGGCAATAGATAATTCAATACAAGAAATTTCTCATTTTTCTTAATTAGTGGGACTAGGAGATATATATTATAAAGACTTTAGTAATTCATTTTTAGTGAAAATTAATTTTATACTCTTAAAGTTCTGGAATGAATGGCTCCTATGAAAATACCTTTCTTTATGGTCGGTGGAGCTCATAACTAAGCACTCTCTCTTTGTTAAAAAAAAAAAAAAAAGGTTTCATGAGATAAGTTTAATACAATCGTGACCTGAGACACATTTTATTTTACATTATATGGACAAAATATTTATCTCCTTCAAGATTTGAAAAGCTCGTGGAGCTATTGAGTGGTTTTGTTCATAAATTTACTACTCTACCTATTTTAATGCCCTAAGCACCAACTTTTAGTCTAATTCCAATTCTGCCTTGAACTTTTTTAATCTTATAAAAAAATCACAAATTTTCACTTTTTATTGAAATCTTGCCCCCTAAATTCTCTATCAAATGTTGTTGTTAAAGGACAATGTGTATGAAAGGGCTAGTAACGACACCTAGAGGGGGGTGAATAGGTGTGAATAAAGATTTTTTGCAAAGTTAATAGAAATAATTGCCTTTATAAAAACACAGATGAATTCGGACTTTAACAATTTTAAACTTGAACAGATAAATAAAGCTTCTAATAAAAATAAAGGAGTTGAGGAAATAGAATAAGAACACAAGATTTATAGTGGTTCAGCTTTGATTAAGCCTACGTCCACTCTCTCGAGCTAATAGCCTACTGGCTGGATTCCACTAAGAATTCAAAAGAAATTTTACAACTTGATGATCTCGACTTCACGGTGAAGAGTCTCTACTGATTTCTCACAGAGTCACACTATGAGTTTCTCTCTTTTATAAACAACTTCAAGTTTAATGAATGAAATAGCAAGGAATTAAGAAGCTTCAAACTTTAAAATTTTTCTTTCATGCACACTTTCAAACAACTAGAGAGTTTGCCTTAAATACTCCTTCATGCCATCATGAACGTTGGCACTTTCCAAAGGAATTCCTCCAATCTACCCGTTGGACAGAATCAATCAAGGAGATCTCGAGTCGTTTGAAGATTTGTGATGAAAGCCCGTCAATCTTGTTCACCCATACAATCAGGAGCTTGGTTTCCATAAGTAAAACATTCCAAGTTTACTTGCCTTCCAAAAAATTTGATTATCGGAATTGTTTCCAATAAAGATAGTCAACCATATATGTGTTATATCCAACCATAAGGTTATCTGTAAGCCATACAAATCAAATCATTGAAGAAATGAAGATAATCTCGCATCTGGATAAGTCTTCATTCTTCAATTTGGAAACTGTCAGTGCGGGTAGACTTTGAACCTAAAGTCTGGTGGTCTTCAAACTTTGACGCTAGAGTTTGGAAGTCTTCAGACTAGACTTTCTGGAAATGTTTTGTTAACTTCAAAACAGTAAATGAGTTTTCTTCAACAATCTCCCCCTTTTTTATGGCGACAAAACTTTCCTGCAGATTTGAGAACTTTTGACCTGCAAAACAACTCTTAGACAATTCATAATATCTTATAAAATTAAGTTCATTATGACCTGAATAGTATCGATTCTGCAACCACAAAAAACATGTTAATCCTGAAAAGATAAGTCAATTAACTATACAACCACAATCAGTATTACCAAAGCAAGTTACTGCGGACGTCAAAAGTTCAACAAATCCAACAACGTTCAACAGTCATAACAAATCAACAGACAAACCAAAAACCAAAAGTCAAATCATAATAAAATCAAATCTTCACACATTCTCCCCCTTTTTGTTAAAAGCAAAAAGTGGATAAGAATAAAAAGAGTTTGGTGAAATTAGTACTGTTTGGGAATGCGAATGAGCTGGAAATCTCCCATTGACTAAACTATTTCTTCTAGATTTCGCAAGGACTCCTGTACCTCCTGAAACTGTCTTTCAAAATTGAAGCTTAAGGTCTTGTACCTAATCATGAAGAGAGATGGAGGTGGCTTTTAGTGCAAATTGAAGATTCTGAATTTCACATTTCATGCCATATTGTTGAACCTTTAACTCTAAAAGAAGTTCTAGCAATCTTTTAAAGTCTGCAGAATTCTCTGTTTGCGTACTAGCTTCATCATGCTTAGTTTGAGGAGTGTTAATGGATGAGGGAACTTCAACTTGTTGAACATCAAGACTTGGAGAGGATGTCTCAATATCAGCTTCAGGGAAATGAGAGGCATACACATCCTCTAGATCTGCTGGAGATCTACTCACATCATCACTAGTAAAAAAAGGTGAAGAAGTGCCTCTCTTTTTAATAGCTCCCTCTGTCTCTATGCCTACAGGTGAAGAAAAGAATTATTCTTCTTGTTCTTGCTCATTATCAATGCCCAAGTGATGTTTTGTTTCTGTTTTATCTCTTGCATTTCCACTCCGAGTCTTCTCTAAATCTTTTGACAAGAATACTGCAAATGTTGTTTCAAAAGAGTCATCTTGACCCTCTTCTTCTTTTGCTTCCATTCCTTCTTTTTCTTCTTTTCTTGCTCTTCGCTCTTTCTTTGTTCTTCTTTCTTCACTTCATTCTTTTCTCTCTACTCTTCTTTCACTTCTCTGCTCTGTCTCTTCTCATCTGCTTTCCTCTCTATTCTGTGGCTGATCAAAACTAACAAAGCTCTGTAGATTTCTCAAGGCAAAAGCAAAGAGTGTGAGATCATCCTCATCTTCTTCGTCCTGTAAGATAAGGGCTCTCATCTTCTTGATAGGTGCACTCATGGGCTCCTTCCTTTTCCTATTCTTTGTAGCAGAGTCTTATTTTGTTTTGATTGGGGACTTCTCCTTCAAGTGCTCCAATGCTTTATTAAGCTCTTTTAGTCTCATCTTCGAAACCATCTTCAAACCTATCACCATAGGAGCAATGGTTCTAACACAACGATGCTAGAGACTGAATGTGAAAGTGTCGAAACAATTTGGTAACCAACGCAAAGTAAGGAAGTTGTCCCCTGTCCATCACAACAATCCTGTACATGTGCATCAGGATAGTGTGTGGCATCGAAAACTTCATCCCATTGTTGATAGCAAACATCAGCTTTGCCTCAGAACGAGATATATCTGTCTTGGAGGTTGACTTAAGTCAGATGCAGTTGATTACTGATATAACTAGTATGAGTACCTAGAGGGGGGTGAATAGGTATATAAAAGATTTTTCTTCAACAATCGCACAATACTAGACAATTGATGGATTTTAGACAAACGATAATCAACGTAAGACTGAGAGAAGAGAAAATTGAACACACGGTTTATAGTGATTCGGCTTATATCAAGCCTACGTCCACTCTTCTTCACCGATGTGACCTATTGGCTGGATTCCATTATGAACAAAGAGAAGTTACAGCGCAGCTTTGCCTTGATTCCACAGTGTAGATGTTCTACCACACCTCCTCAAGATTTCTCACAAATATAGACTCTCTTTTGTATACAAGTATTTGCTCAAAGGAATTGTCTAAACAAAAAGGAGCTTGGACTTTGGAATTCTTCTATCGCGCACACCTTGAACAACTAAGACCGTCTTCCTTATATACTCCTTTATGCCATCATACCCGTTGGCACTTACCAAAGGAATTCCTCCAATCTACCCGTTGGACGGAATCGATTAGGAAGATTGTTCAAGCTATTAAAGGAACGTGTTGATAGCCCATCAATCCTGTTCGCCCATACAATCAGGATCTCGGTTTCCATAAGTAGAACCTTCCAAGAATATTTAGGCAATCATCGAATCTTCAATCATCGAATCAATCTCGATCAATCAAAGGATTTACATTACGTCTTTTCCAGCCACGAGATCTTCTCCGGATGATAAGGTTAAATCCTTAACGAAACATACGATTCGGATAGCCTTTTCAACGGATTAGAGACGTCAATGAGGATAGACTTTGAGTCTTGAGTCCGGCTGTCCGGGAGGTCTTCAAACTTTAAATAATAAAGTCTGCAAGCCTTCGAGACTAGGCGATAGAAACGTTTTGTCAACTTCAAAACACTTCAAGAAGATTTCTCCAACAATCTCCCCATTTTTTATGGTGACAAAACTTTCTTGCAGATTTGGATAACTTTGACCTGCAAAACATTTCTCAAACACATATGCATATCTTATAGAGATAAATGGCTAAAAGAATAACACTAGAATCTGCAACCACAGAAAATAGGTTAGTCTAGTATATGATAAAGCCATCCATAAGATATCAATACTAGTTAATAGAAGTAGTCAAGTCCAAGTCTAGTTCAGTTCTCATCTAGACACAAAACAAAGTTAAGAGTTTAAACAACAAAACAATCCAACTAACAGTTAAAAGTTTAATGATTGAAAGTTAGAAAGTTTGAGCAAATCTTGCATCTCTCCCCCTTTTTGTCATCATTAAAAAGGATGAGATGAAGTCAAGATTGCTTGGGAATGCGGACAAGCTGGAAATCTTCCATAGACTGAACGATGCCTTCCAGCCTTTTAAAATCTTCCTTTAGTTGTGCAATCTCCTCACTCTTGGCATTGGCCTGATTCTAAACAAAGAGGGCTTGCATCTTATCATTCAATGAACAGGAAGAAGCTTAACCTTCATTCTTCAAGCTTTGAACCTCGCATCCCAAGGCATAAATTTGACCTCACATTTCCAAGAGAATATCCATGATTCTGCGAAAATCTGCTCCATTATCAGTCTGAGTACTTGCTTTGGCTCGATCTGATAGAGTAAATGCGAGATGATGGTAGATCGCATAATCTCGCAGGTTTGGCGATGAAACTTCATGACCTTCCTCTGGAAATTGAGATGCATAAACATCCCTCGGGTCTGCAAGTGAGCGGCGGCTCCTTCACTTTCATCAGGATATGAAGACTTCACTCCTTTCTCCTGATCTCCCCTTGTTTCCATGCCTACAGGTGGAGAAGAGTGTTCCTCAAGTTCTCCTTATTCTCTTCTTTCTTCTTCAGGTCTTTCCTCCTCTGCTTCTTTTTCAGCTTCTCTTTCTTCTTCTTCCTTCTCCTCTGCTTCTTTCGTCATTTGTTCCGATTCTTTCTGTGGAACAGGACGACTTAAATTCTTCAAAGCTAATGCAGAGATGGTGATATCTTCCTCATCATCTTCATCCTCAACGAGGAGAGCTCTTCTTCTCTTGGATGAAGCAACCATGGGCTCCTTCCCTTTTCTCTTGGCTGCAGAAGAGATTTGATGAGATTTGGCAGGAGTCTTCTCCTTGAATTTCTCCAACTCCTTGCTCAGTTCCTTCAGACGCATTTTGGTCACCATTTTCAGTCCTACCACCATATGATCGCATGGTCGAACACAAAAGATTTGTGGAGGCTGAATATTCAGATGTCTGAATAACTTCGTAACAAGGCTTGGGTAAGGGAGTTGACCTCTGTCCTTCATCATTGCTCTATACATGTGAAACATAACGGTGTGAGGAGGAGAGAAAACCTTTTTCCAAAGAGGATGGCATACATCGGTTTGGCCCTCGAACTTGAAACATCAGTCTTGGAAGTTGATTTCGGTCGGAGGCAATTAATCACAATTTTGTGAAGCAAGATGTTGAATGCACCCATCCTTAAGTAGGTGATCTTTTCATCTGTTCTCCTGTCCTTCACCAGTTCCAGTGTGGCTCGAGCAATGGAAACTTTAATTGGTTGATATCTTCCTCTTTCAACTCCTAACACATCTGCCAGCATATTCATATCCACAACATAATCTTGGTCTTTAACGCTGAAGGAGAATCTATTCGCATCCAAAAGCTAAGATTTGAATAGAAATATGCGTTAATTCAAGCATAAGCCTCTATATTGTCGAAAGGAACTTTTCAAGTTGAAGATGATTGAACTTTTCCCTCAAGTTCACATTCACAACATCTAGAAAATCAAAATCCACACTCCTAGGGTTTATTACCCCACGCTTCAGCAATTTCGAGTACAGATCCTTTTGTTCCTTTGATCTGAACAAATCTCCCCTTTTTCCTTGAATTTCAGCCGCAATACCCATTTTCGGTTGAAATAGGCTGTACAAATTGTCATCATCATTCCCATCTACAAGATTCGGCCCCCAGTCACGAGGATCACTTGGGATATTCGCAAGGGTTTCCTCAGCCACCCCTTTACGAGCAATTCCCAAACTTTCCATTTTTCGCAGAAAGATATATTCGTTCCTATATCCTTTGTCTTTAAGAAAATCATCAACATAGTTCAAAGGAGTATGAGTTCCTTTTAAGGCACAATATAGCTTGTAAATAAAAGCGGGCTTTTGAAATCTTACGGGGTCTGCATCCTCGATGATTTCTTCCTGTTGTTGATGATCAACGCCTTGAGGACTAGATGGTGGAGAATGACGCTGCGAGAATGTTGTGGGCTCGGTTGCTGATCTGAGTCACTTCTTCTTGATAAGATCAAGTACGTAGGCCCCTCACTCATTCGCCGTGGTCTCCGCTTGCGATTCTCGAAGACTTTCTTGAAGATGACATATTTCTCAGTTTTTGGAAGATTCCTTGCTTGACTTTCCCAGGAAAGATGACAACTTTTTGAAGATTAAACAAAGAAGACAAACGGGAATGGAGGATCGATGCTTTCTAGGGTTTTTGAGAGTAAAGTGAAGCGGAATCGATAGTGCACGATCGGTTAAAAAGAGAGATAAATGAACCATCACAAAGGAAATAAAAAGATGCCTTTTCAAAATAACTGTCTTTTTTTGCAAAAATAGCCATTTCAAAAATAACTTCCTTTTTGAAAATGAAACGATGCAATAATTACATCGATTAAATATAGCAACAATTAAAACACAGTCTGACGATCGTACCTTTTCAAGATGAGATTAAGGAGAGAAAGACTTACAGTCTGATGGTCGTACCAAGACTATCTTTCAGATAAAGTCTTGTAAGTCTGAGTCTGAAAGTCTTTAGACTTTGATATCCTCATACCTCAAAATGTTGAGCCTGGAACGTATAGATTCAAATTGATTTTTCTCCAAAGGCTTTGTGAATATATCCGCCAGTTGATTCTTTGAGTCAACAAATTGAATTGAAACATCTCCATTTTGAACATGGTCTTTAATAAAGTGATGTCGAATCTCTATATGCTTTGCTCTTGAATGGAGAATTGGATTTTTGGTGAGGTTGATAGCGCTGGTGTTGTCGCAATTAATCTCCGTGCATGAGTCTTCAATTTCAAAGTCTCTTAGCTGTTGTTTTATCCATAGAATTTGCGAACAGCAGCTTCCAAGAGCTACATACTATGCTTTTGTTGTTGAAAGAGACACAGTGCTTTGTTTCCTTGAAAACCAAGACACTGTCCTGCTTCCAAGCAACTGGCAAGTTCCCGAAGTGCTATTTCTATCAACTCTGCAACCGGCCAGATCTGCATCTGAATATCCTAGAAGATTAAAGTCTCCCTTCTTAGGATACCAAAGACCGATGCTTGATGATGAAGCAACGTATTTAATGATGCGTTTCGCAGCACTGAGATGAGATTCTCTAGGATCGATTGAAACCTAGCACGAGATGCAAACACTCAACAAAATGTCAGGTCTAGAAGCGGTAAGATAAAGAAGTGATCCAATGATGCTCTGTCTGACTTTTGATCAACTTTCTTCCCTTCTTCATCTTTGTCTATCTTTAAAGAACTTGACATTGGTATGTCGGTCTTTTGCACTTTTCCAGTCAAACCTTTTGACAAGATCATTAACATATTTTCTTGATAAATAAAAGTTTCTTCCTTCAATTGTTTTACTTGAAGACCAAGAAAGAATGTTAACTCTCCCATCATACTCATTTCAAACTCATCTGCATAGACTTAGAAAATTTCTTGCACAGATTTTCATTAGAGGATCCAAAAATAATGTCATCCACATATATTTGAACAAGTAAGAAGCTTTTGTTTTCCTTTTTGATAAATAAAGTCGTATCTACTTTACCTTTGACAAAACCATTTTGTATTAAGAACTTACTTAATCTGTCATACGAAGCCCGAGGTGCTTGCTTTAAACCATACAAAGCCTTTTTCAGTCTTAAGGCGAGTCGGCTTCTTTGAGTCTTCAAACCCGGTGGTTGTTCCACATAAACTTCCTCATGGATAAATCCATTTAGGAAGGCGCTTTTGACGTCCATTTGGAATAACCTGAAATTCTTATAACAAGCAAACGCAAGTAATAGTCGAATAGCTTCTAACCTTGCTACTTGGAGCGTAAGTCTCATCATAGTCTATTCCTTCTTCTTGCGTATATCCCTTGGCCACGAGTCTTGCTTTGTTTCGTACGACTTTTCCTTTCTCATTCATCTTGTTTCGAACACCCATTTAGCTCCAATAACAGTTTTACCTTTTGGTTTGGATGTCAATTCCGGACATCATTAATGTTATCTCGAGCTCTTCTTGCATGGCTTCAATCCGCTTTCATCGGATAAAGCTTCTTCTATGCTCTTTGGTTCAATTTCGAAACAAGAGCCACAGCACTAGACTCTTCTCGCCTTTTGGATGCAGTGCGAATTCCTTCATTAATTTCGCCAATAATAAGATCTTTGGGATGACTGGACTTATGCTTCCAGTTACTTGTTGATTTGTCTGATTGATGATCTCTTTCTTTATTTGGATCTTCATGAACAACCTGATGCTAGTCTTCCAGAGTCTGAGATGCTTCTTGAGTTATAAGCTTTGGAGGGTCTAGAGCATGTTCAGACTCTTCTTGATGAGTCTGACTTGATTCATCTTGCGTTGAGTCTTGAAATTTGACATTCATTGACTCCTCCACAGATTGGCTCTTCTTGTTATAGACTCTGTAGGCTTTGCTTGATGTAGAATATCCAAGGAAGATACCTTCATCTGATCTTTCTTCAAACTTACCAACTCGATCGTTTGCATTTTTCAATATAAAACATTTGCAACCGAATACATGAAAGTATGAAACAATAGGCTTCTTATCTTTGAATATCTCATAAGGGGTTTTCTCTAGAATAGATCTTAAGAAGACTCTATTGATGATATAGCATCTTTGTTGAAATAGCTTCAGCCCAAAATCGTGAAGAAATCGTACTTTCAATTAAAAGAGTTCTAGCCATTTCTTGAAGAGATCTGTTCTTTCTTTCCACAACTCCATTTTGCTGAGGAGTATATGGAGAGGAGAACACATGCTTTAAGCTAGATTCATCACAAAATTTTGTAAAATCTTGATTTTCAAATTCACCTCCATGATCTGTTCTTATACTAGAGATAACACATCCTTTTTCATTTTGAACCTTTTTTAGCAAATTTTTCAAAATACGAGAAGGTTTCGGACTTACTTGCAAGGAAATATACCCAAGTAAAACGGGAGTAATCGTCCACAATTACTAGGCAATATTTCTTACCTCCAATGCTCTGGGTTCTGGTTGGTTCGAAGATATCCATATGCAGCAACTGTAGTACATGATTAGTAGAGACATGATTTATTGGCTTAAATGAATTTCTTACCTGCTTTCCCAGAATACATGGAGTGCATGGATCAGTCTTTTGATATGGCAATTTGGGTAGACCTCGAACAAGCTGCTTTGATGAGACTTTGGCTAATTGCTTGATGTTGACATGACCAAGCTTTCTGTGCCATAAGCTTGCTTCGTCTTGAATTGAGATAAGACATTGCGATTCATTTGGTTTCACATCCAGAAGATAGATGTTTCCATGTCTTCGACCCATGAAAGGCGAGTAGAGTTTTTGCGATTCGTAACATGTTCCTTCTTGAAAGAAGATCTTGAAACTAGTATCACACAATTGACTAATGCTAAGAAGATTGTAATTGAGTCCTTCCACTAAGGAAACATTACTTATTGTGAGACTTCCCACAGTTCCAAATCCCACAATACTTCCTTTCTTTGTTTCCTCCAAATGAAACTTTTCCACCATTTACTTGAGCAAGCTTTATAAAACAATTTGAGTCTCTGTCATGTGTCTTGAGCATCCTTTGTCAAGATACCACTTTACCTTTTTCTTGACGGAAACCTGCATTTAAAATAAAGTCTCAAGCTTTCTTTGGTACCCAAACTTTCTTGGGTCCTTTGGTGTTAGTAAGATAAACAGTATAAGCCCATATTTTCTTAACATGTTTCCAAACTTTAGGACACTCTTTTTCAAAGTAATCTGGACTGTTGCATTTTGAACATCTGAGAGCATTTCTACCTATAGATTTTACAAAAACTTTCTTTAAATGATTTTTGTAAGCCTCTCTCGAGAGTCTTTTCTTAATTCTTTCTTTTACTTTAGGAAAATCAATCAAGGGAATTGTTTCCGCTGTCATACCTAGACCGGACTTATTAAAGTAAGGTCTTTGAGCTGAAAGAATTTTTTCAAGTTTCTCAGACCCTATTGAAAATTTCTTTGAAATATTTGATAAGCCTATTTTTAAAAGAGCATTTTCTTTTAAAAGATTATCTTCATTTTCTTTAAGAGTGGAAACAGTCAAATCTAGACTTTTAACTCTTTCTACTAAAACATTTTCCTTTTGTTGTAGAGCTGAGTTTTCCTTTTTCAGTTCGGAAATTCTTTTGAGAGAAGTCTTAAGACTAAAACACAGTTCATCAATGTATTTAGAAACTTTGACAGGAATTTTAAAATTACTTGCCTCAAATTCACTGTCGAGTCGATCTAGAGTCTGAGTCTGATTGTGCCATTAGACATAGATTGGCATATTCATTGTCACTTTCTTCACACTTTGTATCACTCCAGGTTTCGGCTTTGAGAGCTTTTCGAAATTTTTTAGATTTTCCTTTCTTCTTTTTAGAAGAGGACAGTTGGGTCTGATGTGTCCCTTTTTCTTACATTCAAAGTAGACTACATTTTTGTTTGGTTCCTCATCATCAACAGACTTGGTCTGCTGTCTTTGAAAACTTTGTTTCTTTGAGTTGAACCTTCTTCCTTTTCTATTCAGTTTTCTGAATCTTCTTATCATGAGAGCAAGCTCCTCATCGTCCATATCATCTTTAGAATCTGTATCATCAGAATCATCATTTGATTTTAATGCAATGGATTTCTTACCTTTTGGATTTTCATCTTCATTGATCCGTTCCACTTCATAAGACTAAAGAGTTCCAATCAGCTCATCGACAGATAGTGGCATAATTCTTTGCGTCTCTCTTATCGAAGTCTTTATGTGATTCCAATCCTTGGAGAGTCCACGCAGTAGCTTGTTTACCTTCATGGGATCAGAAATTTTTTGTCCTTGATTCTCAAGACCATTGACAATATCTGTAAAACGGCTAAACATGTCAGTTATAGATTCTCCTGGTTTCATTTTGAAGGCTTCATATTGACTGAGAAGAATGTTAATTCTGGTTTCCTTCACTCGATCTATTCCTTCATAGGTGATATGCAATCTGTCCCAGACTTCTTTTGCTGTAACACAAGAAGATATTCTATTATATTCAGTTGGTGACAAAGCACAATATAAAGAGTAAATTGCTTTTGCATCAAGTGCTTGTCTCTTGTTTATCTCTTCCTGAGTCATTTCGCTGGTCTCAACAGTTTCTTTCCCTCTTTCAGAGATTGATGTAGCTGTAGGAGTAATTCCTTTTTCTACAACGTCCCATTCCAGAGGATCCTTTGATCGTAGGAAAGCTTTCATCTTGTTTTTCCAGATATTGTAATCATTTCCATCAAAGTAGGGTGGTCTAGTATTGCTTTGCCCTTCCATCAGCCCTAGTGCTAACATACTAGCCATGGATCTTTAACTCTGAAGTAAAACACTTCAAACAAAGTGAGTACACAGGCTCTGATACCAATTGATATAACTAGTATGAGTACCTAGAGGTCGTGAATAGGTATATAAAAGATTTTTCTTCAACAATCACACAATACTAGACAGTTGATGGATTTTAGACAAACGATAATCAACGTAAGACTGAGAGAAGAGAAAATTGAACACACGGTTTATAGTGGTTCGGCTTATATCAAGCCTACGTCCACTCTTCTTCACTGACAGCCTATTGGCTGGATTCCACTATGAACAAAGAGAAGTTACAGCGCAGCTTTGCCTTGATTCCACGGTGTAGATGTTCTACCACACCTCCTCAAGATTTCTCACAAATATAGACTCTCTTTTGTATACAAGTATTTGCTCAAAGGAATTGTCTAAACAAAAAGGAGCTTCGGACTTTGGAATTCTTCTATCGCGCACACCTTGAACAACTAAGACCGTCTTCCTTATATACTCCTTTATGCCATCATACCCGTTGGCACTTACCAAAGGAATTCCTCCAATCTACCCGTTGGACGGAATCAATTAGGAAGATTGTTCAAGCTATTAAAGGAACATGTTGATAGCCCATCAATCCTGTTTGCCCATACAATCAGGATCTCGGTTTCCATAAGTAGAACCTTCCAAGAATATTTAGGCAATCATCGAATCTTCAATCATCGAATCAATCTCGATCAATCAAAGGATTCTATTACGTCTTTTCCAGCCACGAGATCTTCTCCAGATGATAAGGTTAAATCCTTAACGAAACATACAGTTCTGGATAGCCTTTCTTCAACGGATTAGAGACTGTCAATGAGGATAGACTTTAAGTCTTGAGTCTGGCTGTCCGAAGGTCTTCAGACTTTAAATAATAGAGTTTGCAAGCCTTCAGACTAGACTGATAGAAACGTTTTGTCAACTTCAAAACACTTCAAGAAGATTTCTCCAACAATTACAACCTTGTGCAGCAAAATATTGGAGGCAGACATTCTGGAATATGAAATCCCTCCTTCAGCAAGTATGTCTTGAACAAGAGACAATGTTGCATAACCAACAGACACATTTATTGGTTGGAAACTCCCTCTTTCCACACCAATGACATCCACCAATGTGTCTGCATCCACCACAAAGCCTTTTTCCCTTACCGTAAAACGAAATCTATTTGCATCTAAAAAAGATAGATTCGAATAGAAGTAAGTAGTTAATTTAGGGTAAGCAATAAAAGTTTCAAAACAGAATTTTTCAAATTGAAGGAGAGCGAACTTCTCCCTCAGGTTCACCTTCAAGGAATCTAGAAAATCAAAATCCATAGTTCGAGGGTTCATCACCCCTCTTTTCAACAAATTCGAATAAGTCTTTTTGTGTTCGTTAGAATGAAACAAATCCGTTCCCTCACCACGCACATTAGCAGCTACGCCCATCCTAGGCTGAAAATTCTCATACATTCTCTCATCATCATCCTTTACCTCAGGCTGATTAAAAGAACTAAACTGTGGATCACTTGGAAAGTTGACAAAAGTCCTATCTGCCAATCCTTCAGGCGCAATGCCTAACCTTTCCATTTGCCTTGGAAATAGGGTCTCATTCTTGTATCATTTTTCTTGCAAAAACTCATCAATAAATGTCATCACGGTACCACCCTGCTTCAACTGATTATAGAGTTCAAAAAGAAATTGGGGTTTCAACATTCTTACGGGTTCAACACCTTCCACAATTTCTTCTTCTGTTTGTTGGCGCGGGGGATCTTGAGTCGCACGCTGATGCTGTTGAGAATGTTGTTGCTGTTGCTGGTAAGGAGAGTCTTCTTCCTCAGTTAAGTCAAAGTGAGTAAGACCCTCTGGTATGTGTTGTGGTCCCCTGTTAGCGATCCAAGAAGATTTCCTCTAGGAAGACATTTTTGCAGTCGAGGAAGATTTCTCGAGCTCGTTCAGTTGAAAAAGGTGAAAACTTTGTAAAGTAAACTTGAGAGAAAAAGTGACAGTAGGAATTTTGTATTCTAGGATTTGTGAAAACGTAAATGGAGAATAAGGACTCGACGGTATTTAAAGCAAGTGAAACGGAGTATATGAACAGTCACAAAGGAAAAAAAAATAAACTGCATTTTTCGAAAATAAAAGCTGCCAAAAATTTCAAAAGTTCAAAAAAGATAATTTCTAAAAATAAATTAGGCAAGTAACGATTCAAAAATCAACGTACCTTTTCAGGTTTTTCATGCCAAAATTAAATTACCTACATTGAAAAGAAATTAACTTACAAATGTAGTTTTTAGACATTCTGAGTCTGACCACCTTCAGACTTTAACCAGTAGAATATATAATGTTCAGTCTGGTGCGAATAGATTCAAATAGACTTTTCTCTAGTGGCTTTGTAAAAATGTTTGTCAACTGATTCTTTGAGTCAATAAACTAAATCGTGACTTGTCCTTTCTGAACATGATCTCTTATGAAATGATATCGAATCTCTATATGGTTTCACCATTGAATGAAGAATTGAATTATTTGTGAGATTAATGGCATTGGTGTCGTCGCATTTGATCTTGGTGCACGATTCTTCAATTCCAAAATCTCTCAGTTGTTGCCTTATCTACAAAATTTGAGAACAATTTTCAAGAGCCACATACTCTACTTCCTTGAGAACCAAGACACTAGCTTGTTGCCCAGCAATTGACAAGTACTAGAAGTACTCTTTCTATCAACTCTACAACCTGCTAAATCTACGTTTGAATATCCAATGAGAGTAAAGTCTCATTCTTTGGGATACCACAGACCTAACTTTGGAGTAGTTGCAACGTATTTGATTATTCATTTTGCAATACTTAAATGAGATTCTTTGGGATCTGATTGGAATCTAGCACAGATGCAAACACTAAATAAAATGTCAGGTCTAGATGCAGTAAGGTAAAGAAGCGAACCAATAATGCTCCTGTAAAGCTTCTGGTCAATATTTTTTCGTCCTTCATCTTTGTCTAGCTTTGAAGAACTTGACATTGGAGTCTCTGTCATTTTCCAATTCTCTAATCCAAATTTCTTGATGAGATCATTTGCATACTTTTCTTGATGAATAAATATACATTTCTTTGATTGTTTAACTTGCAATCCCATAAAGAATGTTAACTCACTCATCATACTCATCTCAAATTCATCCTGCATAGATCTAGAGAATTTCTTACATAGATTTTCATTAGGAGATCCAAAAATAATGTTATCAACATAAATTTGAACCAATAGAAAATCTTTACCCTCTTTTTTGATGAATAAAGTAGTATCTACCTTTCATTTAGCAAAATAATTTTGGGTTGGGAAATTACTTAGCCTTTTATACTAGGCTCGAGGTGCCTGCTTCAGTTCATATAAGGCCCTTTTCAGTCTGTAGACTAAGTTTGGCTTTCTTTGATCTTCAAACTTAGGTGGTTGTTCCACATAGACTTCTTCTTGGATAAATCCATTTAGGAATATGCTTTTTACATCCAACTGGAATAACCTAAAATTTTCATAACAAGTAAAAATCTAATTACTTCTAACCTTGCTATTGGTGCATAGATCTCGTCATAGTCTATTCATTCTTCTTGCGTATATCATTTGGCCATGAGTCTTGCCTTTTTCCTGACCACTTTTCCTTTCTCGTCCACCTTATTCCTAAAAACCCATTTAGTTCTAATAATAGACTTATCTTTGGGTTTAGGAATTAGCTCCTAAACATTGTTGATGCTTAACTGTCTGAGCTCTTCTTGCATAGCTTCAATCCAGCTTTCATCAGATAGGGCTTCTTCTATACTTTTGGGTTCTATCTCAAAAACAAGTGCCAAGATATTAGACTCTTCTCGCCTTTTGGATTTAATGTGAATTCCTTCATCAATATTGCCAATGATGAGATATGTAGGATGAATTGATTTATGCTTTCAATTGCTGGTTGGTCTGAGAGTCTGCTGATCCTCTGCTTTTGTTGAATCTTTTAATTCTTCTTGTTGATGATCTTCAGAAGTCTGAACCACTCAAGGGGAGGTAGACTTTGTAAAGTCTGGAGCGAGTTCGGATTCTTCAAGTTGAGTCTGATCCAGTTGATTTTGCATAGAGTCTTGAAATTTGACGTTCATAGATTCTTCCACAGATTGAGTCTTTTTGTTGAACACTTTATATGCTTTACTTGTGGTTGAGTAGCCAAGGAAAATTCATTGGTCTAATCTTTCTTCAAACTTTCCAGTTCAATCATTTGCATTTTTCAAAACACAACATTTACAGCAAAACACATGGAAGTAAGAAACATTTGGTTTCTTCCCTTTATACACTTCATAAGGAGTTTTCTCTAGAATAGGCCTAAAAAATACTATGTTTATGATATAGCAAGCTGTAGAAACCACTTTAGCCCAAAATCAAAAGGAAATTTTTGTTAGAGAAAACTTCCTTATTATTTTGAAGTTGACAAAATGTTTCCATTAGTATAGTCTGAAGACTTGCAGACATTATCGTCAAAGTTTGAAGACCTCCAAACTCAAGATTTAAAGTCTACCATCATTGACAGTTTCTAGACTGACAAAGAGAAGACTTATACAGATGCGAGTTTATCTTTAAGGATTTGGTTTGTACGGTTGAAGAAGATCTTACGGCTGAAGATAGTACCTCGTGATTAATTATTATTATCATTTCGGATAATTAGATTTGTTGATTAGCGAAGTATTCTTAGAAGGTTCTACTTATGGAAACATAGATCCTAATTGTATGGGTGAGCAGAATTAGTGGGCTATCATCACATTCCTTAAATAAATCGAGATCTCATTGATTGATTCTGTCCAATGGGTAGATTGGAAGAACTCCTTTGGTAAGTGCCAATGGTTATAAAGGCATGGAGGAGTACATAAGGAAGACGCTTAAGTTATTCAAGTGTGTGCGTGAAAGAAAAATTCCAAAGTCTGAAGCTCCTAGTTATTTGTTATTTCAATCGCTGAGCTTAAGTTATACTCAAAAGATAAATCAAACACTTGTGAGACTTTGAGAAAGTGTAGTAAAGTTTCTACACTGTGGAATCAATGATGTGAGACTGTAAAATCTCTTTTGATTCTTAGTGAAATTCAGCCAGTGGGCTATCGGTGCAGGAGAGTGGACGTAGGCTTAGTTTAAGCCAAACCACTATAAACCTTGTGTTTCAATTTTCTTTCCCTGAACTCTTTACTTTAATTCGTTGCTTTATATAACTGGTTATAGTCTTTTACATATTCAATCTATTGTCCTCAAAAGACGAGTTAATTTATTAAGTCTTGCAAAACTTCTTTTAACACCTATTCACCCCCCTCTAGGTGTCCTTACTAGCCTTATCAATTTTACTCTCAATTAAGAGAGTTTTGGTCATCTCCTGTAAGGACCCGTTCTTTCTTTCCACAACACCATTTTGTTCTGAAGTGTATTGAGAAGAGAAAACATGCTGGAAACCAGATTCATCACAGCACTTCGCAAAGTCTTGATTTTCAAACTCACCTCCATGATCTGTACATATGTTTGAAATAGCATATCCTTTTTCATTCTGAACTTTCTTAGCAAACTTTGAAAAGTAAGAGAAGGCTTCAGACTTATTTGCTAGAAAGTAAACCCAAGTAAAGCGAGAGTTATCATCCATGATTACTAGGCAGTTTCTCTTTCCACCAATGCTTTGAGTTCTAGTTGGTCCAAAGAGGTCCATATGCAGAAGCTGCAAAGCTCGATTAATAGAAACTTTTCCACTATTTATTTTAATAAGCTTTATAAAATAACTTGAATCTCTAGTCATGTGTCTCGAACAGCCACTATCCAAATACCATTTGATCTTCTTCTTGATAGTGACCTGCAATTATAAAAAGAACTCAAGCTTTCTTTGGTATCCATATTTTCTTGGGTCCATGAGAGTTAGTATTGAAAATAGTCTTTGCTCAATTTCTCTTAATAGGTCTTCAAACCTCTTGGGACATTCTTTCGTAAAATGTTCTAGACTGTTACATTTTGAATATTTGGGAGCACTTCGACCAATATGTTTTACAAAAACTCTTTGAAAATGATTTTTGTAAAGTGCCTTTGTAGGTCTTCGTTTGATTCTTTCTTTAACTTTGAGAAAATGAATTAAAGGAATAGTTTTTGGAGTCATACCTAAACCAAATTTGTTGAAATAAGATCTTTGTACAAAAAGATTTTTTTTTAACTTCTCATATCATTTTGAAAATCTTTTTGTGATGTTTGAAATATCTTCTTTCAAAAAGACATTTTCCTTTGAAAGAGAATCTGCATTTTTTTTCAAATCAACAAAACTTTTATCCAGACTTTCAAACTTTTCTCTCTAAGAAGTTTCCTATTGCTTCAATTTAGAATTCTCCCTCTTAAGCTCGAATATCCTATTAAGAGATGTTTTGAGACTAAGACAAAGTTCATCTATATACTTTGAGACTTTAACAGGAATTTTTAAATTGCTAACCTCAACTTCTTTGTTTGAGTCTAAATCAAAATCTATTTCAAAGTCTAAGTCTGATTCCGAATTGGCCATCAAACATATGTTGGCATATTCTTCATCACTCTCCTCGCATTCAGTATCACTCCATGTTTCTGCTTTGAGAGCCTTCTCGTGTTTCTAAGTTCTTCCTTTCTTTTTCTTCAATAAAGGACAGTTGGGTCTGATGTGTCATTTTTTCTTGCATTCAAAGCATATCACATCTTTGTTGGTTTCATTTTCCTCAGTTGGTTTGTAATGGAATCTTTAAGTGCTCTGCTTCTTTCAGTTGAATCTTCTTCCCTTCCTGTTCAACTTTCTGAATTTCTTGATCATAAGCGCTAGCTCTTCATTATCCATCTCATATTCAGAGTCTGTATCATCAGAATCATCATTAGATCTTAAAGCAATTGACTTCTTACCTTTGAGATCTTCTTCCTCATTGATTTGCTCCACTTCATATGATTGAAGGTGCCAACAAGTTCATCTACTAAAAGAGGCATGATCCTCTAGGTTTCTCTAATTGAAGTCTTCACGTGATTCCAGTCTTTGGAGAGTCCACTCATCAATTTATTGACCTTCGTTGGTCCTGAGATTGGTTGTCCTTGATATGCAAATCCATTCACAATTTTAGTGAAACGACTGAACATATTAGTGATAGATTCTCTAGGCTTTACCTTAAAGGCTTCATACTGTCCGAGTAGAATGTTGATTTTTGTTTCTTTTATTCGAATAGTTCCTTCATAAGTAATGTGCAATTTGTCCCAAACCTCTTTGGCTTCGGCTATACTCAGTAAGAGATAAGGCACAATATAAAGAGTATATAGCTTTAGCATCAAGAGCTTCTCTCTTGGTTAATTCTTCTTGTGTCATTTCGCCAGCATCTACAACTTCCTTTCCGTTTTCTGAGGTTGATATAGCTTTGGGTGTGGCATCCTAAAACTCCATGACAACCCTTGGATATACCATGAACCATGAATAGGTGATGGAAGCACCATCAAATTATATTGTAGCCATTAGACCCATGATTTGCAATAGATTGAGGCTGGGCATTTTAATGGACAATTATTTGGTTGGAAATGTATTTTATGTCCATAAGCAATTAAGGATTGTATTAAAAAGATAAATTGATAGGGAATATTTTATTCTTGGCTGTGCACTTTATCGGTTGGTTTTTGTAGATTTATGTTACATAATATTAAGGCGCCAGGAATTTGTAATTAGGTATATATATAAATGGAGATTAAATAGAAAAATTGGAGAAGGAGCGGGCTGATTTTCTTAACGCACAAAACCAGCCCACAAAACCTCCCACCGTTTGGCCACTAAGACCTGGCCCACGAAGCCCAAAAGGGGTTGTTGTCGATCGAAGGAGGAGCTGGCCCAAAGGATGGCCTATCAACCTGCATGAAAATTTACAAGTGGCAAGGAAGATCAACCACATGTCCATCCATTGTAGCCAAGTGTAAAATGCCATGCAAGGTTAATGATTGCAAATCATTGAATGGAGAGAAAATTAAAGAGAGGAGAGGCGGATTGATGAGGGGGTTATCGACCGAGAGAGAGAGAGAGAGTGAAATCGAGAGAGAGGGAGAGTGAACAGAGAGAGAGGAAGCCGAAACCGACCATGAGCCATGAAGGAAGAGGAGACCATCAATCGAGCCCCGCTGTTCTTGCTTGTTGTGATTTTTGTTGGAAAGGCAAGGAG